>NC_087281.1:4787500-5087500 GCF_015220805.1 Pogoniulus pusillus | reverse complement strand
GAGCAGAGACTGAGGCAGATACAGAGCAGAAACAACCTTGGGCTCCCATCCCCCCTCCCCTTCTCTTATTTCCCTTTTCTTTGAACCCAACATAAGCAACTTTTACTCCAGGCACTCCTCACAGACAGCATCAAAGCTGTGCATCCAGAAGGAAAATGACTGCTAGAAAGAAGCCTGTAGCTAAGCTCTCTTGGACAAATAAATGTGTTTTCTATATATGCCCTGGACATTCAACTACTTAAGGATGGCATTTTTCTATTCCTCACTCCTTTCCTTCTCCTTAAGACTGCCTTCAACACCACATCACTGTTTTATAGCAAACACAAGCTACATGAAATGTAATAAAGTAAAAAGAAGGCAGTAGCCTTCTGTTTGTTACCAACCTTTCCAAACATTCCCACCACTCTTCCCCCACTGCATTCCTCATTCAGCAGGTTTTTGGTACAACTTCTGTCAATGCACTGCTCAGCGAATAAGAGTTCATTAAAACAGTAAGAGAAGATCAATGATGATCTATAGACAGAAGACAAGGAGCTAAGTCTGAATGGTTAAATAGCCCTGAAATGAAATCTAAATCTAGAAAGTAGTTGGAAAGAAAAAAAAAATATCTGTCAGGTTCTTTTTCAAGTGGAAATGGAAGAGCCACCCCCTTGCCCCCCCACCACACTAAGTGCAAACTAACGAAACTCTGCTGGTGTCTATCAAACCCATTGCTTCAATTCTGAAGCAATGATGCATTCTTCTCTTCCTAGAGATTTCTTGACTCTCTTTGGCACAAAAAATAACCTCTGAACATAGGTTCAGAATTGATATTTTATTACTGACATTAGTCTAATGAAAAGGGCACAATCAGACAGCTTGCAGGTTAGCAGTGGCAATGATGAGTAGGATGGAGGTATACAGCAACTGCTGGTTTCTTGATCTCAGGCTGTATTTTTCACTACAAGTGAACACTCCTCAGTATGCAAAATGTTCTTAGTGAGTTCTGAAATGTGTGCCTTGCAAGAGCTTTCTCCCCACTTTAGCCCCTGCAGGCTCTTCTTCTCAAACACTGAAATAATTCTTATTTCTGGATTCCCTTCTCATCACAAAAATACAAACTGATTTCTTCCAGCTTCTCCACCCATTTCTTTCTCCTTCTAATCCCTAACAGAAAATTAATTTCAGAGTATGACACATTTCCACTGTGGTATATGAATGTCATACAGAGGGCAGTGCTGCCTCTTCACAATCTCCCCTGCTTCCAAATGTTACACCACTCCATATATTATTTTAGCAGGATTTGCTGCTTTTTCAGCCAAACAGCGATCCACTGCAGGAATGAATTTCCCCTGGCCTTGTGCCATCTCATCTTGAGAACGGGGACACTGAGTTTAACATTTCTGAGACAAACTGATGTGTTACAGGCAGTAGGTAGCTTGACTTCTAAGGAGGGGGAGAAGATGTTTCAATGGGGATGAAACAGTGTTTTATAAAAACACTCAAGCAGGCTGAAAGAAAAGCACCACCTCTTAGAAGGCAGTGGCAAAGGTTCACTTTTTGCCTTTCAGAAAAGGCTATTTTAAATAACAAACTGCCAAATTTCTGCCTCTCAGTCACAAAGTCTATGATTTGAACCATAATGTGATGCTTGGTGCATGAACATCTGACTATAGAATCATAGAATCAACCAGGTTGGAAGAGACCTCCAAGATCACCCAGTCCAACCTAGCACCCAGCCCTATCCAATCAAATAGACCATGGCACTAAGTGCCTCATCCAGTCTTTTCTTCAACACCTCCAGGGACATCAACTCCACCACCTCCCTGGGCAGCCCATTCCAATGCCACTCTCTCTGACAACAACTTCTTCCTAACATCCAACCTAGACCTCCCCTGGCACAACTTGAGACTGTGTCCCCTTGTTCTATTGCTGGTTGCCTGGCAGAAGAGCCCAACCCCACCTGGCTAGAGCCTCCCTTCAGGTCGCTGTAGACAGAAGTAGTAACTGAGCAGGCACATCAATGAGATTTCAAACCTCTCTTGTTACATAGTGCAGTTTCTCTAAGGGAAATAGGAATTTACATTGTAGGAGGTCTCCCAACCACTTACATTACATGTCCCTGGAGGCCCCATTACATTGCCATTATGATGAACCATGGGCTGTGCTGTTCTCTCCCCCAACTCTCACATGATTTGTGACTTCTCAGCAGGCTCCTTCATTATTTTGGAGGGAAATGCAGTCAACAGACTGAAGACCAAAAAGAGTCAAAAGCAAGACATGAAATATCAGCTCAGTCAGTATGGAACAAATGCTGTCTGATTTTTCTCTGCAGAAGCAGCAATTTAGTGAACAAACATACAGCTGTGACTAGTTTTTGGCACATACTGGGAGTTGTTTGATCACTTTGGTTACACACTTGTGTTAGATTTGTTTTCAGGGCAGTGATGGGGGAGGGCGAGGTCAGTGTCACCCTGAATTGTTACAGAGAAAGAGCAAAAGATGGACAGAGATGTTCTCCTGGCAAGAGATGGACAGAGATGTTCCCCTGGCTGCTGACTGTAATTGGTTTTGTCTGTTTAAAGCTAGAGTCACTGCTCTCCTTCTCCTTTCTTATATTTCCCACAGCTGTCACATTCTGTTCCTGTGTGAAACCCTAGGTGTAAAACAGATATTCTAGCCTGAAATTAGACAAATGAGAGGTGCAGCCTGCCCCACAATTTCAGACAAAGTAACAATAGGTCTGAACAAGACTTCAAGGACCATGCAGGTATGGTAAGCCCAGTCCCAAGCTTTCAGTCCAAGTGACACTGGAGTTATGGCTGTACAGGAGCTCCTTCTCCACGGTGACAGTTTTTAATAGCTAGACATGACCTCACTACAGAGCTGCAGTAACATGACTAGATGCCTTCCAGGCTCTGCCATTCTGTGTGTCTGTGCCCCAAAAGAGAAGCCAGATCAGGTGTTCTCAACAGCACCCAGCTACTCAGCTTTGAAAAGAGGTGCCAGCAGTGCTTTAATAGGGGTAAGTAAACAAAAACTAGCTGTGCAAATCAGCATCTCAGGAACTTTAGCAGGCTTTCCCCTCTAGCAATGCAAGTGGTTTATTTTTTCTGCTTGGCAACTTTGTACAGGCAGGTGGAGAGGAAAGATCTGGACTGGTTTCAGCTGTGTTTTTTGTCACAGCCAAATGTCAGTAGTCAGAAGCGTCTCACACAAATCAAAGCCTGTAGTAGTTCAAAGCTTAATGGAATATTCTAATGAGAGAAATTGGTGCTTTCCTGAGACTTTAGCACAGAATCTAACTAAATTAGATCATTGGTTGTAAAAGAATAACAATGATAAAGTCTATAGCATTCATTGGTTTGCTAAGAGGTATAAAAAGCCAATATGTACAGATAATTTGCTCTTCTTGGGCCTTGTTGCACTTGAACATAAAAATAGCCTTTTCTTGCACTGAAAGCAGATGTTGTCCTAGTAGCTAAGTGTTCCTACAATAAAATGTGCATTAAGATGGCTGGCAGAGAAGAAGAAAGGCACTCAAATGTGCCTAGGACAGTATACATTGAGTCATGGAGTCATAGAATCAACCAGGTTGGAAGAGACCTCCAAGATCATCCAGTCCAACATAGCACCTAGCCCTAGACAATAAACCAGACTATGGCACTAAGTGCCTCATCCAGGCTTTTCTTAAACACCTCCAGGGACTACCTGGGCAGCCCATTCCAATGCCAATCACTCTCTCTGCCAACAACTTCCTCCTAACATCCAGCATAGACCTCCCCTGGCACAACTTAAGACTGTGTCCTCTTGCTCTGTTGCTGCTTGCCTGGCAGAAGAGCCCAACCCCACCTGGCTACAGCCTCCCTTCAGGGAGTTGTAGGCAGCAATGAGGTCTGCCCTGGGCCTCCTCTTCTGCAGGCTGCACAACGCCCAGCTCCCTCAGCCTCTCCTCACAGGGCTGTGCTCCAGGCCCCTCACCAGCTTTGTCGTCCTCTTCTGGGTACATTCCACTACCTCAATATCTCTCTTGAATTGAAGAGCCCAGAAGTGGACACAGTACTCAAGGTATGGCCTGAGCAGTTCTGAGTCCAGGGGCAGAATAACCTCCCTTGTCCTGCTGGCAACACTGTTCCTGAGCCAGGCCAGGATGCTATTGGCTTTCTTGGCCACCTGGGCACACTGCTGGCTCATCTTCAGCTACTCACTACCAGCACCCCCAGCTCCCTCTCCACCTGGCTGCTCTCAGCCACTCTGTCCCCAGCCTGTAGTGCTGCTTGGGGTTGTTGCAGCCAAAGTTTAGAACCCTGCCCTTGGCCTTGTTCAATCTCATTTTATTGGCCTCTGCCCACCCATCCAGCCTGTCCAGGTCCCTCTGTAGGGCTCTCCTACCCTCCAACAGATGCACACCTGCTCCTAGCTTGAACAGAAGGGAAGATGACATTCCAAGTTTCAGCTTGTGTTCATTGATTTTGAGGCACTTGGATAAGGTCAGGAGCAGTCCAAGTGATAAAACAATCATAACAATACCTGAGCAGTGTTGCGAGCAGCACTGAATTGAAAAGGGGTATGAGCTACATCAGATGCAACTCAGAAGCTGAAACAAAAGCCTAGTAGCATCAGTCTGCTACAGTTTCCTGTGAAATGCTCCCATTCATTTTCAGGAACCTTTTACACAGCAGTCAAAGGTGAATGAACCTTTGTGGAGTTCCTGGTGCCCTAAGGCCAAGCAGGCTTTGCATGTGTCAAAACCTCAAAGAGCTTCTCTGCCTTACTGAGCACTAAAGCACTGAGCACTGTTACTTCTGCACTAAAAACTTATTCAAACACAAGGGCAGTTTTATTCCAGTTCATGGGATTTAAAATGGACTTACTTTAAAAATGAAAAACAAGCACATGCTAGGACACCTATGCCCAGCAGGAAGGTTGGACTTGATGATCTTTTGAGGTTGCTTCTAACCCCTAATATTCCATGGTTTTGAGAAACAGATTATAAGGCAGGTGTCACACACCTAGCTAGATGGTGGATGAATAAACTAATCTTCACTCATGACAGGAGATACATATTCCCACCAACGTTCCGTGATTCTAAGACAAGGAAAGCAGTGCTGAGATATGAGAAATAACCAACTAGGGAGAAAGGCTGGATCCGTAGTTAGAGCACACAAATAAGTTCAGTTTCCCTGACCCCATAAGCCCTCGTGGCACCCCTAGACAAAATTTTAACAAACCAAGTCCCACTGACTTTATTTTTTTTTTCAGATGAGGTTAGTTTAAATTATGGTGGAACATGAGCCAGCAGTGTGCCCAGGTGGCCAAGAGAGCCAATGGCATCCTGGCCTGGATCAGGAGCAGTGTGGCCAGCAGGAAAAGGGAGGTTATTCTGCCCCTGGACTCAGCACTGGTCAGGCCATGCCTTGAGTGCTGTGTCCAGTTCTGGGCTCCCAAATCAAGAGAGATGTTGAGGTGCTGGAATGTGTCCAGAGAAGGGCAACAAAGCTGGTGAGGGGCCTGGAGCACAGCCCTGTGAGGAGAGGCTGAGGGAGCTGGGGGTGTGCAGCCTGCAGAAGAGGAGGCTCAGGGCAGACCTCATTGCTGTCTACAACTCCCTGAAAGGAGGCTGTAGCCAGGTGGGGTTGTGCTCTTCTGCCAGGCAAGCTGCACCAGAAGAAGGGGACACAGTCTCAAGTTGTGCCAGGGGAGGTCTAGGCTGGATGTTAGGAGGAAGTTGTTAGAGAGAGTGATTGGCATTGGAATGGGCTGCCCAGGGAGGTGGTGGAGTCCCCATCCCTGGAGGTGTTCAAGCAAAGCCTGTCTGAGGCACTTAGTGCCATGGTCTGGTTGACTGGATAGGAGATGTGTTGGAGTGGTTGATCCTGGAGGTCTCTTCCAACCTGGCTGATTCTATGAATATAGTATAGTTAGTAGGGGAAGAGCATATCTGAAAGCAAGGACAATGCTATAGAAAAATTAAGTAACCTTTGTTCTTATCGTGGATACTTTTCTGCATCTTCCCTAAGTCCTTATTATTACATTATATTTACACATAAAGCACCATAAGGAATCTTGCAATGAGGAAGAAGCCCCCAATTTCTTTGTAACCTGCTTCCTCATTCATCAGTGAGAACAGATCAGTATGACCATGTCAATGGCCTTACCTGAGACAAGAAAATACAACTGGGCATGATGTACGCGTGGAGTTCAGAGCTCTGGTCAGAGCTTCCTCTTTCAGAGCATGCACAGATTTCTAATTTTGCAAAACAAAGAAAAAACTAATGAACTTTAGACATAAAACATTTGGTTCCACCAGGCAGCTGCTGTACGCCAGAAATGCTGACAAACCTGTTTGCCAGCCTGCAAGAATCGCATGACACACTGTGATTCACATTCATCTTGACCTTTGCCTTGTTTGTGATTGAAGACAATTAAAATTACCAGAGTCAGCAGAGTGCAAACTGGATAGAGTAATTGGGTTTTGTTATCTGTGCCTCTAACTGTGTTTCTGTGTTTCATCATTCTGGCTTTCACGCACACAGAAGAAGCCACTGAACCATTCACGCGTGCTCATGTGGAGATGTAGAGTCAGTGTGTTTGACAGCTCAGGAAAGTCATAAAGCAACGTTGGCAAACAATTGCACAGAAGATAGAAAAGACATCAGCTAAACTGTCAATAAGCTGCAGCATTCATGTAAATTATCAAATTAAACTTGCTGAGTTAAAGCTCTTGCAAACATGCATTCATCTTCGTGGAGCAGCATCTGAATATTTGATGCTTAAGTCCTCTCCCAAGATAGATGGCTAGAAGTATAAATTGTACTAATGCTTCCCTTGTTAACACGGTGCCTCATAGAATCAACCAGGTTGGAAGAGACCTCCAAGATCATCCAGTCCAACCTAGCACCCAGCCCTATCCAATCAACTAGACCATGGCACTAAGTGCCTCGTCCAGTCTTTTCTTGAAGACCCCCAGGGACGGTGCCCCCACCACCTCCCTGGGCAGCCCATTCCAATGCCAATCACTCTCTCTGTGAAGAACTTCTTCCTAACATCCAGCCTATACCTACCCTGGCACAATTTGAGACTGTGTCCCCTTGTTCTACTGCTGGTTGCCTGGGAGAAGAGGCCACCCCCCACCTGGCTACAATGTCCCTTCAGGTAGTTGTAGACAGTAATAAGATCACCCCTGAGCCTCCTCTTCTCCAGGCTAAACAGGCCCAGCTCCCTCAAGCTCTCCTCATAGGATTTGTGCTCCAGGCCCCTCGCCAGCTTTGTTGCCCTTCTCTGGACATGTTCCAGCACCTCAACATCCTTCTTGAATTGAGGAGCCCAGAACTGGACACAGTACTCAAGGTGTGGTCTTACCAGTGCTGAGTACAGGGGAAGAACAACCTCCCTTGACCTACTGGCCACACTGTTCCTGATGCAGGCCAGGATGCCATTGGCTCTCTTGGCCACCTGGGCACACTGCTGGCTCATCTTCAGCTTACTATCTATCAGTACCCCCAGGTCCCTTTCCTCCTGACTGCTCTCCAGCCACTCAGTCCCCAGCCTATAGCACTGCTTGGGGTTGTTGTGGGCAAAGTGCAGAACCCTGCACTTGGCCTTGTTCAATCTCATCCCATTGGCCTCTGCCCACCCATCCAGCCTGTCCAGGTCCCTCTGCAGGGCTCTCCTACCTTCCAACAGCTCCACACCTGCTCCTAGCTTGGTGTCATCTTCAAGGATTATACAGGAATTGTTTGTATAGGACACCTATTTTTATGGAACTCCTTGAGCATACTATGGCTTCCTGGTTCATGTGATTTCCTTCAATCTGGAAGGAGATGCAAATACGTGGTGAGACCTTCTAGTGCTGGTGGAAGATGATGGCAGCCTCTAAATGGGATTCAGATGGTGACATTTTATCAATGGGTAATGAGAATCTGTGCATGTACATCAATGTGCATTAATTAGAACAAGCTGCTGGCATTCAGGTGGCCTCGGTCCTCCTTGCTGCATCCTTTCCTTCTGTATTTGCAAGATACCCAGCAGACCTAAGGACCTATCATAGAATCAATCAGGGTTAGAAAGAACCACAAGGATCATCTAGTTCCAACCCCCTGCCATGGGCAAGGACACCCTACCCTAGAGCAGGCTGCCTCAGCCAGCCTGGCTTTAAACACCTCCAGGCATGGGGCCTCAACCACCTCCTTGGGCAACCCATTGCAGGCTCTCACCACTCTCATGCTCAACAACTTCCTCTTCATATTCAGTCTGAATCTTCCCACCTCCAGCTTTGTTCCATTCCCCCCAGTCCTGTCACTCCCTGAGAGCCTGGAAAGTCTCTCTCTACCATTTTTGTAGGTCCCTTTCAGATCCTGGAAGGCCACAAGAAGGTCACCTCACAGCCTCCTCTTCTCCAGAGTGAACAGTACCAAATATTTCAGTCTGTTCTCATAGGAGAATCCCTACTAGGGATTGACAGCTACCCCAGTATATTAAGAAGAATGATATTCCTTCAAGTGAGAGCTTATCTTATCACTATCAGCAATGGTTTCAGGATTCAGGTAGTTTCTGCTCAGGTAGGCTTTTTTTTTTTTTTATGAGAGCCCAAAGACCTTTTCTTAATTATAGTGATTACATAAAACTGGCTGAAAAGCAGCCCTGAGGAGAAGGACTTGGGGGTGCTGGTGGAGGAGAAGCTCAACATGAGTCAGCAGTGTGCACTTGCAACCCAGAAAGCCAACCAGAGCCTGGGCTGCATCAGAGGTGTGGCCAGTAGGGCCAGGGAGGTGATTCTGCCCCTCTACTCCACTCTGCTGAGACCTCACTTGGAGTACTGCATCCGGTTCTGGAGCCTCCATTACAAGAAGGATGTGGAGATGCTGGAGTGTGTCCAGAGCAGGGCCACGAGGATGCTCAGAGGGCTGGAGCAGCTCTGCTGTGAGCACAGACTGAAAGAGTTGGGGCTGTTGAGTCTGGAGAAGAGGAAGCTCCCAGGTGACCTCTTTGTAGCCTTCCAGGATCTGAAGGGGGCCTACAAGAAAGCTGGGGAGGGACTTTTTAGGCTGTCAGGGAGTGACAGGACTGGAGGGAATGGAGCAAAGCTGGAGGTGGGGAGATTCAGACTGGACATGAGGAGGTAGTTGTTCAGCCTGAAAGTGGTGAGAGACTGGAATGGGTTGTGCAGGGAGGTGGTTGAAGCCCCCTCCTTGGAAGAGTTTAAGACTAGGCTGGATGAGGCCATGGGCAGCCCGCTCTAGGGTAGGGTGTCCCTGCCCATGGCAGGGGGGTTGGAACTGGCTGACCCTTGTGGTCCCTTCCAACCCTGACTGGTTCTGTGATTCTGTGAAAATGAAGAAGACAAGAAACAGCATGTTTGAAGATTTGTATTTCCCTGAGCAGGGAAATTTCCCTGACACTAAATTTTCCTGAACTCAGTGCCAGAGTTTGCTGCCACCAGTAAGAAGAGAAGCAGCCTGGAGCCTTTCGATAGTGTGCCTGCAAATGTCATCTGACAGTGTCAGGAATCTCAAAAGCAAAATGTATTGCTATTATATAGAAAGTAGGTAACACTGGCCACAATGATCTATTTCAGTATGAGAGGGTTTTATTATCACTTCTTCAAAGCAAGTTATCAGATTATAGAATTATAGAATCACAGAATCAACCAGGTTGGAACTGGACATCCAAGATCATCCAGCCCAACCTAGCACCCAGCCCTAGACAATAAACCAGACCATGGCACTAAGTGCCTCAGCCAGTCATTTTTTGAACACCTCCAGGGACAGTGACTCCACCACCTCCCTGGGCAGCCCGTTCCAATGCCAACCACTCTCTCTGGCAACAACTTCCTCCTAATGTCCACCCTAGACCTGCCCTGGCACAACTTGAGACTGTGTCCCCTTCTTCTGTGGCTGGTTGTCTGGGAGAAGTGACCAACCCCACCTGGCTACAGCCTCTCTTCAGGTAGTTGCAGACAGCAATGAGGTCTGCCCTGAGCCTCCTCTTCTGCAGGCTGCACACCCCCAGCTCCCTCAGCCTCTCCTCACAGGGCTGTTCTCCAGGCCCCTCACCAGCTTCGTTGCCCTTTCTCTGAGCACATTCCAACACCTGAACATCTCCCTTGAATCGAGAAGCCCAGAACTGGACTCAGCACTCAGGATCGTAAGACTAAGGAAATCCCTAACCTCTTCTTATTTCAATGGCATAAACCCTCCCACTGACATCACACATGGCTAAGTTAGACGCATGCGTTACTGAAACAAGGTTAGAAAATTCATGTTAGGAAAGCCTGAACCTAAGTCAGTGTCAGACTATTGATGTGAGGAAGTTCAAAAGCCTTCAGCACTTCTGAAAGTATTGTTAAGGAAAATAATTTTCTTGATTTCACAGTATCACAGTATCACAGTATCATCATGGTTGGAAGAGACCTCACAGATCATCAAGTCCAACCCTTTACCACAGAGCTCAATTCCAGACCATGGCACCAAGTGCCACGTCCAACCTTGCCTTGAACTGCCCCAGGGACGGCGACTCCACCACCTCCCCGGGCAGCCCATTCCAGTGTCCAATGACTCTCTCAGGGAAGAACTTTCTCCTCACCTCAAGCCTAAATCTCCCCTGGCACAGCCTGAGGCTGTGTCCTCTTGTTCTGGTGCTGGCCACCTGAGAGAAGAGAGCAACCTCCTCCTGGCCACAACCTCCCCTCAGGTAGTTGTAGACAGCAATAAGGTCTCCCCTGAGCCTCCTCTTCTCCAGGCTAACCAATCCCAGCTCCCTCAGCCTCTCCTCGTAGGGCTGTGCTCAAGGCCTCTCCCCAGCCACGTTGCCCTTCTCTGGACACGCTCAAGCATCTCAACATCCCTCCTAAACTGGGGGGCCCAGAACTGAACACAGTACTCAAGGTGTGGTCTAACCAGTGCAGAGTACAGGGGCAGATTGACCTTCCTGCTCCTGCTGGCCACACCATTCCTGATGCAGGCCAGGATGCCACTGGCTCTCTTGGCCACTTGGGCACACTGCTGGCTCATGTTCAGGCGGGTATCAATCAGTACCCCCAGATCCCTCTCTGTCTGGCTGCTCTTTCTTTTTCAGTTATTTGCTTCTGCTTTGTTTTCATGGTCCTATGAAAAGACACTGAGAAGCACTTTTAAAAGGGACTGGATTTGCACTTAGTTTTGTATCTCTCTATTTTTCATTAATTGATACTACAGGGAGTGGATTAAGAGACATAACATACTTATATTCTCATATAGTCTCTTTAAATATACACTTTCAGCTTTCACTTAGAATATGCTTATTTTCATAGAAAACCTGAGTTTTGTTTGCCATTTGGTAACATTCCTCCCTGTCAAGAATGTTTCCACATATGCTGACATTTTGCATTTGTCATCCTTTAGACCTAGAAGTCGTTTTATTTGCTTCCTAGGACCACAGAGTTCATTCATTTAGCCAGTTGTTTTTATTGCTATGCACTCTCGGTCTTCTCCCTGTAGCATTCCATTCACTTAGAGAAAAAAAACCCAGGTGAAATATTCATTTTCACAAGAGTATCTGAGTTATCATTGCCTTGGGTATTTTTCTGCTTTTCCAAAGGAGATAACAATGTCTGTTCACGTCATGAGTAGAGTTTTCTCTTTGACTGTTGAGATACTGGAAGGTCTCCAGAGAAGGGCACCAAGGCTGCTGAAGGGCCTGGAGCGCAGCCCTCTGAGGAGAGGCTGAGGGAGCTGGGGGTGTGCAGCCTGCAGAAGAGAAGGCTCAGAGCAGACCTCATTGCTGCCTACAACTCCCTGAAGGGAGGCTGTAGCCAGGTGGGTTTGGTCTCTTTTGCCAGACAAGCAGCAACAGAAGAAGGGGACACAGTCTCAAGTTGTGCCAGGGGAGGTCTAGGCTGGATGTGAGGAGGAAGTTGTTGTCAGAGAGAGTGATTGGCATTGGAATGGGCTGCCCAGGGAGGTGGTGGAGTCACCATCCCTGGAGATGTTGAAGCAAAGTCTGGAAGAGGCATTTAGTGCCATGGTCTATTTGATTGGATAGGGCTGGGTGCTAGGTTGGACTGAGTGATCTTGAAGGTCTCTTCTAACCTGGCTGATTCTGTGACTTACTGATTTTATCCAAGCTAATATCAGTCTTTTTGACGTTATTCTTTTTTTGGTAATAAAATGTCCAATCTCTGTTCCAAAGTCAGTCACTATTTCTGTGCTTTGTATTTTCCTAATGAAAGGAGATGGGAAAAAATAAGGAATGTTTCTAGGGTTCCTCCTTTTAGGCATCCAACTCTCTAACATCTCCAAAGCCAGATTATAGTCATGCATGCAATAAATTACAGGAAGGATTGTTTTTACTTTGAGAAAAATCTTTACTTTGGAACCCTCATATTTCAGCACACAAAGCAGTGATGAGCTGGTAGGATTAAAGAAAAAAGAATATTTCTTATCTAATTCCCCTCGAGCAGAAGGCAGTTTTTACAGAACAAGGCAAACTGAGCTCTGATGTGGAAGAAGATTTCCTTGGGAATATAAAATGGTAATATACAATGGTAAATCCCAGCACAGCAGTCAATCATGCTGCTTCTGATGTGTTCCTCTGTGATCTGTGTTAGGTAGTATTGTCCTGCTCTGCCAGGGGAGGTGGACTCGATGATCTCTTTGGGTCCCTTCCAATCCCTAACATCCTGTGATCCTATGATTCACAGAATCACAGAAAGATCCAGGTTGGAAAAGACCCTCAGGATCACCAAGTCCAACTGATAACACTACCCCAGCCTAAATCTGCCCTACTCAAGCTTCAATCCATTCCCTCTTGTCCTATCACAACAAACCCTTCTAAAAAGTCCCTCCCCACCTTTCTTAGAGGCCCTTTTCAGGCACTCCAAGGCTGCTGTAAGATCTCCCTGGAGCCTACACACAAGAGGAGGTCTGGGAGGAGAAAGCAATTATGGCAAAGCTCCTTAAATGGATATCTCCATCCAAGGATTTCCTAAACAAAGGAATAAAACAATTCTCTTAAAAATCTAACATATATCAACCCTTTGATTTTTTTTTAATGCTTAAAATATCAGCTAAAGAGAAGAGATTAAGGAAACCCATTCTAATAATGCACCCAGGGAGACATCAAAAAATTGCAGCAATCATGTTTTAAGGTGGTGTCTCATTGCAGAGAACAGAGCACTGCAGAAGAAAAACCCCAGCAAGTCAGTTCTTGGATATATCACACGACATTTTCACCTGCAGGGCAGATGTAGGCTTCCTTATGGCTTTAGCATAGAAACCCCCAGAACACATCACTTCTTAATTCAAGCTTCTACATTCTCATTTCTCTATCTACTTCATGGGCAAAGACCTACTCATGGGGAATATAAGTTACTATTCAGAATATTAGAGCATTTAGGTGCCTAATTCATGGACAAAGAACTATTGTCAGTGGTGCTTTGGGAACAGGGAACCACAAGACGTGCTCTGCCTCTGAGAGAGCTTAGGCTGAGAATAATAAAATAGTAAAGAAATAGCATATATTTATCAACATAAGTTCTGAGCATGCTGTTGTCAGAATTGTAGAACCAGTCAGGGTTGGAAGGGACCACAAGGATCAGCCAGTTCCAACCCGCCTGCCATGGGCAGGGACACTCTACCCTAGGGCAGGCTGCCCATGGCCTCAGCCAGCCTGGCCTTAAACACCTCCAGCCATGGGGCTTCAACCACCTCCCTGGGCAACCCATTCCAGCCTTTTACCACTCTCATGCTGCAACTTCCTCCTCATGTCCAGTCTGAATCTCCCCACCTCCAGCTTTGCTCCATTCCCCCTAGTCCTGTCACTCCCTGATAGCCTAAAAAGTCTCTCCTCACCTTTTTTGTAGTCTCCTTTCAGATACTATTTCAAGACAAGCAGTATGGTTAGTGAAAAAGGGAATGGAAACCCATGTTTGAGGTGTACATGGAGATCTTGATGGTTAACATAGCATATTAGGAAAAAGACCTTTACAGCAGTTGAGGCTGGAGGGGTGGGGGGGAGTAAGTGTGGGATCATGTTTCATAAAGAGAGAGAAAAAGAATGCAATAATTGACATAAGGACCCTACTCTAAGGAGGAGACAATTTAGGAATTATTTCAGTTATGCTTACAGAAAGAAGTATGAAAAGTTTAAGAAAGTTGAAGATGGTATCCTCTGCAGAGGCCTAGAAGACAGGAACATGGTTTTAGCCATACTAAAAACCAATATCAAACTTGTAAGATGAACATGGACTTTTGTTGTCTGCTGTGGCTTACTTTGTTGTCTACAATATAAATTTTGTCAGTGCAGTGGAAGCCAAAGATGAAGAATTTAAAATCTTCAAGGAGCATGCCTCCTGGGAAGAAGTGTTTTAATGATTATGCACAGATTTGGAGTCTTATAGCTGACACTAGACATCACATCAGTGCTGCCACATTAATTACATTGACGTGGAATCATAGACTCATAGAATCCTTTTGGTTGGAAAGAAGCTGTAAAGGTCATCTAGGCTAATACTTCCTGCAATAAGCACAGACATCTCCAACTAGATCACGTTGCTCACAGCCCCATCTGGTCTGATCTTCAACATTTCCAGGAATGGAGTTATCTACCATCTCAATGGGTAACCTGTTTCATCATTTCACCACTCTCATTGTATCTAATCTCAATCTACCCTCTTTAGTTTAAAACCATTACCCTTGTCTTGTCACAACAGGACCTGCCTGTTAGAGGAAGGTTTGATTGTACATTATTCTAAACTTAACAGGGCTCTGAAATATGGGTTGGACTCTTCTGCCAGGCAAGCAGCAACAGAACAAGGGGACACAGTCTAAAGTTGTGCCAGGGGAGGTCTAGGCTGGATGTTAGGAGGAAGTTATTGCCACATAGAGTGATTGGCATTGGAATGGGCTGCCCAGCGAGGTGGTGGAGTCAACATCCCTGGAGGTGTTCAAGCAAAGCCTGGATGTGGCACTTAATGCCATGGTCTGGTTGATTGGACAGGGCTGGGTGCTAGGTTGGGCTGGATGATCTTGGAGGTCTCTTCCAACCTGGCTGATTCTATGATCTATATATATTTATACACATATATATGTATAAAAATATGTAACAACAGTATTTGCTTCCTTTGAAATAAGTCAAGAGTTGGCGTGGATGATCTTGGAGGTCTCTTCCAATGTGGTTGATTCTATGATGATATGATACTTAAGAAAACATAACCCTAAAACTGAAATGTGTTACAAGGGACAAGAAAACATCTACTAAAAGCAAGAGCTAGGAAATGTTTGTCTGTACATAAAGATTGGAAGGGCAAAGGGCAATCCAGATCTTGCAAATTCTTACCTGCAATGTTCACACTAAAATGACAATCAGATTTAGAGAACTCAATGAGACACAAACACTAGGAGGACACAAATGAAAGAGAGCATAGCATTCCCTCGAACAAAATTGCATGAATGGAGGAAAATGGAAACATACCATTTCCATGGCATTTTCCTTCAGCTTTATTTCTTGCTATGAATTCAGAACATACCATAGGAAATTCTAGTGTGGGCCCTGTGTTTTACACTGCTGGTATGGTTGTTAAGGTACATATTTTGCCAAGTTTAGAACTTACTTTTTGAAGGGTTATTTTTTGGCTCTCATTTAAACCAACAATTATTTTTTAGCTTAAATCCCTGATCCTGGTATCACAGCCAGCTGCTCAGCAAAAGACCATGTGGCTTTATTGCTGCCTCTGTCTTACATCTCTTTATTGTAGATAGTAAGAAGTTTAATCTTTCCTTTCACATGTTTAACACACTATTAAAATAAAGAGAACATACTGATGTAATACCATACAAGTTTAAAAAAGTAATGCAGAAACACAACAGCTCTCCCAGAAACCAGAGTCCCCAGGAGGGGCTCCCAACCACCTTTCCACCTGCCTACCTTAGTCTTATGTTCAAGGTGGGTTTGGACAATCAGCCAGGGGAGTTAGAAAGCAGATGGATTAGTTATACAGACAGCAGGTTAGGGAGAGAAGGGAGGCAGCCAGAGCCAGAGAGCAACTCTGTTATCTGTATTTATGTTCTTGTTTTTATACATCTCAGCAAGCCTATGAGTGCAGCAGAACTCACCATTGTTTCCTTTTCACAGCCTGTAACCTAATTCTTCTCACCAAAATATTCCAGCTAGCTTCAAACTAGCACAAATACAATGATTAATGGCTATGCCATTGTGGCAAATTATGCAAAATTAAAAACCCATATTAATTTTCATATCCAAAGATTGTTCATAACTATGAAAATGGTTTATGAGCATGAAAACTGGCCAGAGAAGTTATTCACAGGGTTCAAAACACTTGGTTTGGAAATTTATACATTCAGGGAACAGGCAAAACTAGAGCACTTAGTTCATAAAGTGGTGAATGCAAACATTGTACTGGAAGAGAAGGTTCTTGTGGTTAATTATACCACTTAGCCACTAGAGGACACAGGAAGCACCTTTCTGCTTATGGCAGAAGGCAATTAGTGAGTTACAAGAGGTTTAAATATTTACTCACAAAATAGTATCAGACAGTACCCAAAGCACGTGGAGGGGCTGCCTTCAGAGATCTCAAAGCCATTAGAGGCTCTTTTCTCAGGAAGCTGGGAGTCTATAGCATGGTCTCTGACCTGGTTCCTCCTGATTCCTGATTCAGCAGCAGCCTTGCAGAGGGGCAGGCAGGATGCAATGCCATGTGCAGTCTTGGCACAGTTTCAAGCTGGCTATGCAGGCTGATTGTGTGCAGGCATCTAGAGCCTGCTGCTAGTAAGCTCGAGGCAGTGGAGTTCCTAGGCAGTTTGAGGCTGCAGTGAGGCAGCAGCAGCAGCACTGTGCTACCTGCTCATCCCTTTTTATCAATACAGCCTGAGACACTAATGGGCCTTTGGACATAGATTAGCCAATCAGAATGGCACTTTGCCAAGCTTGGCCATATTAGGTGAAACCAGGGCTTTCCTTTTCCTTTCCTGTAGTAGCTTCCCCCAGCACAGAAGGAGGGGGAGCAGGGGAACATGTCTGGACAAGCCAGAGTCCTTAGACTCAATGGCTTCAGGTCCTTTGTCCTCTCTCCTGTGATTGCTTCTCCCCACAGCGGAAGGAGAAAGGAGAGCAGAAAAACATGCCTGGGCAAGCCAGGACATGGATAAGCTTATTTTTGGACTATCAAGCCTATCACAGCAGCCACAAACAACAAAGTATCTTTTTTACTTGTGTGCATTAAGCTGCAAGAACTTGAGCTAATTTTTAAATATGCACAGAATAATGCTCTGCAATACTGAGCCATGCAACCAAAAGATAACCATGGCTTCTGGAGAAGAGTTGTCTGGATGAGGTAATTTTCTTCTGGCATAGCTCATTCTCTATACTTTTGTCATTAAAAAAAGAAGTTATCAGCCATTTTAATGCCTATTCTCATGCATAGAAACCCATATTTGCTACACCCATTCAAATGGAACACTCGTTCGTTATGGAGCAAAGCTGGAGGTGGAGAGGTTCAGACTGGACATGAGGAGGAAGTTGTGCAGCATGAGAGCGGTGAGAGCCTGGTATGGGTTGCCCAGGGAGGTGGCTGAGACCTCATCCCTGGAAGCGTTTAAGGTCAGGCTGGCTGAGGCTGTGGGCAGCCTGCTCTAGGGTAGGGTGTCCCTGCCCACGTCAGGGAGGTTGGAACTGAATGATCCTTGTGGTGCCTTCCAACCCTGACTGATTCTATGATTCCAGATATTTTTTCCCAAACTCTTGAGGAGGCAAAGTACTAACTGCTTTTGTCCTTCTCACGCTGTTTCTCTGGTGACACTCACATTTTTATCAGAAAATATGGAGTCATCAAAATGCTACCTGAAACACTTATAAAAGCCTGAGAGTTTCAGTGAAAAGATCCTTGCAGACATTATTTCTGCAGCATTGCCATTTTGAGGGAATAGAAGACATCAGCCTCAACACGTGTGAGGCAGGTATAACAGTGTGCCCTTGCTGACTTTGACAGAGACAAAGAGCCTTCCTTGCACTAGGTAAGGAACTGGCTGACTCCCATCCTCTTTAGTTGGGAAAAACATAATGGAAAGAATGGAGAAGAAATAATATGCTTATGGATGGGAAGAGGAGTACTGTCATGTAGAAGAGATACTGAGTCAAACCTTAATGACATCTGTTCTCTTTTTCTTCCATGTAAGCCTGGCAACCCAGCATTTCCTCAGCTCCACATCTTTGTTATGCCAGCACTTCTCTGCTGCTGGAGGATGTCAGGAGTAACTCAATTAAGCATAATTGCATTACACTAAAGCAGAGGAATGGAAAATCTAGACTGATGCATGTGAAAATTGAATGTTTGCCAGAGAAGCAGGGCTCCAGACTGTGTCTGAGCTAAAGGCTGCTGGTGAGGTGGCTATAAAGCTGGTTGAGACTGGGCTGTGGCGTTTCAGATGAAGGTCAGGCTGAACCAGCATATCTGAAGGGAGGACATTAAATGCTGGTGAGGCGGCGAGATGAGGACAATGCAAACGAGCCTGTGGAAACACAACTGGCTATGCTGTTTCATCTCACTTGAAAGGGTGGTGGGTGAGGATGATAATATTGGATTAGTAGGACATAAATGTTTTCTTCACACTGCCAGAAATACCCAGCAGATCCATGTACAAATGCTGGTAATATATTGGTCTGTAGGCCTATAATAGAGACCTTATTTTCCTGGTATCACCGCTCTATTCTGTGTTGGGTTTCTCTTTTCTTTTTGATAGAAGACACTCCCTCTACAGCTACACATATGCTTTCCCCTTTCAAAATGGCTTTTGAACAGCAAGCCTTCACCTGGCTCTGAGTTCAGTCATTGTTGTAAAAAACTTATTTTAAAAATACATTTCCAAAGCTATTAAGGCTTCGTGGGGATGTGAAAAGCAGTCAGTTCAGAAGCATTATTATCGTCGTAGGACTGATAGGTCCAAAATAGGCTTATACATATCCTGGCTTGCCCAGGCATGTTTTTCTACTCCATGGGAGAGAACTCAGCAGCAGCAACTCAGTTCTTCTCTCCTTCCCTCTGCCTGGAATATTTTGGGATCATTATTGTGAGTTTTGGAAGCATCTTTGTACAGGAAACTTACTCAGGGACCAAAACATGTTGAGTGCATCTGCTGGAGTTAATGCTAAAGTTTCATAAGCATAGTTTTTCCTGGGTTTGCATTACTGTTTTTCCAAGTTCTGATTGATTAAACTGTTTAATTCTGGGTTTATAAATACCCTTTGTGCATCTACTTTCTGTCAACTGAAAATCCAAAGAATCTTAGGGAATTTTCCTGATTTTTTAAATATTAGTAATAAAAAATAATCTTCATACAGAAATTAATATTCACAATTCATAACCAATTATTAGTTCCTAACAGAGGGGAAACAGAAAAGTAACACTGACTCAATATTAGCTAGCCTGAGATGAAGCAACTGCAGCTTGTCTGCTGCCTGTATTTCAACAAGCATATGCCTTTTGCCTGCACTAAGACAGGAGGTAGTTTTGAAAGAAGGGATTTTTTGGAGGCCTCTTCTTACATGAAAGGAAAACACAAAAAGACTTGGATTATTGTCAAAGCTGAGGGAAGAGTCAACAGCAGAAAGAAGGGGGTAGTGTAAGCAGCAATTTCACATCAAAGAAACAGACAGAAAAGTTCTGTAGTGGATCATAGCAGAATTGAAAAGTAGTGCTGTGATTTTCTTTTTTTTTTTAAAGATGAATAGTGCATTCTACCTGTGCATACAAAAAACTCTGCCCTTCCTGAGACAACACTGATGAGTCAGGAAAAGGATTGGTGCAGCAGCCTTCTGGTCATAGTGGGGGAATAAGAAACTAGTTGACTGGCCAGGGCTGGATGATAGGTTTGACTGGATGAGTTTGGAGGTCTCTTCCAACCTGGTTGATTGTATGATTCTGTGATTCCTTAAAGCCAACAAATAGTCATCTGCTTTGCAAACACTTCATTTTTAGTGTCCCATGTGCTTGTGACTCCTTCAGCTTTTTTTTTTTCCTGCAAGTATTTAAATACTCATTTACTTAATCTTGACTCATTCTACTTAATTCACTGAATAAAGAAAATATCCTAAAGCCACCTTCACATAAAATGCGAATGAAAAGTGTTCCAAGGGACTAGAAGATGCCTCCATCCTTGGCCCTTAGGGCTTGAGCACCTGGTTGGGATGTGAAACCCTCGAAAGTCATAGTTTGCCATTCTGCCTGAAAAAGGAGTATTGGCAGTTCAGTATGGGACACTACCTGAGGGGTGGTTGTGGCCAGGAAGAGATTGCTCTCTTCTCTCAGGTGGCCAGCACCAGAACGAGAGGACACAGCCTCAGGCTACGCCAGGGTAAATTTAGGCTGGAGGTGAGGAGAAAGTTCTTCACTGAGAGAGTCATTGGACACTGGAATGGGCTGCCCGGGGAGGTGGTGGAGTCGCTGTCCCTGGAGCTGTTCAAGGCAGGATTGGACGTGGCACTTGGTGCCATGGTCTAGCCTTGAGCTCTGTGGTAAAGGGTTGGACTTGATGATCTATGAGGTCTCTTCCAGCCTTGGTGATACTGTGATACTACAGGAGATGCTACTGAGCTGAAAGATGACAGAGGAGGAAAACTGAGGACTCTGCAGGCAATTGTGAAGTAGAATCATGTCCAACCACCAGGGTGGCAGGGGAAACTGTCCTGGAGGGTAGAAATTTCTGCTAGACTAGTTTGGCCACTACCTCTCCTCCTCTCATTGTAGGGTTCAGCAGTTGAGATGAGGAGTAGCCAAAAAATCCAGTGAGGATCTGGTTCCAGTAAGGCTGTCCTAAGGGGTAGGATCTCAGCACCACCTTGTCAGGTGCAACCTCACACTGTGCCTTACTTCCATTTTGGGAATATATGTGTAGCCACACCAGGCACAATACTTGAAATGCATTGGCCAAACCTTCTGATGCTTGTGCCTAATGGACAGTTTGATTTGCAAAAACTGTAATTAATAGGGGAATGATTTGAAGAGCCCACCTTTCTCCAAGCCTTCCTTAGATTGGAATGTTAGGGTGATTCCCTCAGTGAATCACTGCTTCCCCTATTAGCAGCTCATTAGCTGCGTTCCTGCCTGCAGAGAAAGCTATTCACTGTGGCCAGGTGACAGTAGCAGCAGCAGCAGCAGCAGCTTTCTCAATTTCCTTTTCTTCCCTCTGCCTTGGAATATTTTGTGTTTTCCTTCATGATCATAATCACAGTTTCTGGAAGGATCTTTACACAGGAAACGTACCTGGGAAAATAGCATGTCATAGAATCACAGAATCAACCGGGTTGGAAGAGACCTCCAAGATCATCCAGCCCTGTCCAATCAACCAAACCATGACACTAAGTGCCTCATCCAGGCTCTTCTTGAACAACTCCAATGCCAATCACTCACTCTGGCAACAACTTCCTCCTAACATCCAGCCTCCCTGGGCAGCCCATTCCAATGGCAAATTTAATAAAACATGAATAATATTCACACCAGAAAAGTAATATTTATAATTTATATTTGATGTTAATCTTAACAGAGACCTGCACGTATGCACACTTGAGAGCAGCAGCAGCAGCTCCTCTTAGAATCATAGAATCAGTCACGGTTGGAAGGGACCGCAAGGATCATCCAGTTCCAAACCCCCTGCTATGGGCAGGGACACTCTACCCTAGAGCAGGCTGCCCACAGCCTCATCCAGCCTGGCCTTAAACACCTCCAGGCATGGGGCCACCTCCCTGGGCAACCCATTCCAGGCTCTCACCACTCTCATGCTCAAGAGCTTAGAATCATAGAATCAGTTAGGATTGGAAGGGACCAAGAGGATCATCTAGTTCCACCCCACCCTGCCATGGGCAGGGACACCCTACCCTGGATCAGGCTGTCCAGAGCCCCGTCCAGCCAGGCCTTAAATATCTCCAGGGATGGGGCCTCAACCACCAACCTGGGCAACCCATTCCAGGCTCTCACCAGGAGACCCTAGTCCTGTCACTCCCTGAGAGCCTACAAAGTCTGAACGCACACTTCAGAGCAGCAGCAGCTCCTCTGCAGCAGAGGAAGTTGTTGGCTGGCTCACTGGCCAGGCTGCCCTGGGCTTAGCAGAACAGTCTTCAAAGTCAGTGCTGCCATTTTTACCAGTTGCTGCTGGGTATATAACTGGTTGGAGAATTTCTGACAGAATAATCTTTGCATTAAAGGGACAGTTCTATTAAACTGGACACATTGCACAGAGAGACGATAGCGTTGATTCGTTTGGACTCTTCCCATTTGAAAAAGATAAGCTTTCTCCTTCCTGCTCTACGCCATGAAAGTAATTCATCTCAACTCTTCCCACTGCTTATTTCACTACTAAATGAGCTGTTCCATGCATGTCATAGAGGTAGATAGTATTCTGTCATTAAAGTGACTTAGTGATTTAACTTCATGACAAAGGTTTTGCGGTACAGAGTGCAACATTTTGATAGCAGATTCAGACTGCTCTTTTCACAGCATCTATTAATAGGAAGTGTGAAAGATGAGGCTTAACAAAACAAGAACTCAGATTTGTCTATGCAATGCAGCTAGTCTGGTTTCTGAACACTTCTGCATGAGAATTACTGTCTGAAGCTGCAGTATTCTGTGGAGCAGGTGTTTGGATGAGGCTCCTGATTTTCATGGGCTTGGTCACTGCCCACAGCTACTCTAAGGACCCAGCATGACTATTACTTTCTTGCCTCTCCACTTCACTGTCAGTGCACTGGTTTTGCACTGCTGGAAAGCCAGAAGGATGTAGGACTGACCACAGCTGTTCATCAGCCAGGCCTCACGTCCTTCTCCCTCCACTTACTTTCAAACTGGGATGCAGCCTCTTAGTTAGCGGCTGGCCAAACACAGCTGTTAGAAATGTGATGTCGCAGCAAGGCTGCAGAAGCCAGCCATGTGGGTGTAATTGAACAATAATGATTGAGTTGTAGGACATTTCCTGGGGAACAGATAACCAGCTGGGAGGAGTTAATGGCCCAAACTGTGCTTTAGCTCATTAAACACAAACAGATATTAATCCCCAGTGAACATTCCTGGTGGGGGTTGGTGTTGCTGTTTGGAATGAGATGAGGTTGTGTTTTGCTTTCTTTATGCCTACATCTTTGTTCCCACCTGTATTACAAGTTTGATGGTGATCTCTTTCTCTTTGTTGTAGAGAGAAATAGGGGTCATAAATGTCCTCCAAATGCCCTACTAAAGGTCTTTAAGTCATAGAATCAACCAGGTTGGAAGAGACCTCGAAGATCATCCAGTCCAACCTAGCACCCAGCCCTAGCCAGTCATCTAGACCATGGCACTAAGTGCCACATCCAGGCTTTTCTTCAACATCTCAAGGGACGGTGCCTCCACCACCTCCCTGGACAGCCCATTCCAATGGGAAATCACTCTCTCTGTGAAGAAGTCACCAGGTGGTAACGAGCTGTGCCTGCACAGCAGTGTTCAGTTGTAGTAACTTCTGGCCCAGGGGCCAGCCCCAGAGTCCCTTTACTGCATCTCCATTCCAGACTAGCATGGGAGTTTTCTTTTTTCCATAGGCAATGCTATATAAATAGGAGAAAAGAATATGGAAAGAGAATGCTGTATTCTAGTCTATGAAATTTAAGTTCAAGGAGAACCTGTTACTTATGAGCTAAAATTTATTCTTTAAAGAGAGCTGTTCTGCAAACTGTTTCTGAGGAGAGGACAAAAGTAAAGCAAATAAGCAGCTATTTTAGAGGACATAAAAATATAATACCAGAAGTTACTGATGGGAGTACCTTTGACAGAGAAACTCAATAGCATTATCAACTAAATTACATCTCCAGTCTTCTACAACTTCCCAACAGTAATGGAAGAGAGCCTCTTATTTTTGGTTAGCTCAATAAAAGAGATTTCACAGTTTTATCTCCTTTTAGTACATTTAGCTCTTTTCTACTCAGAAGGGAAATTCTCACTGCTAACATCATATTGAAAAAAAATCAACCCCATTTCCAGCTTTTTACCTAAAAAAAACAAGGGACAGCTTAGGGAATCAGCATCAAAATATCCAGATCCTGCTGGGCTGTCCTTTGGGAGCTACCTGAAAGTCAGTTCTTGTGGAAGTCTATCGACCATGATAAAAATATGGCAAAGGGGAATTTTGCCCTAGCTGTAAGGAGGAAGGACAGAATGGCTATGGATACTGTGGTGCTGGCATCTGACTATCTGGCTTACTCTAGTGGGTTTGGAACAGAGGGTAGGGGCAGCTATCCAGTGAGATGCAGCCATTATCCACACGCTCAGAGCACTTTAATGAGCTCAGAGCTCATTAAAAATCCTGCACTGTTCTACAGCTGGGGCTCAACAGAAGTGCTCATTCAAATGACTTTACAGCAACAGTGTCTTTTGTCTTAAAGGTCAGATTAAACTTAGGCCCTGTTGTAGAAAACTTCCACAAAATCACAGGGCAAGGTGGTTGTGGCAAGACTGAGAGGACTCTGAGCAGCTGTGTTGGACTGGAGGCTGTATAGGAGAACAACCAGCCAACTAACTGAGTCTACCTGATTTCATGAGTGAAGCTACAGATGCATAAGGAATGTTTTAAGGATAGAATTTTGAGCCCCAGTAAGCCAAGCAGCTATTAAGACCGGGACTGTGGGCTGCTGCTGCTGTGGTGGATTTTGTTCACTCTTATGCACCTGACAATAATCTGCATTTTCATAGGATCATAGATGTTAGGAGGTGGAAGGGACCCAAGGAGATCATCAAGTCCAACCTGCCTGCCAGAGCAGGACAATACTATCTAACACAGATCACAGAGGAGCACATCCAGATAGGTCTTGAAAGGCTCCAGAGAAGGAGACTCCACAGCCTCTCTGGGGAGCCTGTTCCAGTGCTCTGTGATCCTTATTGTAAAGAAGTTCCCCCTTGTGTTGAGGTGGAACCTCCTGTGCTGCAACTTACGCCCACTGCTCTTTGTCCTATCCCAGGGAGCAGTGAGCAGAGCCTGTCCCTCCCCTCCTGCCCAGCCTTCAGATACTTAGAAACATTTATTAAAATCCCTCTAAGTCTTCTTTTCTCTAGTTGTAAATTCATCTTTCAAAAGACTATGATCAAAAAAATCTGAAGAACATTTGGAAAGCAATCCTGGCCTGGATCAGGAACAGTGTGGCCAGTAGGACATGGGAGGTTATTCTGCCCCTGTACTCAGCACTGGTCATGCCACACCTTGAGTACTGTGTCCAGTTCTGGGCTCCTCATTTCAGGAGAGATGTTGAGGTGCTGGAATGTGTCCAGAGAAGGGCAACAAAGCTGGTGAGGGGCCTGGAGCGCAGCCCTGTGAGGAGAGGCTGAGGGAGCTGGGGGTGTGCAGCCTGCAGAAGAGAAGGCTCAGGACAGAGCTCATTGCTGCCTACAACTCCCTGAAGGGAGGCTGTAGCCAGGTGGGGTTGGGCTCTTCTGCCAGACAAGCAGCAATAGAACAAGGGGACACAGTCTCAAGTTGTGCCAGGAGAGGTCTAGGCTGGATGTCAGGAGGAAGTTCTTCACAGAGAGAGTGATTGGCATTGGAATGGGCTGCCCAGGGAGGTGGTGGAGTCACTGTCCTGGAGGTGCTCAAGAGAAGACTGGCTGAGGCACTTAGTGCCATGGTGTAGTTGACTGCTAGCGCTGGGTGCTAGGTTGGACTGGATGATCTTGGAAGTGTCTTCCAACCTGGGTGATTCTATGATTCTAAATTGAATGCTCAAGCTATTAGAAACATATCTTTCAGGTCTCAGCTTCAAAGTATCAGGAGAGATGGGATCCAAGGTTGTTGCTTTTTAAGCACCACATTCAAGCCTAAGGGTCCAAACTATGGAGTAATAGAAACTCACAAGCTGAGCCTTATTGCTGCTTTAGCATTTTGTGACTTTTAAGCTGTCCCAGATGTGTAAGGAACCAAATGAAAGGCCACATCCCAGCTACGTAAATGGCTGCTTTCTGAACAAACTGGATCAAGTCTCACTAAGGAAGAACCATCTCATTTTTGGTTAGCCATGTTAAATTTAGATATCAGATATTTTCATGTATCTGTCATCTTAGCTGGTGAGAGATAGAATCATAGAATCAACCAGGTTGGAAGAGACCTCCAAGATCATCCAGTCCAACCTATCACCCTGCCCTATCCAATCAACTAGACCATGGCACTAAGTGCCTCATCCAGTCTTTTCTTGAAGAATAATATCTTGAAGATATTACGACTGATCAAACTACTCTTGAGAAGTGCCTGTAGGGTTTATGGTTAGAGCTTAGGTGAATGACCTGAGATGACTTTTCAAAGGCTACTGCTGGAAAAGACTGATCTTTTTTTGTGATTAACATTGCTAGGAGGAAATGTTAAGACAATACTGTGAGAGACCTGGTTTTCATCAAGAAGAAATGTACCATTGACACATCAGTCCTATGCATGCTTATTTAGGCCAATGGCCAAATGGCACAGCCAGAAACTCAGAGATATCTCCCTGGCAAGAAGGCTGTTTTAGTTTAGAATTGGTGATAAGTTAGGTAATGGCTCCTGGTTTAGTTGAAATCTCACCTTTTTTTTTTAAATCAGAGGATATATAAATACTTATTTGATGAAAGTAAGAACCCTGTTAATGGTGAATTAAAAACCCCTCTTCTTGAATCATAGAATTAACCAGGTTGGAAGATACCTCTGTCTTGCTTCTAATTTAAATTCCCAGAGACTCTAATAAATTTGATAGAACCAATAACAATTTATAGAGTGCCCTTCCCTCTCCCCCTTCTTTCCCAAAAGAAAGGGATTAGATGTAGAAAGAGGAAAGGTAAGCACACCCAAATAAATGAATCTCACTCGATTTGGAAGTTAAAAAGAAAAGTTTACCAATAGCTTAAAAAGGTATCTGAGGTAGGGAAGTTACAAAGGTATAGGGAAAGGAAAACAAATACAGAATGTGTAAATACAGCCAGATTTTTGATGGTGATGGCTTTGTCTGCCTCGTGGGTGATGGCTACGTGGTGAAACAAAGAGAACCAGGAACAGGATGGCGATGCTGGTAAGCAGGGAGCACAGAGAGAGAGAGAACAGGAAGTCCCCCTGCTTTTATGGATCTTCAGACAGGAAGGGGGAATGGGCTAACCATCACCTGGTAGTGTTCAGGTCACCTGAAACTAAAGTCAGGTTCAAGGGCACTCCCCCTGGAGGGTTAACCCTGTACAACCTCCAAGAAGCATGTGCAATACAGCCCTACAAACCTTCACCAGATAACAGAGGAAGGGCTAATTGTTTTCTAGTGTCTTCTTGCAAAATTCTGTTTGCCAGCAAACTTCTTAGATGCTGTGTCTCTCAGAAGAGAGCAAATGGATTTCCAAAACCCATGAAAAGAAAATTCCTGTCACCCCTGGTTAATGTAAATAACAAGCATGCTGGTAGGCACGACTCGCTGATCGCATTTTCCACATCCAAATACTGATCTTACATTTATGTTTAAAGAAAAAAAACTAATATTTTGCATAAAAGGGAACAACAAAAGAAGCCAAAAGTAAATATGCTGTGGGATAACACATTCTGCTTCTCCTCTGCATCAGCCTGTGTCTGAACTGAAGATGCAACGGTAGCCGTCTCCAGCTGATACCAGATTCCAAGTGACTGAATGGGGTTACAGAGAGAAAAGATCCTGGTCTTTCCTACATGCCACCACAATCTTGAATTCTCCTGACTAGGGAAATTCTGCTTTGATAAAAAAGACAGATAACAAATTGATGAAGGTTAAGCATGAGGAAGTAACTCTTTCTTTGATCTTTTTGCAACACTAAACCCTCCAACTCGCTAAAATAAACACGATCAGAAGGACAGAACTGATCTAATGCACTGCATCATGCATGTTTAGACACTACAAATTGTGCCCCAGACAAGTTCCAGTCACATGCTTCCAGTACCATTTGCTCCACCTGCTTTCTCCAGAGAGACCTGACCTGGCTGGAGAGGTGGGCAAAAGCCAACCTTAAGAGGTTCAACAAGATCAAGTGCAAGGTCTTGCATCTGGGTCGAGGCAATGCCAAGCACAAATCCAGGCTGGGCAGTGAGTGGCTGGAAAGCAGCCCTGAG
Organism: Pogoniulus pusillus; assembly: GCF_015220805.1. Lineage (NCBI taxonomy): Eukaryota > Metazoa > Chordata > Aves > Piciformes > Lybiidae > Pogoniulus > Pogoniulus pusillus. The sequence continues at coordinate 5,059,439 of NC_087281.1, read as the reverse complement.
GAGAGGGACTTGAGGGTGCTGCTGGAGGAGAAGCTCAACAGGAGCCAGCAGTGTGCACTTGCAGCCCAGAAAGCCAAGCAGAGCCTGGGCTGCAGCAGGAGAAGTGTGGCCAGCAGGGCCAGGGAGGTGATTCTCTCTCTCTACTGTGCTCTGCTGAGACCTCACCTTGAGCACTGCATCCAGTTCTGGAGCCCCCATTACAAGAGGGATGTGGAGATGCTGGAGTGTGTCCTGAGAAGGGCCACGAGGATGCTCAGAGGGCTGCAGCAGCTCTGCTGTGAGGACAGACTGAAAGAGTTGAGGCTGTTCAACCTGGAGAAGAGGAGGCTCTGAGTTGACCTTCTTGTGACCTTCCAGGTTCTGAAGGGGGCCTACAAAAATGCTGGGGGGGGGGGGGCTTTTTTAGGCTGTTAGGGAGTGACAGGACTGGGGGGAATGGAGCAAAGCTGGAGGTGGGGAGGTTTAGACTGGCTGTGAGGAGGAAGTTGTTCAGTATGAGAGTGGTGAGAGCCTGGACTGGGTTGCCCTGGGAGGTGGTTGAGGCCCCATGGCTGGAGGTGTTTAAGGCCAGGCTGGATAAGGCTGCGGGCAGCCTGCTCTCGGGTAGAGTGTCCCTACCCATGGAAGGGGGATTGGAACTAGATGATCCTTGTGGTCCCTTCCAACCCTGACTGATTCCTAATTCTAGGAAAGAGCTCCCAAATGCTATGACTCCCTGCTAGGCAGGTCTCATCTGTAGCTAAAAAAAAAAACATTCACATAGGACAGTGGTCATCCTTTTCCCTTCTCTGTTCTTTAGCCTTGAGCCCCGTTGGCACCAGAAACTTCATCATGCAGGTGGTGCCCTCGCCACTCTTCCTGTGGTCCTTTCTCTTCCTTGGTACTGACTGCCATCTTTCTGGTGAGAATCTAAATTAATTAATCCAGTGGACTGAATCACCTCTTTATTCCTACCACGAAGTCGTTCTAAATGGGAAAAAAAAAGGAAAGGAGACAAGGCTGGAGGAACATGGTGGAGCTCATTCTCTGATTTCTGCTGCAAGGTTACAGGTGTAGCAGACTTAGGTAAATAGATTAGGGTTAATGAGCACCCAACCTGCACCTAGACCTGTATTTGTATAGCACATAACAAATAGCCTCTTTTGTCTTTTCAGCATTTGGCTGAAACTCAGAGCATAGGGAAATGACAAGTCCTAACAGCTGAGCAGCCAGAACTTCTGTAGCTAACAGGATCGCTCCTGCACTCACAATCTGACCTCTTTCTCACAGTGCACCTGAACCAAAATCTCAGGTCTAAACTTATTCCTGAACTTTGCAAAGCTAAAGCCTAATGCTGAGATGTGCAGTAGCAGACCAACGTGACTAAGTAGTTTGGAAAAATCAGGTCCTATTCTGAACAGTTAAAAAAGAGAATTCTTGATGCAGTTCATGCAGCTGTGTTCAGGGCAGGTACTCAGAGCAGCTCTAGGTGAGTGGCATGGCTTTCCTGACTGTTTCTAGTGTTCTGTGTTCAGGGAAGGAACTCAGAGCAGCTCTAAGTGAGTGGCATGGCTTTCCTGACCGTTTCTAGTGTTCTGTGTTCAGGGAAGGAACTCAGAGCAGGTCTAGGTGAGTGGCATGGCTTTCCTGACCATTTATAGTGTTCTGTGTTCAGGGCAGGAACTCAGAGCAGCTCTAGGTGAGTGGCATGGCTTTCCTGACCATTTATAGTGTTCTGTGTTCAGGGCAGGAACTCAGAGCAGCTCTAGGTGAGTGGCATGGCTTTCCTGACTGTTTCTAGTGTTCTGTGTTCAGGGCAGGAACTCAGAGCAGCTCTAGGTGAGTGGCATGGCTTTCCCGACTGTTTCTAGTGTTCTGTGTTCAGGGCAGGAACTCAGAGCAGCTCTAGGTGAGTGGCATGGCTTTCCTGACCGTTTCTAGTGTTCTGTGTTCAGGGCAGGAACTCAGAGCAGCTCTAGGTGAGTGGCATGGCTTTCCTGACCGTTTATAAAGTACCTTTATCTCTGAACTGCACTCATAGGCTTGCTGAGATGGATAAAAGCAAGAACATAAATACAGATAACAGAGTTGCTCTCTCTGGCTCTGGCTGCCTTCCTTTTCTCCCTAACCTACTTCTGTGTAACTAATCCTCCTGCTTCCTACCCCTCCTGGCTGATTCTCCAAACTCACCTTGGATGCAAAGCAAAGTCTAGGATAAAGTAGAGTGGTGGAAGGGTGGTTGGGAGCTCCTCCTGGGGACTCTGGTTTCTGGGAGGGCTGTTTTGTTTCTGTATTACTTTTTTAACTTACATTATAACTTCTAACTTATATTGTAGCTTTTTTACCTTGTCTGTTTCTGTCTCTAGCTGTATAGATTGTAAATACCTGGTTGTATATTGTGTTAAGCTGTAAATAGAAAGCTTCATTCTAATTTCTGTCTCAGCTGAGTGTAGTCTGGGTGATCTCATAAGAGTGGAGGAGCAGATATTGCCCAAACCATCACAGCAGCTTGGGCTCTGTACAAGTATTTTCTAAATGAAAACCTTTCACTGTCATTTGTGCCTTAAATCATTCTCTCTGCAGCAGAAAAGAGGTATCAGACAGTAAAGATGACAATTCTAACCTTCTTGGGTGCTTGTAGCCCATGAAATACTGCAGAACACCAAAAACACTAGTGCAGAGATGTTGAGAGAATGCTAGTTCACACAATTTGCAGTGATTGACACACATCTAACAAGCAATATCCTATCATGTCCTTTTAAAAGCACCAAATACCTAGTGAAGCATACCAAAAGCAACACAGATGCCATATTTTTAGTGTGCTTTGTGTGTGGTGAATTAATTAGTTTCAACTCCAACAACAATGTGGTACTAGAGCTGCAGCTATTGGAGAAGGAAAATAGATGTAAGACAAAGGGTATGGTTAAGATAGAAACAGGCTCCTGGAACAAGCCCTACCATTTCTGTTTGAGACTGAGACTTTGTTGGTCAGATTAGTTTGGACTTAGTAACTAACTCCAGACTTCCAAAAACCATTTGCAGTGGGCACAGGAATGCTGATGAAATGAAAAACCCTGCAGGAAGGACAAGCAGTGTAAATATTGTTTGTAACACAATGCTGGAAACAGTCCAGGGTGGTAACTCTCTGGAGCAACTAGTGTACATATATAGTTCTATCAATATTTTCATCTAACTAACTGTGCTTCACTTGGAGGAAGGTCTTCAGCCCATTACACACACACTGAGCTCCCCAGGCCATGCTTGCTCTAGTGCATCTGCAGGTTTGCATGCTATAGGACTCCACCTATGCTGTGGCTGCTACCCTCAGACTGAGCTTTTGGTCTGAAAGAACAGGAGACTGGAGCCAGAAGTAGACACAGCTGCAGGGCACAGCCTTGCTCTCACATGGGCAGACACCTGGTAAGGATGGTTTCTTCTAACTGGTTGCAGGCCTCTTTCCACATGCTACTCTAGTGCAAAAGCAGCAAAATGGTTTCTCTGCAGCTGCAGAGGAGAAAGCTCTATTCTAACAGTCATGGAACTACATAGTACTTTTAGTCTGTTGCACTCACAGAGCTGTCTGTGAGTTTGTGGCCTGGGAGCTAACCTGCTTCTGATATTCTCTAGGAAGACTTCAGCAAAACTTTGACAGTCCAAACTTATGTAAAGCACTGTGGCCTGACTTGCTCCTAATTAGTGCATTCTTCTCATTTTGAAGTCCATAATCCGTTTGGCCTGTATAATACACAACATGAGCACTAGTGGCCTCCCCTCCAGGCTGTGCATCAGCTCAGCAGGCTGCTGGCTCAGCTTGCATCCTATGTCACATGTTTCATTTACTGCTTCTGGCATTTTTTTATTTGCTGCTTCCAGTCTGATCCAAACTTAAAGTTCAGATCCTGTGGGTTTAAGGCATTCTGTTGTTGTTTGTCAAGTCTGAAATATTTTCTTTCCTGATATCCATGAACTGACTTCTTGTCAGTGTGTCCTCTCTGTTTAAAAGCCCACAATCCCTTGCTAAAACAAGTGAAAAGAGTTTAAAACTATTGCTAATATCTGTTCAGAAATATATTGTCCTTTAATCTGGATCTTTGTACTCAAGTGAAAATTCATCAAAGGAATCACTGGCTTTGGATGCCACCAACTCTGCGTTCCTGACGTCACATTAAAGAAGCTTGTTTATCCCCAGTGTAAACACTCAGCACTTTGAGAAGTTAGGCATCAAGAAAATCCTTAAATACACTTTGAACATTTAAAGCTTGTTTCCATGAAGATTTCAGTCCTGCAGCTTTTTTAGAGTTCTCTTTCATTTCAGCCAATACCTGATAGCAAACCTGTTCTTCCTCTCCTCCTTCTACTCTCTGCATCTATAGCAGTTCTAAGCTCTTCAGCCCAGGATCTATCTTTCCATAGACTGGATGAGGCACTTAGTGCCATGGTCTGGTTGATTGGCTAGGGCTGGGTGCTAGGTTGGACTGGATGATCTTGGAGGTCTCTCCCAACCTGGTTGATTCTGTGGTTCTAGTCTGGGTGATTTTCTTAAGAGTGGGTGAGCAGGTAACACCTGAATGGTCACAGCAAGCAGTCAGTTGGCTTTTCCACACTACCCCTCCTTTCTCTCCTGCTGTGTCAATGTGCTATAGCTTCATGCTGGGACTGAATACCTGCAATATTGCAGTAATGTAGCCACCAAAACTCAACCCTGCCTACAGAGACAAAAGCTTTCTCTAGAAGAGGTGTTGCATAGCAGAAGACATGCAATGTGCTTGTCTTAAAGGATTACACAGAGAGATCTTTGGACCAATTTTCTTTGTGCAACCAGCAGCTCATTTTAACTGTATTCCTTTTGTAGGCACTTTATTAATACTGATGCCCAGGGTTGTCAATTTGGCATCCTGTGCTGCCTGTTTATTGAGACATTAAGCAGGCTTATTTGTCAGCTGTGCTACCTGTACATGTGGAGGAGCAGCAGGACCTGGAAGGTCTGACATCCCCTGCCGACTGCCATAAACTACTAGCTCTTCAGCACTGCTGCTGCTGGGGCAGTGTGCTCTCAGTCACTGCCTGGAGGAACACTTTGTCTCTGCAGTTGACTCAGCAGAGCAGGGGGCAGGGAGCCAGTAGTCCAGACACAGTAGAAACAATCGCTACAAGAGAATTTTAAGCCACTGGAAGCTTTTGAAGGTGAATCATGCCAAAAATAAGACAAAATAGATTAGTACCTAGAGAAGATGACTTTGAGGAAAACTGTACCTCTCCAGAGATTTCTAAGTGATTCAGATCTCACTATTTCTCTTCTTTTTCCTCAGCATCTTCACAATCCCTCCACTTGGCAGTTTTCTGGAGATAGGGCATGACCTTTGAGCATGAGACAGCAGAAAGTCTCTCTCTTTCTGATAGTCATGAGACAAACACTGGCAAGTCTTTGCTGGGTGTTTGCCACCTGCAGGCTGACTTGCATATATTACGTAGGGGGATGCAAGATACCCAGAAGAACAAGTCATCAAAGTAGACATTGCTCACAAGGCCACTCCTGTCTGCAAGTGCCAGAGTAGCTAAGAGAGCAGCAACCCTTCTCTTCAGACAAGAAATTTAACTTTATAACAGCAGCTCTTCAGGAAGTGTTGAGTCCATGCCAGGGATATCCAATAGGTATGGCCCAGGCAGCACTGCAAGAAAGGATTCTGCTCACACGTGCCCCAGATGCCAGTGAGAAGGAAGACAAAGTACTGGTTTGAGGAGAATCTCAAATGAGTAAGTCACCCCAGAACTGAGTGGAATTTTCCCACTCAGTCTAGAGGAAGAAGTGAAAAACTGATTTTCTATGAGCTAATATGAAAATAACTTATTCTGGGATTTGAAAAGATTATTTCAGTATAGGTACTCTTAAGAAGCCTTCTGTCTCTCATATATTGGCCTTTCAGGATCTGAAGGGGGCCTCCAAAAAAGCTGGGGAGGGACCTTTTAGGCTCTTGGGGAGTGACAGGACTGAGGGGAATGTGTCAAAGCTGGAGGTGGGGAGATTCAGACTAGACATGAGGAGGAAGTTGTTGAGCATGAGAGTGGTGAGAGGCTGGACTGGGTTGCCCAGGGAGGTGGTTGAGGCCCTGTGCCTGGAGGTGTTTAAGGCCAGGCTGGCTGAGGCTGTGGGCAGCCTGATCTAGGTAGGGTCTCCCTGCCCATGGCAGGGGGGTTGGAACTGGATGATCCTTGTGGTCCCTTCCAACCCTGACTAATTCTATGATTCTACATTTGTGTCAGATGCAGAGTGGAGAGGTAGAAACTCAGAGACATAGCTGATGGCCCTGCCTCAGAAAGGCAGTCACCAACTGAAACACCATTAGCCCAGAATGGTTCGAAGATAGCCTTTTCTGGTGTTGTTATCTGGGAATTAAGAACTTCTCAAATGATTTTTCTTTCAAGCAGTAAAGTGGAACTGAAAGCGAGTCACAGATGGGACACTGCTGAATTGGCAGAGAAAATTCAAAAATAATAGCAGGTTTTTTTTCTGAGTAAAGGCTTAAGGCAGTTAAGTTACAGGAGCTGGGGGTGTGCAGCCTGCAGAAGAAGAGGCTCAGGGCAGACCTCATTGCTGTCTACAACTACCTGAAGGGAGGCTGTAGCCAGGTGGGGTTGGTCTCTTCTGCCAGGCAAGCAGCAACAGAAGAAGGGGACACAGTCTCAAGCTGTGCCAGGGAAGGTCTAGTCTGGATGTTAGGAGGAAGTTGTTTTCAGAGAGAGTGATTGGCATTGGAATGGGCTGCCCAGAAAGGTGGTGGAGTCACTGTCCCTGGAGGTGTTCAAGCAAAGCCTGGCTGAGGCACTTAGTGCCATGGTCTGGTTGATTGGCTAGAGTTGGGTGCTAGGTTGGACTAGCTGATCTTGGAGGTCTCTTCCAACCTGGTTCATTCTATGAATATATACAGCTATAGACAGAAATAGACAAGGTAAAGATAATACAGAAACACAACAGCCCTCCCAGAAACCAGAGTCCCCAGGAGGGGCTCCCAACCACCCTTCCACCTCCTTTCCACCCCTGTACCTTATCCCAGAGTTTGCCTTACAATCAAGGTGAGTTTGGAGGACCAGTCAGGGGAGTTAGAATACAGAGGGATTAGCTACACAGAAAGCAGGCCAGGGAGAAAAGTACAGACACCAGCTGCAACAGAGACACACAGTCTGTTGTCTATATTTATGTTCTTCATTTTGTACATCTCAGCAAGCCTATGAGTGCAGCAGGCATCACCACTGTTTCCTTTTCACAGCTTATCATCTAATATCTCTCACTAAAACATTCCAGCTAGCCTCAAACTAGCATGCCCATCCCTGAAGGTGTTTTAAAAATACATAGAAGTAGTGCTAAGGGACATGGTTTGGCACCAGGATTGGCAGTTAGATAATGGTTGGACATGATGTTTCTATGACTAGATGATATAGAGAATTCCTGGTACATGGCACTTGAGAGGGAAGAATGGCCACCTCCCTCTAGCTCATCTGCCTGATGCCACTGAGGCAGGAGAAGCCCTCATCAAAGAGCAGCAGGCAGTGATGTTCCCAGCATGCTGATGAGAGCCCAGATCAGCTGTTGCCCTCAAGCTCTGAATGCAGAACAGACTGTATCTATGACTGAGGGTCTTTTTGGACCACATGTTAATGATCCAAGTCATTCTGGATCAGTCTCAATCATGTTTTGGATACTCATCCAAATCCTTAATCAGATCTACCTAACCATTTACCTTCTCCCACCAAAAAAGGTGTATTCTCCAAGTGGTCAAATAGATGCATCTCTGAACTGTGTTTAAATTCCAAGCTTCCCCCCCACTTTTTTTCTTTTGGAGTATAATGTCAACAGACAATGCCTGTGAATGTACTCAGTATTTGACAGAGAATCATCAGTTACAGTCAATTCATAACACCAAAAGTTTCCCCTTTTGTTTGAAATGAAAGCAACTCAAAAGCCTTTTCCTGACCATAAACCATGCTCTGTAAGACACATTTTTAAGTTAAAAGGCAAATTATAATTTGGAGGATTTGCAAAGAGACCTCACCATGGTATCAAACCCAATATATACTCCTAAGCACAGAATGTAACGGTACTGCTGCTGATGAACAGGACTTGCTCCATTTTTAGTGGGAAGCAGCTGATGAAGAGACACAGAGGGGCAAAGCAGACTCTCGGAGCATTTGCATCTCAGCCTGTAATTTACAGCATGTTTTGTCACAGAATCAAAGAATGTCTTAGATTGGAAAAGACCTCGAAGACCATTGAGTCCCATCATTAGTTTCACACTGACAAGTCCTTGGCTAAACCAAAGCCCTCAGCACAACATCCAATCACTATGAATTGCTATGCTTGGAAAGGACCACCAGCATCATCCAAGTTCAACCTTCATCCCAGCAGCCTTCATCACCAGACCATAGCCTCAAGCACCACATCCACTCTCCTTTTAAACACTTCCAGGGATGGTGACTCCACCACCTCCCTGAGCAGCCTGTTCCAGTGCCTGACTACCCGCTCAGGAAAGAACTTCCTCCCAACAGCCAACCTAAACCTCCTCTGATGCAACTTGAGGCCATTTCCTCTTGTCCTATCCTTAGTAATTGGATAGAAGAGACCATCTCCAGCCTCTCTACAACCTCCTTTTAGGTAGCTGTAGAGGGTAATAAGGTCCCCTCTCAGCCTCATCTTCTCCAGACTAACCAACCCCAGTTCCCTCAGCCTCTCCTCATAGGTCATGTTTACCAGACCTCTCCCCAGCCTCATTGTCCTTCTCTGCACCCACTCCAGCACCTCAATGTCCCTCCTATGCTGTGGTGATCCTCACACTCTATTTCAACATGTACTCATGACTAGTAATAAGATCAAATTTCTCTTCTTGATCAGCATTTTATCCATGCTTGTGATGGTTTGGGAGTTACCTGTCCTCTGACACTTGAGAAAGTCACCCAGACTAGACTCAGCTGAGCTGGAAATTAAAGAATGCAGCTATATTTACAGCAGGACAATACTATCTGACACAGATCACAGCAGAACACATCCACACAGGCATTTAAAGTCTCCAGAGAAGGAGACTCCACAACCTCTCTGGGAAGCCTGGGAACCCTTACAGCAAAAAAGTTCCCCCTTCTGTTGAGGTGAAACCTCTTGTGCCGCAACTTACACCCATTGCTCCTTGCCCTTTTGTGCAACCAATTCTCTCTTCCAGATTGAGGAACATTTCATTGAAATTTAACCACAAAAAAACCCAAAACAACCAAAACACAAAACACCAACTTCAAACTGAAAAACATTGTGTTAGAAAGCCACTAAGGAAAATAATGTGGCCATTTAAAAGAGACTTCACATGTATGTGAGGACCCTATGCAAGTGGAAGAGACCAAAAGCACCTAACAACTTCTAGATGGAGTTAAACACACTTTGATTCACCATGAACATGTGATTTTTTCTCTCTCTCTTCTTACTACCAACAACCATTATGATTTCACTGTCATTTTAAGGAGATTAAGTCGTGGCTAAGCAGACGTGAATGCAGTAGTGGGTTTCTTTGGTTTAATTGTGAAGGTTAACTAGGATGGCATTACTTGTCAGTAATGAAGAAGAGGATTTCTTCCTCTCTAAAAATGCAGCTCATCGAGATGTTTCAGTGTTCAGCAGTTTTTATCAGTGCTTTTTGACTTTCTAAACCTATGTAAAGATGACCACAAGGCAAAGTTTAAACCCAGTCTTGGTACGAGCTCTTATCAGCCTCAAGAGTGTATTGCCTTTGTCAGCTTTCAGCAACAAAGGTGTGTGAAATACAGGTCAATTACTATCTGGCTCTAGCAACAAAGCCACACTTCTGTTTTGTACTGAATGAAAAAAAAGGGTTTCTAAGCTCTTTTGAGAGAGGAATGCTTTTATTTTATGAAACTCATTATTTATGAAAATGTTCTATAATGCAGCCCCAGTATCAGGCTTTTGGAAACAGAACCACACTATGGACAATGTGCTTTTTGTGGATGCAAATACTTGGAGATAAAAGCAGTGTCATTTTAATGCCAGGGCTATAGATATCACAATGACACCGAGCGACTCTCAGGGAGCAGAGAAAAATGGCATGCCTCTTTTTAAATGCATTACCTTAGAAGTAACGTGCAAGTGAGAATAACAAACACTACATTTTCCCCTCAAGCACTCATGAGCTGATTTGCATAGTCAGAAAACAGCTCCTACACAAGAAGTGTTGCACTGCCCCAGTGCACAGTCATCCACTCGACACATGTGGTCTGAGTTATTAAAAGTCAAAGAAACAGATCAGGTCATAGTTCCCCCTGCAAACATCAAGACAGGTGCTTTATGTCTCCATGGCTGTGAAAACCTGCCTTTATAAGGCAGATATAAGAAGGGTTTCATAGAATCAACCAGGTTGGAAGAGACCTCCAAGATCATCCAGTCCAACCTAGCACCCAGCCCCATCCAATCACCTAGACCATGGCACTAAGGGCCTCATCCAGGCTTTTCTGGAGCACTTCCAGGGATGGTGACTCCACCACCTCCCTGGACAGCCCATTCCAATGCCAAACACTCTCTCTGCCAACAACTTCCTCCTAACATCCAGCCTAGACCTCCCAGCCTGTACCTGTTTGCATGTAAATCCTCTCCCAGCTACCGCTCAAAGAGGGGCTCAGTGAGTGAAACAGCAGCACACCATGAACAGCACTGTGTTTCCACCTGCACTTGTAGAGGGCTTGCCAACCCTACTCCATTTTATCCCTAAATGGGACTGCTTCCAACAAATCTTATCAGAAATCTCTAGAAATAATAATGTTTTGCCATTAATTATCAGAGTTACTTGCAACAAATGCTTAATAATGATCAAAGAAAACATTGCACCTCCAAGGCTCCCACGAGTCTCCTTGACAGCTCCAGCAGAGCTCCATAATTCAGCTACAATTTGCCAGGACCCACAGCTCAGTGATAGATTTCAATGAATCTTGACTGACTTTTCTGCAATATGCTTCCAGGTTGTGATTCATGACTGAGAGGAATTGATGAGCACAAGTAACTTTTGATGCAGCTTTATGAGTTTTCATACTGGGCTCTGGAAAGAAAGTACAGACTGAGATGCTCAGTGCTTCTTGGAAGTTGCTAGCAAACCTGATCTCCATCTACAGCAGGATTATGTGCCTTATTGAGAAGGGAAGGGCTATGCTTTGGTAAAGCCTTTGACACTGTCTCCCTTCAGAAATTCATGGCACAAGGCTTGGGTAAGCACACTCCACACTGGATAGAAAACTCGCTGGGGCGCAGTGCACAGGAAGTGGGAGTGAACAGAGTTAAATCTGACTGGTATCCAGTCACTAGTGGTGTCCCCCAGGCATCAGTCATGGGGCCTGTCCCCCTTAATATCTTTATTAATGATCTGGATGAGGGGATCAAGAGCACCCTCAGTAAGTTTCCAGACAACACCAAGCTAGGTGGCTGTGCCACTCTGCTAGAGAGTAGTAAAGCTTTACAGTGGGGTCTGGACAGGTTAGACTGATGGGCTAGTTGTATGAGGTTCAACAAGACCAAGTGCTAGGTCCTACATCTGGGTCACAACAACCCCATAATAAGCTACAGACTTGGCAATGTGTGGTTGGATAGCTGCAACTCAGAGAGGGACCTGAGGGTACTGGTTGATAGTCAACTGAATATGAGCCAGCAGTGTGCCCAGGTGGCCAAGAAAGCCAATGGCATCCTGGCTTGTATCAGAAACACTGTGGCCAACAAGAACAGGGAGGTGATAATTCTCCTATGCTCAGCACTGGTGAGGCTGCACCTTGAATATTGTGTTTAGTTCTGGGCCCTTCACTCTAAGAAGGACATTGAGGTGGTGTAAGGGCAATAAGGCTTGTGAAGGTCCTAGAACATGTCCTATAAGGAGTGGTTGAGGGAGTTGGGGTTGTTTGGTTTAGCAAAGAGGAGGTTAAGGGGAGAACTTAATGCTCACTACAACTACCTGAAGGGAGGTTGGAGCAAGGAGAGGTCCAGCCTCTTTCCCTTATTGGCAAGCAACAGGACTAGAAGAAATAGATGCAAGCTGTGCCAGGGGAGGTTTTGGCTGGATATGAGGAAATAGCTCTTCCATGAAATGCTTATCAAACATTGGAATGGTCTGCCCAGGGCACTGGTGGAGTAACTTTTCCTGGATGAAAGTGACATGTAGACCTGGTGCTTAGGGATGTGGTTAAGTTTTGACCTTTCAGTGCTGGGTTGGATCTTGGACTGGAAGATCTTTTCTTCTGAAGAGACATATTCTCTTATATGCATATGACACAATACAGTTTCTACCTGAGCTGCTATTTCTTGCAGCACATGAAAGAGACCTAACATCAGGAGGGTGCTTTCTGAGGTGCTGCAGATAAGAATAAGCCAAGTAACTATTTCATCACTAAACAAGCAAACAAAAAGTTTCCAGACATCTCCACCAAGTATTTAAACTGCACTTGATCACCCTTCAACTGAAGCACTGATGACAGGCTAAAAAATAAATTGAAATTGCCTTCCTCTTCCTAAGATGTCAGAAAGAAAAAGCCACACAGAATATTAGGAGAAGAAATAGTGAACAAATGTATCAGAGGAAAGTCAAGATGCTTGAGATTTTGAATGCTGCAATATTATGATTTGAAACTAAAAGTGAAATAGCTCTGTCGTACCAAGGCAAACATTCCTCTGGACAAGTCAGTCCTGCTCACCAGCTCTGCTCTGCACTTATGTGTGCAAAATTGTGGTGGCACAAATATTGCATTTACACCTAAAGTGACCAGTGTTGAGGCAGAATAACCTCTCTTGTCCTGCTGGCCACATTGTTCCTGAGCCAGGCCAGGATGCCATTGGCTCTCCTGCCCATCTGGGCACACTGCTGGCTCATCTTCAGCTACTCTCTACCAACACCCCCAGCTCCCTCTCTGCCTGGCTGCTCTCAGCCACTCTGTCCCCAGCCTGTAGTGCTGCTTTGCGTTGTTGTGGCCAAAGTGTAGAACCCTGCACTTGGCCTTGTTCAATCTCCTCCCATTGGCCTCTGCCCACCCATCCAGCCTGTCCAGGTCCCTCTGCAGGGCTCTCCTACCCTCCAATAGCTCCACACCTGCTCCTGGCTTGGTTTCATCTACAAACTTACTGATGCTGGACTCAATCCCCTCATCCACATCATCAATAAAGATACTGAACAGGTCTGTGCCCAGCACTGACCCCAGGGGCATATCACCAGTGACAGCTGCCAACTGGATGTGGCATCAGTCACCACCACTCTCTGGGCCTGGCCCTGGCCCTCCAGCCAGTTTGTGACCCATGTAAGAGTGAATCTGTCCAAACCAGGAGCTGCCAGCTGTGCCAGGAGCTTGTGTGGCAGAGGGTGTCAAAGGCTTTGCTCAAGTCCAGCTAGACTACACCCACAGCCTGCCCCACATTCACCAGGAGAAGATGTGGTGGGTCACAACATGAGTTCTTGTCATTTTTTAGTTACTGCTGTGTTAAACCCTCACAGAAGGATGGGAACAGTATTTTTTCCTGTCATATTACAGTTGAACTGGGCCTTGAAATTTCAACTCATTTTGCCTGCTGAACATTTTTCCTCCAAATTCAGAAAGTTCCTGGCCATTGTTTTACTCAGTGATCACTCTTTGCAGATTTGTCTGTGTACACATTCCATGCAGGAATGCAGCCTTTTGACACTTCCATTGAACCTCTCACTCCAATTCTCCCTTGGAGTCAGAAAGAGTATTCTGACTGTCCAGTCTGCTTAGTCAAGCAGAGTAAGCCCTCATAACTGCTGACAAAAAGGTCACTTTGCTAGCATTTTGCTATTCAGTCTCAAGTCTAAGTCTTGATCTTTAATTCTACAATAAAACCAGTCATTCTGTGTTCTGCAGGCCTCAAAGGTTGCCAAGCTGCTTTTGGAGAGATTAGAATAATTCATTTTGAAGGTGATAGCTGAAACTCTTTGCTTGAACTGAAAATTCTGGATTGTTGTCTTCTGGTGTCTGCCCCTAGGATCAAAGAATCAGTCAGGGTTGGAAGGGACCACAAAGATCATCTAGTTCCAACCCCTCTGCCATGGGCAGGGACACCCTCCCCTAGAGCAGGCTGCCCACAGCCTCAGCCAGCCTGGCCTTAAACACCTCCAGCCATGGGGCCTCAACCACCTCCCTGGGCAACCCAGTCCAGCCTCTCACCACTCTCATGCTCAACAACTTCCTCCTCATGTCCAGTCTGAACCTACTAAACTCCAGCTTTGCTAGTCCTGTCACCCCCTAGTCCTGTCACCCCCTGAGAGCCTAAAAAAGTCCCTCCCCAGCTTTTCTGTAGGCCCCCTTCAGAACCTGGAAGGCCACAAGAAGGTCACCTGGGAGCCTCCTCTTCTGCAGCCTGCACAGCCCCAACTCTTTGAGTCTGTGCTCACAGCAGAGCTGCTGCAGCCCTCTGAGCATCCTCCTGGCCCTTCTCTGGACACACTCCAGCATCTCCACATCCCTCTTGTAATAGGGGCTTGAGAACTGGACACAGCACTCCAGGTGGGATCTCACCAGAGCAGAGCAAAGGGGGACAATGACCTCCCTGGCCCTGCTGGCCACGCTTCCCCCAATGCAGCCCAGAAAGCCAACCAGAGCCTGGGCTGCAAGTGCACACTGCTGGCTCCTGCTGAGATTCTCATCCAGCAGCACCCCCAAGTCCCTCTCCTCAGGACTGCTTTCCAGCTACTCACTGCCCAGCCTGGATTTCTGCTTGGCATTGCCCTGACCCAGATCCAGGACACTGCACTTGGTCTTGTTGAACCTCATGAGGCTGGCTTGAGCCCACCTCTCCAGCCCATCCAGGTTCCTATGGATGAGATCCCTGCCCTCCAGCCTGTCTGCTGCACCACATAGCTTGGTGTCAGCAAACCTGCTGAACATAAATATAGATAAGGCAGTGTGTTGGGGTGTCTCTGTTGGAGCCTGTGCTTGAGTTAGCCTCAAACCAGTGCAATCCACCCCTCTGTATAATTCATTGTTTTGCCTAAAAATATCTCATCTAAAACAATATTTATAGTGATGAATACTAAACACCACAAACCAGCATGACATGGCAGGATATATTTAATAGAAAACTGGACAAGGCACTAAGCAGATTTGCCAATGTTAGATCAAATTAGACCAGTTTCTTTCTCTTGGGAGCTAGAACTCACACAGTGAAATGTATGGCTTGTTTAATGCAAGTTATTTCAGTTTTTTACCACATAGGAAGTTATTAAACTGAATAGGATAGAAGATACCTGTAAGAACTGTAAGCTTCAAGAAATGGACTAAAGAGGATGGCTTGGAAGGGAGCATCAAGCTGGAAGGAAACTAGGCAGGCAGTTCCTCAGCAACTGGATGTGAGGAGGAAGTTCTTCACCATGAGAATGATGAGAGCTTGGAATGTGTTGCCCAGGGAGGTGGTTGAGGCCCCATGGCTGGAGGTGTTTAAGGCCAGGCTGGCTGAGGCTGTGGGCAGCCTGCTCTAGGGTAGGGTGTCCCTGCCCATGGCAGGGGGATTGTAACTGGCTGATCCTTGTGGTCCCTTCCAACCCTGACTGATTCTATGATTTTATGAACTGGTCTTTTAGTCTCACCTTACATAATATTCTTGTTAGTATTTGGAGCATGCTGGTGAAGTTTGCTGACCCTGTGAAGCTGGGAGACATCATGGAGATCTAATAGGGTTAGACAATTATATTGGAAGAAATGGATGACTTTGCAGACTGAAGCAACAGAAATTGTATGAGTGACTGCCATTCCACATAGAAAGCTAATTCATTTCAGGGCAGGCAGCAAAAACTTGTGCTTTAAGGGATGGAGATGAACTAGAAATGATGGAAAAGGAGAAAGGGCAGGTTGTTTCCATGCCCAAGATAGTCACTGTCCTCTCTGACAAGCAGAAAAATCATCCCTGTAACACCGCCACAGTCAGCCATCGTTGCAGCAGGATAGAAGGCTTCCTGCCACACACTCAGAAGAGCAGCACGTTAGGAGGATGGCATTTAAAACCCAGTGACAGGGCACTGTGGTGAATGGAACAGTTACACCTTTCAAAGCTCTCCTCTCAGGCTCCAGACAGTTCAAACAGATACAGCACCCCAGTGCCACTACCATACTGATGTCACTCAGCTTTCAGAGCTTTCTCAGCAATCATGTTGGAGTTCATGAAATGTAAAGTTTAAAAAGAAAGAAATCAAATTCTTGGAAACAGGATAGCAGTGAGAAAGATGTGCCTATGTGCCATGCTGTGTTACATCAACTGAATGTAAGCCTGCAATGAAACCATATCCAAATATGTTACACATCTAGGTAGTATGATTACCTTGGAAGTAAATCTTCTTGGCCTCCTGGATTTTGCATTTTTCCTCCTTAAAGTTAACTTAACACATGGAGAGCCATAGAATCAACCAGGTTGGAAGAGACCTCCAAGCTCATTCAGTCTAACTTATCACCCAGCCCTAGCCAATCAACCAGACCATGGCACTAAGTGCCTCATCCAGGCTTTGCTTGAACACCTCCAGGGATGGCAACTTCACCAGCACCCTGTGCAGCCCATTCTGATGCCAATCATTGTGTCCAGTTCTGGGCTACTCAATTCAAGAGAGATGTTGAGGTGCTGGAATGTGTCCAGAGAAGGGCACCAAGGCTGGTGAGGGGCTTGGAGCACAGCCCTGTGAGGAGAGGCTGAGGGAGCTGGGGTTGTTTAGCCTAGAGAAGAGGATGCTCAGGGGGGACCTCATTGCTGTCTACAACTCCCTGAAGGGAGGCTGTAGCCAGGTGGGGTTGGTCTCTTCTGCCAGGCAAGCAGCAACAGATCAAGGGGACACAGTCTCAAGTTGTGCCAGGGGAGGTCTAGGCGGGATGTTAGGAGGAAGTTGTTGGCAGAGAGAGTGATTGGCATTGGAATGGGCTGCCCAGGGAGGTGGTGGAGTTGCTGTCCCTGGAGGTGTTCAAGCAAAGCCTGGCTGAGGCACTTATTGCTATGGTCTGGTTGATTGTCTAGGGCTGGGTGCTAGGTTGGACTGGATGATCTTGGAGGTCTCTTCCAACCTGCTTGATTCTATGATCCCAAGCCAAATGGATGGTGTATCTTCTGAACTTGGTTTTCTGTAGCCTAATCACATGGTAATGCAGGAATTAGTAGAAGCAGCTCTAAAATACGGTCCTGAAATACAAGAGTACTCTTTCTTTCACTTCAGACAAGAGCAACACAAGAGCATTCTTTCAAAATAAGAAGTCTCCTAAGCATGTTTATGCCTCAAGGGAGGCTGAGAATCCCCCCACACTTTCAATAGGGGTGATCACATTGCTCAAAGCGAGAACTACAAAATGCAAAACTTCCAGAACACAACCAGAGGTTGCATTGCCACCCAGCAGGATATGTAGAAACGGATAACTAAAACGTATTTTAAAGATTAGTGAGGAAAAACTCTTCATTTCCTAACAGACAGAGAAACCTGAATTATTAACTAAGCTGGGGTACTGACTGCTGTTGAAATTCAAAGTAGGTCTGCAGACTCAGATGTCTGGCCCTGCCTGACTAGCTACAATTCAAGCTTGGGAGAAGAAAAGAAGAGAGATTGCTGTCTACAACTACCAGAAGGGAGGCTGTAGCCAGGTGGGGTTGGGCTCTTCTGCCAGGCAAGCAGCAACAGAAGAAGGGGACACAGTCTGAAGTTGTGCCAGGGGAGGTCTAGGCTGGATGTTAGGAGGAAGTTGTTGGCAGAGAGAATGATTGGCATTGGAATGGGCTGCCCAGGGAGGTGGTGGAGTCACCGTCCCTGGAGGTGTCCAAGCAAAGCCTGGCTGAGGCACTTAGTGCCATAGTCTGGTTGATTGGCTGGGGCTGGGTGCTAGGTTGGACTGGATGAGCTTGGAGGCCTCTTCCAAACTGGTTGGTTCTGTTCTAAGTGTATATATACAGTTTGCCTTGTTCATGACTTACCTATTTGAAAATGACTCCTATATTATTATCATCATATTCCTAGTTGACAGGGGTAGTTTGTGAGAGATGTAAACAGTCTGGACTAAAAGTCAGCTTGGGCACTCACAGTCCCAGTGCTAATTCTACATCCACAGTCCTAGTGCAAACTCCCAGATTGCTTCCAATTAGGAAAAATGTCAGTATGGGAACACAGGATCTAGAAGGCTCAAATATGAGAGAAACTGAATACTGCTGCCTTAACTGATTAGAAGCAAGTACTTGCCAGATGAAAGAAGTCTGGCTCTGTATGTACTGAGCCATCCAGGGCTAAAAAAAAACACACAACAGAAATAAAACAGTATCTTTGTAGAGTTCCATATTAACATGTTTCAGTTCCTCCCCTTTATTTGCTTCATACACGATTACTATTAAAGCACATTGATATGTGCTTAATTTGAAATAAATATTTAAATAGAAGCTTTTAAACTACAACATTAAATGGGATATAAATTAATAAGCATAAAAAAAGATAAGATGACAGGGTGCTTGCACTACTTGTTGCCCTGAAGTGCAACAAGGAGATTCAGTTGTTAGTCTTATCCATTAGCCTAGCTATATCTGCTGTATTAGAAGCAGAGAATCAGTCAGGTTTTTTCTGGAGGAAAACACAAGTAGCTGGATTATGACAATATATCTCCCTTACCCTAGATCCAGCAGGTTGGCCATTTCTTGATTCATTAGAGTGATCAAGAAACCTGAAACTCCTTCATTATCATGAATCATAGAATCAATCAGGTTGGAAGAGACCTCCAAGATCATCCAGTCCAACCTAGCACCCAGCCCTATCTCCAGTCAGCTACACCATGGCACTAAGTGCCTCAGCCAGGCTTTTCTTGAAGACCTCCAGGGACAGCAACTCCACCACCTCCCTGGACAGCCCATTCCAATGCCAATCACTCTCTCAGACAACAACTTCCTCCTGACATCCAGCCTAGACCTCCCCTGGCACAACTTGAGACTGTGTCCCCTTCTTCTGTTGCTGCTTACCTGGCAGAAGAGACCAACCCCACCTGGCTACAGCCTCCCTTCAGGTAGTTGTAGACAGCAATGAGGTCTTCCCTGAGCCTCCTCTTCTGCAGGCTCCACACCCCCAGCTCCCTCAGCCTCTCCTCACTGGGCTGTGCTCCAGGCCCCTCACCAGCTTTGTTGCCCTTCTCTGGACATATTCCAGCACCTCAACATCTCTCTTGAATTGAGGAGCCCAGAACTGGGCACAGGACTCAAGGTGTGGCCTGACCAGTGCTGAGTACAGGGGAAGAATAACCTCCCCTCAGACTGCATATCCCTAGTAGGAATCATCAATACAATATGCTTTGAGGTGCTGATGTAAAAGTTGTTTTGTGAATGGATGTTGTGCCAGTTTAGTTAGTTTTCTACTCCAGAGTGCTAGCCTAGCTGGGATAGTTTGGTGAGAAGAATTATTGGCTGTGGAAAGGAAACAATGGAGATGTCTGCTGCACTCATAGGCTTGCTGAGATGGATAAGAACAAGAACACAAACACACATAACACAGAGAGTTGCTCTCTGGCTTTTGGGCTGCACTTCTCTCTCTAACCTAACTTGCTGTCTAACTCATCCTTCTGCTTCCTAACCTCCCCAACCAACTCTCCAAGCTCACATTGCATGCAAGGCAAAGTCTGGGGTAAGGTATAGAGGTGGAAGGGTGGTTGGAGCCCCTCCTGAGGACTCTGGTTTCTGGGAGGGCTGTTGTGTTTCTCTTTTACTTTTACCTTGTCTATTTCTGTCTCTAGCTGTATAGATTGTAAATACCTGCTTGGATATTGTGCTAAGCTGTGAATATAAAGGTTCATTCATTAATTTCCAGCTCAGCTGAGTCTAATCTGGGTGATTTTATCAATCATGAGGGGGAAGCAGGTAACACCCAAACCATCATATCCAGACTCTGACCAGCCAAATCTTGTTTGCCTTTTTCAAGCGAAACCCTCTGAAGTTGACAGAAAATAAGTTGTGGTAAATAAAAGCTGTATTAAATATATCAAGCAGTGCTTGGAAAATTAAAGGACTTTATTACACACTACTTTCTGTCTTCTCAACTGTCTTGAACTTGTGACACCAATTCAGTTCAAATTGAAAATTGGAAATATGATTTAGAATTTCATTGCCAGTTTGCAAAGTCTACTCTCTTTGCAGGTCTGACTCATCCTCCTTACTTAATAATAATCTCACAAGAGTGACAAGTCATAACAGAAATACAATTCAATTTGCATGTAAATTAAATTAAGTATAATTATGTTGCAAGTGAGAGCACCTCTTTCAGATGCTAAGAAATAATGCTGCAGCAGTTTCTTCTTTGTAATTAAGAGAGACTTGGTTCAAAAGATAGTAATCCTACTGGCTAGACTTGCCTTGCAGACAGTACTTGGATATGAAATATCATCTGCTGCACAGTAATTTACCTCACACTATTTTGCACTTGCCTTGCTGCTTTTGAGTCTTCTACCCAGCTAGTTTGCATCAGTTTTGAGAGGGCTGTGTACAGGTGGAGACTGGAATCATAGAATCAGTCAGGGTTGGAAGGGACCACAAGGATCAGCCAGTTCCAACCCCCCTGCCATGGGCAGGGACATCCTACCCTAGAGCAGGCTGCCCACAGCCTCAGCCAGCCTGGCCTGAAACACCTCCAGCCATGGGGCCTCAACCACCTCCCTGGGCAACCCATTCCAGCCTCTCATCACTCTCATACTGAACAGCTTCCTCCTCACAGCCAGTCTGAATCTCTCCACCTCCAGCTTTGCTCCATTCCCTGACAACGTAAAAAGTCCCTCCCCAGCTTTTTAGTAGGCCCCCTTCAGATCCTGGAAGGCCACAAGAAGGTCACCTGGGAGCCTCCTCTTCTGCAGACTGCACAGCCCCAACTCTTTCAGTCTGTGCTCACAGCAGAGCTGTCGCAGCTGTCTCATCATCCATGTGGCCCTTCTCTGGACATGCTCCAACATCTCCACATCCTTCTTGTTATGGAGGCTTGAGAACTGGACACAGTACTCCAGGTGGGGTCTCACCAGACCAGAGTAGAGGGAGAGAATCACCTCCCTGGCCCTGCTGGCCACGCTTCTCCTGATGCAGCCCAAAAGGCCAACCAGAGCCTGGGCTGCAAGTGCACACTGCTGGCTCCTGTTGAACTTCTCATCCAGCAGCATCCCCAGGTCCCTCTCCTCAGGACTGCTTTCCACCCACTCACTGCCCAGCCTGGGTTTGTGCTTGGCATTGCAACTCAGATGCAAGACCTTGCACTTGGTCTTGTTGAACCTCATGAGGTTAGCTTGTGCCCACCTCTCCAGCCTGTCCAGGTTCCTCTGGATGGATCTCTGCCCTCCAACCTGTCTGCTGCACCACACAGCTTGGTGTGGTCAGCAAAATTCCTGAGACTGCACTCAGTGCCACTGTCCATGGCACCCACAAAAACGTTGAACAAGACTGGTCCCAAGACTGATCTCTGATCACTTGTCCATGGAGCCCCTGACAGCCACTCTTAGTGTGCAGCCATCGAGCCAGTTCTTTATCCATCTTGTGGTCCTAGACTAGAGACTCTGTACCCTGGATTTGGGGTGTTTTTTTTTTAAACTCATTGGCAGTGCAGTCAGACATAGCAGTAGCTACCTAACAGCACTACTTGGAAACAATCACTTGTTCCACAGTTGAAATGGGAACGAATAAAAAATGAAAGAGGAAAAGGCATTTTCTGCTGATAACTCCTCACTCCTATTGCCACTTCAGGCCACGGCAAGTGATAATCCTAGGCACTAGCAGGTCTTGAGGTCATTAGACTTTCATTGCTAAAGAGGCTTTCTTCATCTTTCAGAACTTCAGTCTTTCCTACAAGAAAATATTATTGCCACATTAAAGGGGGAAGCAGAAATCACTTTGAGTACTGCAGTCCTCACTGGGAAGAACCTGAAAGTGTTTTTATCTTCATGTATTAGCAGGTTTAAGTGATAAGATAGATACATTCTGCTACCTCCCTTTCCCAGCTCCAAGTTTATTTGTTGCATTTTAACTTCAATGATGGTCAAGATGATGATTTCACTACTGAATAAATTCAGAAGTGTAAGAAGACAAAAATATAACTATAGAAGCAAGGCAGAGGCTACCAGGTGCTAACTGCAATGTCATTCAAGCCAAACATATATATGGGTATCTTACATGGCAGAGAAGCAAGGTGGGAATATGATGCTCCCCCCCTCCCTCAGAGGGCCTCCAAGATGATATAAAATGTCTTTGACTTCATTCTCCAAGAGGTATCCTCTAGCAATATTATTTAACTCACTAGTCCTAGAATCAACCAAGTTGGGAGAGACCTCCAAGATTATTCACTCCAACCTATCACACCCAGCCTTAGTCAATTAACCAGGCAATGGCACTAAGTGCCACATCCAGGCTTTGCTTGGACACCTCCAGGGATGGTGACTCCACCACCTCCCTGGGCAGCCCATTCCAATGCCAATCACTCTCTCTGCCAACAACTTCCTCCTAACATCCAGCCTATACCTACCCTGGCACAACTTGAGACTGTGTCCCCTTGTTCTGTTGCTGCTTGCCTGGCAGAAGAGACCACCCCACCTGGCTACAGCCTCCCTTCAGGTAGTTGTAG
Source organism: Pogoniulus pusillus (assembly GCF_015220805.1). Classification (NCBI taxonomy): domain Eukaryota; kingdom Metazoa; phylum Chordata; class Aves; order Piciformes; family Lybiidae; genus Pogoniulus; species Pogoniulus pusillus. The sequence continues at coordinate 5,036,847 of NC_087281.1, read as the reverse complement.
ACAGCAATGAGGTCTGCCCTGAGCCTCCTCTTCTGCAGGCTGCACACCCCCAGCTCCCTCAGCCTCTCCTCACAGGGCTGTGCTCCAGGCCCCTCACCAGCTTTGTCTCCCTCTTCTGGACACGTTCCAGCACCTCAACATCTCTCTTGAATTGAGGGTTCCAGAACTGGACACAGCACTCAAGGTGTGTCCAGACCAGTGCTGAGCACAGGGGCAGAGTAACCTCCCTTGTCCTGCTGGCCAAGGGGAGGGCAGGGCAGGGCAGGCAAGAAGGGAGTGGAGGCAAGAAAGGAGAGAGAGGAGGGCAGGTGAGAAGAAAAAAAAGAGAGAGAAAGAAAGAAAAAAGGAAGCCTGTGCCACAGGACCACAGGCAATCTCAGTGTATAGGAGGAATCAAGCACTGGAAATACTTTCCTCTGTGCATGTACTACAGAAATCTAAAGCCACTTTCTCTAGACTAGTTTCAGAGCAACAAAGTTCAGGCAAAATAAATTCTGTTTTACCATATGTAGTGCATCTTATAAACAAGCAGGGAAATTTAACTTCATTAAAAGTCTCATTCAAGTGGTTGAAAATACCATTGCAGTTTCTCATTCATCTTATCAACATCAGCAAAGCCATTGAGGCATAAGGAAATTTTAAAACCTCCCTGCAAAGCAGAGCATTACTTACAACAGTGATTGTGCTGATACCAGATTTACAGCCTAGAAGAAAGATTACTGTTCTAAGACCACTGAAAGAGATCATAGAATCATAGCATCAAACAGGTTGGAAGAGACCTCCAAGATCATCCATCCCAACCCAGCACCCAGCCCTATCCAATCAACCAGACCATGGCACTAAGTGCCTCAGACAGGCTTTGCTTCAACACCTCCAGGATGGTGACTCCACCACCTCCCTGGGCAGCCCATTCCAATGCCAATCACTCTCTCTGCCAACAACTTCCTCCTAACATCCAGCCTAGACCTGCCCTGGCACAACTTGAGACTGTGTCCCCTTCTTCTGTTGCTGCTTGCCTGGCAGAAGAGACCAACCCCACCTGGCTGCAACCTCCTTCAGGTAGTTGTAGACAGCAATGAGGTCTGCCCTGAGCCTCCTCTTCTTCAGGCTGCACACCCCCAGCTCCCTCAGCCTCTCCTCATAGGGTTTGTGTTCCAGGCCCCTCACCAGCTTTGTTGCCCTTCTCTGGACACCTTCCAGCACCTCAACATCTCTCTTGAATTGAGGGGCCCAGAACTGGACACAGCACTCAAGGTGTGGCCTGAGCAGTGCTGAGTACAGGGGCAGAATAACCTCCCTTGTCCTACTGGCCACACTGCTCCTGATGCAGGCCAGGATGCCATTGGTTCTCTTGGCCACCTGGGCACACTGCTGGCTCATCTCCAGCTTACTATCTACCAGTACTCCCAGGTCACCCCAGATGAGACAGTCCCTTGTGAATCAATGTCTGACCCAGAAGGAGGAAACCAGAGAGCGATTGGGAAGTTATCTATGAATGCCTACGCGCTGCGTTATGTAACGCAGTGTATGGACATGGAAGTGCTGCTCGTGTTATGTCAAGACTTATTTACAGGCAACAATCATACTCCCTGTTCTCAGATGACAGCAGTAGCTGGAGGGACTCAAGCATAATTTCTTTGGTTTGGCACTGTTCTCAGAGGGGTGCCCACAGTGGGTGTCCTCTGTGTGACACCCTGCCTGCTATTCTGGTCGTGGCACAACACAGCATTAAAAGCTGGTTCAAATACTCAACGTTAGAAATTCTATTTTGGTGTAAGATAAGAGCTCCAGGGGTAAAACTGAAATGAAATGCCTCAGCCTTATCAAAGCTAAATTGTGCTTTGACCTTCCCGAGATTACGCATTTCAACAGAATACAAACAGAAAGTTGCTTTTGGCAACTGAACCTTTTTGGACTTGTTTGGTGACACATTCTGTCCACTTTCAGTGTGCAGGCAACAGCACAAGGCACACAGCTAATGAGCCATAGAATGAACCAGGTTGGATGAGACCTCCAAGATCATCCAGTCCAACCTAGCACCCAGCCCTATCCAGTCATCTGGACCATGGCACTAAGTGCCACATCCAGGCTTTGCTTCAACACCTCCAGGGAGGGTGACTCCACCACCTCCCTGGGCAGCCCATTCCAATGCCAATCACTCTCTCTGCCAACAACTTCCTCCTAACATCCAGCCTAGACCTCCTCTGGCACAACTTGGGACTGTGTCCCCTTGTTCTGTTGCTGCTTGCCTGGGAGAAGAGACCAACCCCACCTGGCTACAGCCTCCCTTCAGGGAGTTGTAGACAGCAATGAGGTCTGCCCTGAGCCTCCTCTTCTGCAGGCTGCACACCTCCCAGCTCCCTCAGCCTCTCCTCACAGGGCTGTGCTCCAGGCCCCTCACCAGCTTTGTGGCCCTCTTCTGAACACCTTCCAGTACCTCAACATCTCTCTTGAATTGAGGAGCCCAGAACTGGACACAGCACTCAAGGTGTGGCCTGACCAGTGCTGAGCACAGGGGCAGAGTAACCTCCCTTGTCCTACTGGCCACATTATTCCTGATGCAGGCCAGGATGCCATTGACTCTCCTGCTCAACTGGGCACACTGCTGCCTTATGGTCAACTACTGTCTACCAGAACCTCCAGGTCCCTCTTTTCCTGGCTGCTTTCAGCCACTCTGTCCCCAGTCTGTGGCTCTGCTTGGGGTTTTGTAGCCAAAGTGTAGAATCACTATTAGATCACTAGTTTTCCAAATTGCCTGGTTTACAATGATGTAAAATAGAAAACAAAACCAACCCAAAACATCCCAAAAATACAACCCCCCATCCCCTAAAATAATCCCACCCAAAAACCCAAACAATAACAACAAAAATACCCAACCCCCACCCCCCCAAATAGTAATTTAAGAAAACCCACAATCAAACAAACAGAAGAAATCCACCCAATAAACAAAACACAAATAAACCCCCCCAGATAATCCCTCCACAATACCTCCAAGCAAATGGTGCAGTTAGGGATGAAAATAATTTCTGTATTTTGAAATTGTTGCATTTATCTGTTCCCTTTTCCCAAAGGCTTCCTTGGTGCTTAGCAACTATGAGCTGTCTGAACTGTTCATTGCAACCATTGCCATCCAGTGAGACTTAGAGAAAAACACCCAAAGGTTATAGAACAAGTTCATCAGGAAATTCCTTTTTACATGAAATCATAAAAATCACCCAGAATTAACCAATTCATCCCACCTGGTGCTGCTGAGTCAGAATCATAGAATCAACCAGCTTGGAAGAGACCTCCAAGATCATCCAGTCCAATCTAGCACCCAGAACTTCAATGCCCCTTTATTCCTGTGTCTATTTCATATATAGATATGCTCATGCATGTGGATTGAGTTTTTATTCCAGCGTTCAGTACATAGAGGACCTCAGTGAGCACATAAATATTGCTGATATCTGAAAGTTTCAAGGTAAAAAAAAACATAGACTACCTCACCCAGTCACTTGGGACTGAAATAATGGAAACCACTCCCCTTGAGGGGGGTAAATTTAAATGAAAACAAGGTATAGCTGAAAGAATTACATCCATACACTCAAAGCTGCAGAAAGCCACCATGGCAAAAGCATGTGGCATAAAAATCCCATCTCCTGAGAAATTCTGTTGAAAGGCAGCAAAACAGTGCAATATTGCCTCTTGCTACATTAACAGAGGCAGACATCAGAGAGATGAGGAGGTAGAGTTATAGGGTTATAGAATCAACCAGGTCAGAAGAAACCTCCAAGATCATCCAGTCCAACCTAGCACCCAGCCCTGTCCAATCAACCAGACCATGGCACTGCCTCATCCTGGCTTTGCTTGAACACTTCCAGGGACAGCAACTCCACCACCTCCCTGGGCAGCCCATTCCAATGCCAATCACTCTCTCTGGCAAGAGCTTCCTCCTAACATCCAGCCTAGACCTCCCCCGGCACAACTTCAGACTGAGAGGACAGAAACACAGAGGAAAAACTGAGAGGATAGAGACTTGAGGTCTGAGATAGGATAGGATTGCAGGATGTTAGGGGTTGGAAGGGACCCAAGACTACAGTATTTAGTAGAATTGTTTTTTAGTACTCAATTGCTTGGGGTTTGGACTTTTTTTAATTAACAAAGGAAAATAACTATCTAGTAATAAATCATGGCACATTAAGAACTGCTGTTTGTGGCCTTCTCCTTTCACAGGCTCACAGCATGTTAGGGGTTGGAAGGGACCCAAGGAGATCATCAAGTCCAACCCCCCTACCAGAGCAGGACAGTACTATCTAACACAGATCACAGAGGAACACATCCAGACAGGCCTTGAAAGTCTCCAGAGAAGGAGACTCCACAACCTCTCTGAGGAGCCTGTTCCAGTGCTCTGTGACCCTTACAGTAAAGAAGTTCCCCCTTGTGTTGAGGTGGAACCTCCTGTGCTACAACTTACACCCATTACTCCCTGTCCTATGCCAGGGAGCAAGTGAGCAGAGCCTGTCCCCCCTTCCTGCCCAGCCTTCAGATACTTATCAACATTTATCAAATGCCCTCTCAGTCTTCTCTTCTCCAGACTAAAGAGTCCCAGGTCCCTCAGCCTCTCCTCATAAGGCAGTGCCCTCCAGTCCCCTCATCATCCTTGTAGCCTTCCACTGGACCCTCTCCAGCAGATCCCTGTCCCTTAGAAAAAGTAGAAATAGAAACACTTACTTTGACTACAAGTGAAGAGCAATTTTTTTCCCCCTAAAAATACTCACAAAGAAACAAAATTCACCTCCAGATCAGTTGAAGTGATTGAGCCTTCCTTTTCTTTTGAGGGCAAAATATTGTGGCTTGTGGGGGTTCGATTTACCGATTAACACAGTATGTTGAGAGATTCTGGCACAGAGTCATTCTACCAGCTTAACTTTGCAGTAAAGGTAATGTCAAGAGGCTATAAAACCACAGGACTATGCTGAACATTAAAACAAGTCAGGAAAAGCATCATTTTGGAAAAAAGCATCCCCTTCAGTAATAAATAAACAATTCAGCATAATTGGGATAAAAAAAACCCCAATGATTTGGCATGGTTTGAGATGAATGAGATTCAGCTAGATCCAAAATCCTTTCTTCCACCTGTGGAGAAGGTGTCTTGGGGTAATATGATTTAGCCTTCTGAATAATATTGCAACTATAGAGAGCTTTCTCTTTGCACTGTAACCTTTGCAGCAGGGCACCACTTTGCTTCTTGTACATGTCCACATTTCTGCCCTTGTTACCTTTTCCAAGCTCTTGCCACGTGGTTAAATCCCCCACCAGAAACCTATTCCTGCCCTGTCTGCTTTCCATGGATTGCAGCATCACAGCACCAATGGGGTAGTTAGTGAATTACCTACTTCAGTCACAAGGGGTTTAATGGAAGCTGCTGGGGGCACAGAGAAAAGCTTGGGATGAAGTGAATTCATAAACTCTGTTGCAGTGCCTTCTTAGCAAGGTGATAAAGATGGATTGGCATAATTACTCAGTTTCAAAGAAACCAACCCTCATCCCAAAACTGCAATCCCAAGCACAATTCCAGGCTGGGCAGTGAGTGGCTGGAGAGCAGCCTTGAGGAGAGGGACTTGGGGGTGCTGGTGGATGAGAAGCTCAACATGAACCAGCAGTGTGCAATTGCAGCCCAGAAAGCCAAGCAGAGCCTGGGCTGCAGCAGGAGAAGTGTGGCCAGCAGGGCCAGGGAGGTGATTCTCCCCCTCTACTCTGCTCTGCAGAGACCCCACCTGGAGCACTGCATCCAGTTCTGGAGCAAGAGGGATGTGGATGTGCTGGAGTGTGTCCAGAGAAGGGCCAGGAGGATGCTCAGAGGGCTGCAGCAGCTCTGCTGTGAGGACAGACTGAAAGAGTTGGGGCTGTGCAGGCTGCAGAAGAGGAGGCTCCCAGGTGACCTCCTTGTGGCCTTCCAGGATCTGAAGGGGGACTACAAAAAAGCTGGGCAAGGATTTTTAAGGATACTAGGTAGTGACAGGACTACAGGGGAAGAAGCAAAGCTGGAGGAGGGGAGATTCAAACAGGCTGTGAGAAGGAAGTTGTTGAGCATGAGAGTGGTGAGAGCCTGGACTGGGTTGCGCAGGGAGGTGGTTGAGGCCCCATGGCTGGAGGTGTTTAAGGCCAGGCTGGCTGAGGCTGTGTGCAGCCTGCTCTAGGGTAGGGTGTCCCTGTGCATGGCAGGAGGGTTGGAACTGGATGGTCCTTCCAACCCTGACTGACTGTATGAATCACATCCCAGTTGCTTAGCTGTATTAGAAAGCCTGGGCTTTAACTTCCAAAAGCTTTCTGGCCACAGCAGAACACATTCAGGTGCCTTTTCATTCAAGTCTATTAGTATATCTGTCCCACAGAGGTTTTCTTTTTGTCAGAGAAAAATTACCTGCTGTATCTCTGAACTGTCATCCAGCCTTAAAAAACACCAGCCTCCCACAAGCTTCCATGGAGCTTTCTAAAGGAACAACTCAGCGTGTGGAGGTCAGGCCATCACTTCTGTAGAGAATCAATCCACTAGAATGATTATTTTCAGCCAAAGCACACAGCTCTTATTCCTGTCAGCTGAGATCACTGTCAGTGGTACAACAGCTCCTCCTCGGATTTGTAGTCCCACTGTGCAGAAGGAGGTAGAGCAGAAGCAACCCAGGAGAGCAAGGCATAAATAGAATGCCTGCAAGGTGCAAAAGCAGGGGACTGAAAGCAGTGCATTTCCATTTCTGCCATCTAGGAACTAAGTTGCATGTCTTCATGTAATATGTTGTTTTGAAATGTCATACTATTGGGGCTATGCTCACTAAAACAGCAAGCAAGAGGAGATTAATGAGAGGTCACCTGCCTACACAAACAGGAATTCTGCCTGGTTTGGCCCAGTGCTATTAATGAAACCAAGACAGGAAAGACTGGAATGGCAGATGGCTGACAGATGCAGCAATGTAATTTGATGGTGCAGTGGAAAGAATTACTCAGTACATCAGTATCAATTTAGTGTTTTCCATTCTCTAAACAGAAAAAAAACCCACCCAACTTCTGGTTCAGCCATTCAGAAGTTAACCATTCCATGTAGGTAATGTTCATGGCACTTTTCAAAAGCAAGCTTTATGCATTAGTAGCAGCACTGCACAGGATGGAGAAAGGACTGCATGAAGTCACATAGTCTGTGCTCAGGTGCAGCTTCATCTTGTAATTTCAGACTGACATTTGTCCAATCTGTTTTCAAGGACCTCCACAGCTTCCTGAGTTACAGAATCATAGAATCATTTTGGTTGGAAAAAGACTTCTAAGAGCATCAAGTCCAACCATTAACCTAGCAGTCAAGTCCAACATTAAATCATGACTCTAAAGGCCATACCTACACATCTTTTAAGTACCTGAAGGGTGGTGGTGACTCAGCCACCTCCCTGGGCAGCCTGTTCCAGTTCTTGATATTATTTTCAGTGAAGATATTTTTACTAATATCTTTATCTTCAATATCTTTATTGATGATCTGGACCAGGGCATTGAGTCCAGCATCAGTAAGTTTGCAGATGACACCAAGCTAGGAGCAGCTGTGGAGCTGTTGGAGGGTAGGAGAGCCCTGCAGAGGGACCCGGACAGGCGGGATGGGTGGGCAGAGGCCAATGGGGTGAGATTTAACAAGGCCAAATGCAGGGTTCTGCACTTCGGCCACAACAACCCCAAGCAGCACTACAGGCTGGGGACAGAGTGGCTGAGAGCAGCCAGGCAGAGAGGGACCTGGAGGTGCTGGTAGATAGTAGCTGAAGATGAGCCAGCAGTGTGCCCAGGTGGCCATGAGAGCCAATGGCATCCTGGCCTGCATCAGGAACAGTATGGCCAGCAGGACAAGGGAGGTTATTCTGCCCCTGTATTCAGGCTTGTCTTTCAGTTTGCCTTTCTTTGACTTGAGTGCTGTGTCCAGTTCTGGACTCCTCAATTCAAGAGAGATGTTGAGGTACTGGAACATATCCAGAGAAGGGCAATGAAGCTGGTGAGGGGCCTGGAGCACAGCCCTGTGAGGAGAGGCTGAGGGAGCTGGGGGTGTGCAGTGTTCCAACCCTGACTGATTCTATGCTTCTAATACAATTTTCATCCACCCCAGTTTCCTAAAACTGTTTCCCTAGTTAATTCACAAGAATTTCATGAGAAATAATGTCTGAATATCTTTCCTTTAAGGACTCCCTTTTGCTGTCCAGGCAGAACACTAAAGTCACAGATAAATACTTAATGTTCTAGCTAAGTTGACTGTAGGCTATGGAAGGTGGCCAATAGACCATTCAAACTACTTTTCATTATTAAAAACTACAGGCAGTGACCCTGCATGTCTTCCTTTTCTTTCTCTAACTTTGTTTTACATCTCTTGGATGAAAGCCCAGAAAGGTTATGGGATGGTGGTATACAGTTGAACAGATCCACTTCACTTTTTGGCCAGTGTAGTTCAGTCCAATCCAGTCTCCTCTTTCACTTCACTCAAGTTGCTACTTGTCTTTCACTGGTGTCGTGAAGAGAGCAGGACTGAATTGCAAATCATCTGGCAGAGGTAACCCCTCCCAAACAGCAAGTTCAAAGTTTCATCCATTCCAACCTTCCTGCCTATTTTTCCATCCCTTTAAACATGGGTAGATGTGGAAGAGTGAAAAAGGAATTCTTATGCTCGGAAGTTATTTTATTGAATCATAGAATCAGGCAGGGTTGGAAGGGACCACAAGGATCAGGCATTTCCAAGCCTCCTGCCATGGGCAGGGACACCCTACCCTAGAGCAGGCTGCCCACAGCCTCAGCCAGCCTGGCCTTAAACACCTCCAGGCATGGGGCCTCAACCACCTCCCAGGGCAACCCAGTCCATCCTCTCACCACTCTGATGCTCAACAACTTCCTCCTTGTGTCCAATCTGAATCTCCCCACCTCCAGCTTTGCTCCATTCCCCCCAGTCCTGTCACTCCCTGACAGCCTAAAAAGTCCCTCCCCAGCTCTTTTGTAGGCCCCCTTCAGATCCTGGAAGGCCACAAGGAGGTCACCTGGGAGCCTCCTCTTCTGCAGCCTGCACAGCCCCAACTCTTTCAGTCTGTCCTCACAGCAGAGCTGCTCCAGCCCTCTGAGCATCCTCATGGCCCTTCTCTGGACATGCTCCAGCATCTCCATATCCCTCTGGCAATGGGGGCTTGAGAACTGGATGCAGTACTCCAGGTGGGGTCTCAGAGAGAATGTATTGCATACATTCTGTTTTCAGAAAGGCATAAACTGCATCCTACATGAAAATCTCAGATGTCAATCTCACTAACAGGTATTAATTTTCCTGCCTGGGAAATCACATATCCCCTGTAATACAAATTACAGCAATATGTAGAGCAATGGAATTTGCTACCTGAATCCAAGATCCACTCTTGCTTTAAACTTCAGTCCAATTTGCTTATATGTCAATTACCTTAATCAATGATTTTTTCTAATGAGAAATTTATCACATTTAGCTGTCCTGGCTGCTGGTACTTGCTTTGCTGGTAGCTATTATACAGGTTTAGCAAGCAGAAGAGAGCACTACTAAATTTAAATTACTTGTTGGTTGTTTTATTTTCCCACTCTGCTCAAAAATGTAGCTCTTAATCAGATATTTAGCTGTGTTCAGAACACATAGTGGCTGCATTCATCCAGGAGCTTACCTTCATAAGCTAAGAAGCAATCCTGCATGATCTATGCTTTCTGTAACTGGAAACACCTAAAGTCAGAGTTGCAACTCATCCTTCACATCCCAAGGGAACCAGATGAGTCATAGAAACATAGAATCAACCAGCTTGGAAGAGACCTCCAAGATCATTCAGAGTAGCTTATCACCCAGTCCTGTCCAATCAACCAGACCATGGCACTAAGTGCCTCATCCAGGCTTTGCTTGGACACTTCCACGGACAGTGACTCCACCACCTCCCTGGGCAGCCCATTCCAATGCCAATCACTCTCTCTGCCAACAACTTCCTCCTAACATCCAACCTATACTTCCCCCAGCACAACTTGAAACTGTGTCCCTACACATTTTTCTACAGTGAAGTGAAATTCAAACAAAACCCAAGTGCCACATCTGCTGAGGCTTCTCCTCTTAGCTGAACCTTTTCCTCATGCAAGCAATCCACACACATGCACGTACAGCAGCTCAGGCATCCATACCTCGGAGGTACCTTGCCCGTCCCATGCTTTTACTGAATTCTATACCTGATTTTTGGCCTGATGTCAGAATCTCTGCTTCTGAGCTGTGATCTCTGTGTCTACACAATAGCATCTGACTGGATGCAAAGCTCAGCGACGAGAGACTGCTTCACTAGCAATGCATCCAGCCCTTTTCTATTCTGCTCTACACCAGCATGACCTGTAGTGAACTCTCCCCTATGACTTCATTTCCACCCATCTCCTGTCCCTCTCCCCATTAGCTAGCTGCCCCAGAGCGAAAAGATGTACAGAGGGAGACGTGGCAATGTTTCTCCCTCACTGAATCTTGCACATGCCCCCGCTGAAAAGCATTAATAGAGAAGGAGAAACACTGGGAAATGCTCTTGCAAAGCTGCCTTTGTGCACTGGTTTAGATTGCAGAGGGATAGGTCAGGTAGTGCTCATTATCTGTCACACTCCCCATGCTGGAGCGCAACATCATCTGACTACTGCCCACATTTGGCAGCTCCAAGAAGAGGCTGTGGCTGGAGCTAATGTCTGACTCTGAGGAACAGCCTTGAAGGAATTTGCTTCTTTTGCCTTCCATACAGCAGATCAGATTAACTCTAGCTTGAGCCTGACAATCTAAATTAACATGTCATTTGTCTACATAATACCATAGGAAAAAGAAATTGTTCCTCAGGTTAGAAAAGGACTATGATTTGGGTCACTAGTTTCAATGTCTGGAAATGAATCAGCAGGCTTTGAAATTACACAGACAGACCAACCAAACACTGCAGCAAAACACTGCCTGGGACAATCTTCTGCTTGCCTCTCCAGTAAAACACACCACGAGCCAAGGCTCTTGTCTAAAACCAGTCCTCAAGTAGAAAATAGGTGAATTGGGATCACATGTCCTTAGGCTGAGGCTTGCAAAAACATCTGATGATAAAAGGCTGGGCCAAATGAAGTCTGTGAGTGAACCTTCTTTGAGGAGGGAAGGGACTGAACTGCAAAACCATGACAAAAAGATTGAAGCCCTGTGATGCAATCCTAAAGGCACAGAATAATTCTGAGAGAAGGCTCTGGGATATTGTTCAGAACACCTTCTCCTGAGCCATCTTCTTGGACAGCCCCCTACTTTGCCCAGCTCCATATAACACCTGGAGGTGATGAGAGAAGACAAATCACATGCCAGGACTGGAAAAGGGCTACTGGTTACTAAACAAATGTCTCTGTTAGCATGGCTTTGGAGAAGGCAGTCTCTGGAGGCCAACAAGGTTTGCTCTGCCCCTGGCTTTTACACACCTAGGCCTCCACACTTCACACAGGGAGCCATTCCCATGGTGTCCCAGGGCCTCTCCAGAAAGAAGCTCCTGGATAGGATGCAGTCATTTTCCTGGTAGTATATGACACACTGACTCCAGGCAGCTCTGGTGGAGAACAGCAAAACAAAGCTCAAAAGCTTGGGCCCTTTTTGACCTCCTAATTGAAACTACTCAGCTGGGCAGGTGTTGATCGGTATGGATACAACCCTTGCAGCTGAAGAACTGGGTTCTCTTCTGTATCCTCTCACCTCCAAAAGCTTTGTCTTGAGCTCTTACATGATCAGTTTTACACCTCCTCTATGGGAAGGGAGGAGAAGGCAGGATGATTTAAGGACTCCTTTTCAAATTGTGAGTTGGCTTTAGCCATAAAACATTTACATTAAGCCATGTTGTGGTGGGTTGGAACTTACCCCCTATGGCCATTTCTGGGCTACTCAATTCAAGACAGATGTGGAGGTGCTGGAACGTGTCCAGAGAAGGGCAACAATGCTGGTGAGGGGCCTGGAACACAAACCCTATGAGGAGAGGCTGAGGGAGCTGGGGGTGTGCAGCCTGCAGAAGAGGAGGCTCAGGGCAGAGCTCACTGCTGTCTACAACTACCTGAAGGGAGGCTGTAGCCAGGTGGGGGTTGGTCTCTTCTGCCAGGCAAGCAGCAACAGAAGAAGGGGACACAGTCTCAAGTTGTGGCAGGGCAGGTCTAGGCTGGATGTGTGGAGGAAGTTGTTGGCAGAGAGAGTGATTGGCATTGGAATGGGCTGCCCAGGGACGTGGTGGAGGCACCATCCCTGGAGGTCTTCAAGAAAAGACTGGATGAGGTACTTGGTGCCTAGCTGACTGGCTAGGGCTGGGTGCTAGGTTGGACTGGATGAGCTTGGAGCTCTCTTCCAACCTGGTTGATTCTATGATTTCTAGCTCAGACATAGAAAATTTGGAACAGAGCAACTTAGAAGCAGAAGAGTATTGGAGTCTCTGCTTGGGGAGGTAAACATTCCAGTGATATGTTGCCTTAAAATGGCAACAATAGATAAGTTAGTATAATTTCATTGGAGCATTACAAGCTTATATCTGGAAGCACAGCTTGGATCTCCCCTGTGCCTTCTGCTGTCTTACCCTGATGCTGTTTTGGCTGCCGCTTTGCTGCTGCTTGACCCCATCCCCACCTTCTTTAAGCTTATTATATTCTGTAGTAGTTTATTCTCTTTGTACTGTTATATTTAGTTAAAACAAAACCAAACCCACACAATTATTTCTTTTTTTTTTCAACTTTCCAAACTCTGAGTTGTAGTGAAGTTACTCTACTGGGAGATGGATCTGGCATGTGGATTGGACGTGGCACTTGGTGCCATGGTCTAGCCTTGAGCTCTGTGGTAAAGGGTTGGACTTGATGATCTATGAGGTCTCTTCCAACCTTGGTGATACTGTGATCTGCTCTAGCCTATCACACTCCCAAATAAAATCACTAGACTAAGCTCAGAGGGCTTGGAAACAAATGAAGCTCTGTATTTACAGCAAGCTAAAAGCATATAATACAATGCATATATGCAGTCCAACCTAGCACCTACCCTGTCCAATCAACCAGACCATGGCACTAAGTGCCTCATCCAGGCTTTTCTTGAACACCTCCAGGGATAGCAACTCCACCACCTCCCTGGGCAGCCCATTCCAATGCCAATCACTCTCTCTGGCAAGAGCTTCCTCCTAAAATCCAGCCTATAGCTCCCCTGGCACAACTTGAGGCTGTGTCCCCTTGTTCTGTTGCAAGAATCATTATCTGTGATAGCAGTGAGAAGAAAATGTGTGTTTTCTTCTCACTCCTCCAGATTGTGACAGGAAGACTGTGATTCTTTCAACAGAAATTATTGAACCATCCAAAATTAGGCAGCAATACAAACCCAGAACTGGACTTTGACTGAACAAGATTTTAAAAGGATTTTTTTTGTGTGCAGCCCTTTGTTCATTGAAAGAGAAGACAGAGATGCTAAGAGTTTAAATATGTAATAGCCTAAAGGCATATGAAGGAAGCCATGCAAGTGACTAGTTTCCAAATGATTTTAGCAGGTCTTCAGCCTCACAGCTCTTACTGAACATATGCTCAGCATGTTCTACAGCCTCATGTAATTTTGTAGTCTGTAAACAGGGATCTCTCTAGCATTCAGTTTCCATTCCTTAACGCCTTAAGACATATTTTTCTCTCATTAATTCAGCTCACAGTAAAAAAAAAACTTTACAGAGAAGCTATTGTAAAAATTCATTAGTTTGGGTGCAGAAACCCACAAGTAAAAGTAGAAGCCTATTACAGAACTGTATATTTCTTTATTCTTGTGTATTGCAGCTCAGTCCATGCTACCAGTTTCCCCTTCCCATCCACCCCTGCCCTACTCAGTGATGGTGCAAATATTGATCAGTGCAGACAAACCTAGGACAGGTATTTTGCAAGCAGATGAGAGTAGTACCCATGCTCTTCCTGCAGTCTGGAAGGTTTACCCAACTTCACAGTTGATGAACAACTCAGCTCCAGAAGCTAAGAAAAACTGAGCACCTAAAGCACAACATTCATTATCTCAATCATTTTAGCAGTCCTCATGTACTCTTGGTTTGTTTTGTCCAAGGAAAAAGACAAGTCAACATGATCCCTTGCAAAGCAGAGAAAGCTATGACCATGATGGTAGCAACCCAACATCTTATCAACATACCACAGAGTGTTATTTTTAGAGCTCCATGCTTCTTAATTGCCAATAAACTTACCCAGTTGTGAGCGCTTTGTGAAGACTCTGATGAAAGAATGCACTCTCCAGATTTCCACAGGGCATAGAGACTCTGCATTGTATTTTGTGCCTGGGATGCTGACATAAACAGGCAGAAGCAGAAGCACAGCAGGACAGCTATTTTTAAATGACAGAGGAGAGGAAGAAGGAGGCCCCTATTAGCTCTTCCCCTGCCCCCAGCTCTCTCCACCTGGCTCAGCTGTGCTTCATAGCTCTGATGAGCTTGACCATGCCCCACCAGACCCCAGTCCTGGCTGAATTTTTAATCACCTCCCTTGGGACCAGGATTTCAGTGGATTTGCATGTTAAAATGAGAATTGAAGTCATGTGGGAACATCCTAGTGGAAATTCCTAGAAACCAGCTTTCATCCTCACCAGGCATAGACCCCACTGATGATTTATGCAGCATGCAGCCACAGTCAAACAGCAAAATGCTTTTCACTTTAGGACCTGTCATTCTGAGACAAAAAGTGTCTGCATCTGTGTGCCTACTCATCATTAACAGACAGATGGAAGTGACTGATGTCACATTTTTAATAACACAAGCCAGAAACACCAGCAAAATATTGACAAGTGGGATTTGTTTGCAGAGGTTGTGCAAGGAGAAAAAAAAAACAACCTTAACAAAGACAGATTCAATTAGCCAGAAAATTACTGGGTGTTGTGTGCTGTTTCTTTCAGTCCATGACACCGGCGAGGTAGAAACTTCAGACTGCATCAGCATCCTCTTGAAAGGTGCTGCTTTTTCACCAGAAACAAATAACCATTGCAGAGAGCCCCATGGCTTTCTCTTGCCAGCCTCCTCTGGACACACTTCCCTGCACATCTGCTGTACTTGCCACAGCCCTTCTCATTTTCCTTCAGTCTTGCCACCCCCACAGCACTCCATGTGTGTTTCTACTTTGGCTTTCAGGTGCTTCCACCATTTTCCCCTGCTGACCACTTTCCTCTTGTTTCCAAGGCCTTCTCCTCTGTTCTCTACAGCTCCTCAGCTTTTCCCCAACTACCCTTTTCACCCTGTTTTGTGACTCCATAGTAAAAAAGAAGAAGAAAGAGCTGTTTTGTTTGCTGGTTAGTTGTGTATTTTGTTTTGTTGATTGGTTGGTTGGTTTTATTTTGTTATGTTTTGGGTTTTTTTTTTTCTGCTAGAACTGAAGCACCTTCTTGTTTTGCATGGCTCAGGTTGCTTTGCACACATTTGGTCTTGTAGTGCTCCCTGTAGCATCCCTCTAGCTCACAAGTTCTGAGGTGGACTCAATTTGGCCCCATGCAGTGGTATGAGCCATATGCTTGAAAGAGAAGTCAGTGATAAAAGGTATGGTTATTCATTTTGAACTGCTCAATAACTTACTTCCATTTTACAACAGAGCTACTGTAGTGGTTTGGGTGTTCCTCACACCCCCACACTTTGGAAATCACACAGACTAGACTCAGCCAGCTCTGGAATGGGAATGAAGCTTATATTTACAGCTTAGCTCAATATACAAGCAGATAGTTACAGTATATACAGTTCTATACAGAGATATACAAGGTAAAAGGTAATACAGAAACACAACAGCCCTCCCAGAAACCTGAGTCCCCAGGAAGGGCTCCCAACTGCCCTTCCACCTTCCCCCTACCCCTCTCAACCTTACTCCAGTCCCAAGGAAGAATGGAGGTTCAGCCAGAGGGTTAGGAACCAAAGTGGATTAATCAGAGACACAGCAGAGAGGCTGGAGAGAAAAGCAGCTCAGGCAATGCCCCAAGAAGAAGAAGAAGGACTCCCTTATCTATGTTTGGATTCTTGTTCTGATACCTCTCAGCAACCCTATGAGTGAAGTAGACATCAGCGCTGTTATTTAATCCTTCTCACCAAAACATTCTAGCTAGCTTCAAACTAGCACAGCTACTCACCATAGAAAAAACCACTTTTTTCCTCAGGAATTTGAACTTTTTTAAGGCCAGATCTGTCTCAAGTTTTCTTTTATAGGTGAGGTGGGGAGCCAGTGCTTAGTTTTTGGCCAAGGATCATCTCTCACTAGAAAAGGAGCAGCAATGCAGAATTCATTCCAAGATGTGGCAAGCTTTGCACAGCTGTAAAGTTTTATCGCTATGAGTAAGAGTGCCATCTGCTGACTCCCACTATAACCGTGCTGGGAGGCTTCCTTCATAGGTAATTAAGCAATAAAGGTTTCCCAAATCCAGTGCCTTTACATAGAAAACAGCTGCTCTTAGAGGGTTTAAGTTATCTTGTTGGGTCCCGTAGTCAAGAAGTCCTCATCTGTTTTCCTATGGGCCTGAGAGAGAGCAGAGCCTATTATTTATGTTGCAGTAATGTCAGTAGAGTCATGGAATCAGTCAGGGCATTAATGAGAGGAAAGAAGCTTTGCACATGCCATGGTGCCCGTTGCTCCTTGGCCAGGAACTGCACAGGACAATGAGGGCCTTCCCCTCCTATGTGCCTATAAAGAACTTAGCTGGCTCCCTGCATCTTCACCTATCCCTCCTCATAGTGAAAAATATTCCCAGAGCAATATGGTTAAATGCTGGGATAAAACTATCCCAAACACTCTATGCTGCCTCAAATTGCATTGCAGTTAGAAGAACACTTCTGGGAGCACATCTTAGAATCATAGAATCAGTCAGGGTTGGAAAGGATCACAAGGATCATCCAGTCCCATGCCCAGGGACACCCTACCCTAGATCAGCCTTGCCAGAGTCTCATCCAGCCTGGCCTGAAACACCTCCAGCCATGGGGCCTCAACCACCTCCCTGGGCAACCCATTCCAGCCTCTCACCACTCTCATGCTCAACAACTTCCTTCTCATGTCAAGTCTGACTCTCCCCACCTCCAGCTTTACTCCATTCCCCCTAGTCCTGACACTTCCTGAGAGCCTAAAAAGTCCCTCCCCAATTTTTTTTGTAGGCCCCTTCAGATCCTGGCAGACCACAAGAAGGTCACCTCGCAGCCTCCTCTTCTCCAGATTGAACATAGCAGAGCTGCTGCAGCCCTCTGAGCATCCTCGTGGCCCTTCTCTGGACACACTCCAGCACATCCACATCTCTCTTGTCATCGGGCTCCAGAACTGGCTGCAGTACTCCAGGTGGGGTCTCAGCAGAGAGGTTTGCTGTTTTTTTTCTGAGACAGTGATCAAGTAGTTTTTGATCAAAATGTGCTTGCTGGAGCTTTCCTTTCTCAGTAAGAAAGATTACTTCCATACTTGTATCATCCTTGTTCTTGCCAGGGCTTATTTATCTGCTGTTCACTTTGTCACAATTAGATTCCCACCAAAATGTTTTAAGGACAAACCTTTGAAAGAAAATCAGAAGGTTAAAAAAAAACCAAATAAATAAAAGGAGATCCTGGTGTGAAGAAGCACTACAGATGCAGGACCTGCAGAGTCAACCCAAACCCTCATGAAAATGATGTTTTATCACATAGTTCTTAGCAGTCCAGAAGAATTTGCCTCTTGGTTCACTATTGCTAGCCTGATGTGGGCTGGCAGCAAACTGAAGATGCTTCTTCAGATGTTCCTTTCCTGCCCCCCACTGATGGTTGAGCAGCATCTATAGATTAGAGACCTTTGCTGTGGGGCTAGCATCACAGTATAATATCATCAGCAATTCTAAAGCATTCTCATAACATCAGACCAGGTTTGCTAGCCCCAAACTGACAGAAAATGCAAGCAAGGCAGGTTTACTTGTGTAATCTTTGTGCTGTGTTAATGTGACATAGCTTGGATGGGTTAACCATGGGTAAATTAAAAGGATGAGACAAAAATAAAGAGCAGAAACTGCATGCAGAGTCTGTCTTAAAGAACAGGCATAGATCTGGGGCTTGTACAGTGTTGGGCTTTGTGTGATACAGCCAAATTCTGGGAACCACAGCAGTAGCTAGGGGTGAGTATGAGAAGGTAAACAAGAAGCAGATTTCTCAGAGCTGTGGCTGCCAGTGAGGAATTTTACTCATGGCTTTGGCAGAGGTTTTTGGAGCCCTGACTGAGATGCCTTTAGAGACTCTATATGAAATAGAAGACTAAAATTAATAGTCCTATTGAAGAGAGGCTTCTGCCTATGTACTCACTCACACTGGCTTGCAAATATCCTTGGATATATTTATGCAGTAAACTCTTCTGGGTCTGCTCCACTCAGGTCAATCAGCATTCTGCAATTCCTTCCAGCAGGTGCAGGGCAAAACTGACAGCAGGGCAATGTTCCTATGTGTATATTGCTGCTTCCATCTGGTGATGTGAAAGGAGCCTGTCTGCTTTTCCTTCCAGACTGGAAAGGAAAGACTGTGAAGTAGACGGAACTGTCACAGTCAGTTTGATGGTAAAGCAGCAACTCCATCTCTGGCCTCCCTTTCAGTACAATTTGCTGTGCAGAGAACTAATCTCTATTTATCATTTTTTCTCCTCATCTGCCTTGCTCTTCCAAACAGGAGACAAGGGAGGCCAAGGTGAGTAAATCCTGCCTGTATCAGGAACAGCGTGGCCAAGGGGACACAGTCTCACACTGTGCCAGGGGAGGTCTAGGCTGGATGTTAGGAGGAAGTTGCTGTCAGAGGCAGTGATTGGAATGAGCTGCCCAGGGAGGTGGTGGAGTTGCCATCCCTGAAGGTGTTCAAGCAAAGCCTGGCTGAGGCACTTAGTGCCATGGTCTGGTTGATTGGCTAGGGCTGGGTGCTAGGTTGGGCTGGGTGATCTTGGAAGTCTCTTCCAACCTGACTGAATCTATGAATACCTACTGCAAACCCCAGCAAGGGGTACTTCCTGTGGCGTTCAGGCTGTACTCCAAGCAGCACACCCCAGCATAAAATAGGATATTTTCTTTTCAGTGTGACATTTCTGACTCCTGATTGCTCATTTCCCTCTAGCAGAACTCATCCCTTGAAAGCTGCTACTGATGTAACTCAGTTTCCTGTAGCTCTGCCTCAGCCCACCATACTTTCCCATACCTCCTGTCACTGGGAAGGGAGTCTTAAACTTATCACATTTTTTACTATAGTTTTTATTTATAATCTAGTCTCCAGCACACCCACAGTTCTCCCCAGCCTGGTGGAACCTGCACATTTAATGCACTAGTGGTGTATCCCAGGGATCAGTGCTGGGCCTGGGCCTGTTCAGTATCTTTATTGATGATCTGGACCAGGGATTGAGTCCAGCATCAGTAAGTTTGCAGATGACACCAAGTTAGGAGCAGGTATCAATATGTTGAAGAGTAGTAGAGCCCTGCAGTGATGTTGTCTGTGACATGAGGGAGCTGGGCCTGTTTAGCCTGGAGAGGAGGAGGCTCAGGGGTGATCTTATTACTGCCTACAACTACCTGAAGGGGCATTGCAGCCAGGTGGGGGTTGGCCTCTTCTCCCAGGTAACCAGCAATAGAACAAGGGGACACAGTCTCAAGTTGTGCCAGGGTAGGTCTAGGCTGGATATTAGGAAGAAGTTCTTCACAGAGAGAGTGATTTCCCATTGGAATGGGCTGCCCAGGGAGGTGGTGGAGGCACCGTCCCTGGGGGTCTTCAAGAAAAGACTGGATGAGGCACTCAGTGCCATGGTCTAGTTGACTGGCTAGGGCTGGGTGATAGGTTGGACTCGATGATCTTGGAGGTCTCTTCCAACCTGGTTGATTCTATGATTCTATGATTCTATGATTCTATGATTCTATGATTCTATGATGTTGCTCAAAATGTCTTATGTGCTGTCACTTCAAAGATCCAAGCTAGACTGCCAGCCCATGAAATCACTTAGAGAGCTGGGAAAAAAACAGAACAGCAGTTCTGGAGTTTGTACCCAGGCTTACTGGGTAATGAGGTCTGTTCAGCAGGAAGCAGTGGGTAGGATCCAGTTCTGCCCACACAACCATATGATATCTACTGGTCATGCTGGGAACTGTGTGGCAAGGCACCTCGGGTGCTGCATGTGAGATCCATCAGTACAGTTGTGCAGTTCCTCTGAGGAGTGCAGGAGATGCCACATGTCTGGACTTTGATAAAACCCAGTCCAGACTTAGTCACAAGGCATACACACATCATTCCTCTCTGTATGATTCCGCACTGGATCCTAGGATCATGCAGGAGTGCATGTGGGAAAGGTGTGGGGTGGCCCTTCCAGCTATATTTGTACAGGCCAAGTTCAGCACTGTTGTCATTTAAGCTTTCCTGGAGCTCACAAGCTCAACAGAACAAAATTTAGGATAGAATCATAGAATCAACCAGGTTGGAAGAGACCTCCAAGACCATCCAGTCCAACCTAGCACCCAGCCCTATCCAATCAACCAAACCATGGCACTAAGTGCCTCAGCCAGGCTTTGCTTGAACACCTCCAGGGACAGTGACTCCACCACCTCCCTGGGCAGCCCATTCCAATGCCAATCACTCTCTCTGCCAACAACTTCCTAACAACATCCAGCCTAGACCTCCCCTGGCACAGCTTGAGATTGTGTCCCCTTGTTCTGTTGCTGCTTGCCTGGCAGAAGAGACCAACCCCACCTGGCTACAGCCTCCCTTCAGGCAGTTGTAGACAGCAATGAGGTCAGCCCTGAGCCTCCTCTTCTGCAGGCTGCACACCCCCAGCTCCCTCAGCCTCTCCTCACAGGGCTGTGCTCCAGGCCCCTCACCAGCTTCGTTGCCCTTCTCTGGACACCTTCCAGCACCTCAACATCTCTGCACCAATTCATTATTCCATTTTCTGCTGCCTGCTGGCATTGCTCTCTACCACTGGCAGTGATTTTGCCATTGCCTTCTGCAGCATTATGCTTTGCTAAGCTGTACGTTATCTCTGCTGAACTGCCTGGAAACTGCCTGCTTTGAATTCACCAGGAGCAGGCACCAAGCAGCTTCACGTGACAGGCTTGCACAGCCAGAGTGACATCATGCCAAGACTGCACATTGCAAGACATCCTGCCTGCACCTGCCAAGACAAGGAGCCCTGGAAGGGGCACACAGATCATCCAGAGAAATCAGGATAAGGCCAGAGACTGTCTGCCTCTTTTCCCCAGCACCCTGTGAATCCTGGGAAGAACCAGAAGCCTCAGCAGCTAAGAAGACACCACCAGAACCCTTTACAAGTGTTTGGGTATTGTTTGAAGCTGTAGTTAGTCCCAAGGAATCAGGAGACTAATATTTTGTGAGTAAATACTCAAAGCTTCTTTAGCAAAATTCTGTAAGCACTTAATTAAATCCTAGCCCCTTGCCATAAGCAGAAAGGAGCTCCTCGAGTCCTTGCCCTAGTGGGCAAGTGGTATAACTGACCACAGGAATCTTCCCTTCCAGTTTAGTTGAGTTCATGCTGTAATATTGCTAGTTATTTCTTAAGCATTCTAGATCCCATGTTATCACCTCCATAATGCTTCCATGACCCTTGCAAAATCAGTGGTTGGGGTGAGGAGACTCCTGGACATTGAAAATCAACACACAACATTAACTTTGAGAAATACCAACTCGCAGTCCATTAGTTACCCCCTCCACTACACCCTCCCAGGTGCACATCTCTGGTGGCTCCATCCACATGCCATGGTGGTGACTGTTTATGGAGCTGGTACTACTCCTGCAGAAATCAAATCTCCCAATTGGGAACTGTGTGGCAAAGTAGGAGACCAGGTGCAAGGGAACCATATTCCCACATGTCTGGTGGCTCCATCCACATGCCATGGTGGTGACTGTTTATGGAGCTGGTACTACTCCTGCAGAAATCAAATCTCCCAATTGGGAACTGTGTGGCAAAGTAGGAGACCGTGGTGGGAAGACATGGAGGCAATGCACATATCCATCAAACTGATCCTGTTCTTTCTTTTACCTATTGCCCTAGCTGATTCTGCTTTGGCAGAGGGTTGGATTTGATGAACTCTAGAGGTATCTTCCAACACCTAACATTCTGGGATTCTTCCTAAGCTGAAGATTCCTACCTTTGCCCATGTGAGGACATTATCCAGCTGCTTAGATCCAGTCCTGCATGCAGAAGGGCCTGTACTGAGAGTGGGGCTGAAGCTGTCTGCAGTGAGGAACCAGCAAGAATCATGGTTGTGCTGGAGCTCACAGCTCCTCATTGTAGATGACTTTGACTGTGACCCTGCTCTGAAGGCAGCTTGGGCCTCTGTTTTGGTCCCTCTTCATTTGCTAGAGAAGTCATGAACACAAGACTTTTCCCTCAGATGTCAGCAATACCCAGTGATTATTCCCCTGCTCACTTAGAACTGTTCAGCAGCTGAATCACTTCTCAGCCAGCAATTGTGAGCTCAGAGATGGAGACATCTGTTCACACAAACTGAAGGTGTGGGAACAAATTAACTCTAGGTTTGGGAAGGGGTGAAAGGGAATGGGGAGATTCATTTTAAATGCAAGTTTCTCCAGCCCTAAGGCAGGCAAGACAGGCCAGAAAAATGCCCCACACTGCTGTTGGAAATGGACTTCTCTAAATCACACAGAACCAGGTTTTGACCTTACAACAGGAAACAAACCTCACAAACAGCACTAAAGCTGCAGGGTTGCACCCTATTGTTATCTGTTGCCAGTCCAGTTCAGATCTTCATTTTGTAGCTTGGCCTGAGCAGCTGACCACATTCCGTGGCTGTGCATGGCAATGGGATTTGATGTTTGTTCTGGTGCAGGAAAGCTTTCACCAGGGTGAGATGATGAAGGACTCATCAGTCTGGAATTGCTGGGTCCTGATGGCTGAAGCACTAAACAGAGAGCCCTGTTGGTTTTCCCCCATTTCTCCTGCTCTCCTCTATGTCTGCTCAGTGTATTTCCTAAGCACAACAGACTGCCTCTCAGCATCTGAGCTGGCTTCCCACCGCTCGCTGTCTCATGGAAGTCTATTCAAGAACAGTCCTCGCATGCTCGCCCCGGAGCCGGTTTGCAGTCTGCCAAAAGCTTCACGGACAAACACATGGACAATCAGCTACTTAAAAGCATCTTTTCCAGGGGAGTACTCTGCATTCTTAATGGCAGTTTTCTGGAGGTTAATTAGAATATGTCCAATTTTCTTTGCATTTCCATCACCACCGCTTCCTTGCAAGCTGCTATAAAGCAGCACAGACCTTTACAGCTCTTACCTCTCGCAGTGACAGCTTTAGGCTTGGCAAAGGATGAGCAGGGAATAAGGGAGGAAGGGGAGAAAGAATTGTCAGGCCTGAGGTGGAAAAAAACAGTGAGAATCTGTAACCTTGCAGAATTCATCCCCAAGTGTTACCCCTGCAGCCTTTCAGACAAAACCCTTCCTTTCCAGTCTAAGGTGCCCACATGCCCTCACCATCATGCCCTCTGCAGTCAGTGTTAAAGAACATAAAAGACCAAACCACCCAATAGACAAAACCCCTGAGGGCTGGCATCACTTGAAAAGAAAAGCATGGGGCCTCAAAACCACATTTTGAACCTATTTCTCCTTGCAACTCGTCTGATCTGGACAGCTCCATACTCTCTTTGGAGTAACTGCCGCATCCTCAACCTGTCATTGCCCTCCCCACTGAGTATGTCAGCATTCCCAGTGTCTTTCACATCTGTGTGTGGTCATGTCAGGAGCTCTAAGAGATGGCTAACAATAAGAGAAAATATCCACAGGAGCAGCAAGCACAGATCTTTTGCAGTGTGGTTTGGTCTTCGTGTACTTCTGGTACTTGGGGTCTGCTTTTGGTTAGATTTGCTAGCCCTAGGAAGAGTCAGAGCAGAATGCTCCAGTGCATGCACACTGAGGTGCAATTAACAGTCACCCTTTCTTTCCTTCAAGGGTAAGAACTAGAAGTGACAAATTAAGACTTGCTCCACTGCTGCCTTTTGTAGAACCACAGGAAGATTTGCACACACAGCTGACTGAAGTAATTTTCATAGCATCTCCTGAAAAAGAGGAGGAGATGAGAGCTCTGTCTGCCTGTCTTGACAAGGGCTC
This sequence comes from Pogoniulus pusillus, assembly GCF_015220805.1. Taxonomy (NCBI): domain Eukaryota; kingdom Metazoa; phylum Chordata; class Aves; order Piciformes; family Lybiidae; genus Pogoniulus; species Pogoniulus pusillus. The sequence continues at coordinate 5,012,745 of NC_087281.1, read as the reverse complement.
AGGAAACAGGATGTTTAAGCAAAGGCAAAGGTCATACCACTGTAGTTGTTGGGGAAGAGAACAGGTCCCAGAGCCACTTGGGTCTAAGGGAAAACACAGCACCGTGGTGCTGAGAGTCTTCTTACAGAGAAACCTCTGAAAGGGGCCTTGTTTTCAGCTTCAAAGTGAGACAGCACAGCTGTAGGAATTTACCCTGGAGTGGCAACCCTGTGAAGGAGAGATATTCAACATGCATTAAGACTGGAGATGAAAAGTTACCATGACTGTCCAATGCAGATATTGAGGAGAGGTCCAAACCTGAGCCAGAGCACCTGCGAGGTGACACCTGAGTGTTAGCTCTGCTCTTCACTTTGGCTCAGTACTGCAGACAGACTACTGCAGACACACAGACATAGGGGGCACTCAGCAGTTTGGTGAACTAAGTGGACTTCACAGAATCATAGAATCAACCAGGTTGGAAGAGACCTCCAAGATCATCCAGTCCAACCTAGCACCCAACTCTATCCAATCAACTAGACCATGGCACTAAGTGCCTCATCCAGTCTTGTCTTGAACAGCTCCAGGGAGAGCAACTCCACCACCTCCCTGGGCAGCCCATTCCAATGCCAATCACTCTCTCTGGCAACAACTTCCTCCTAACATCCAGCCTAGACCTCCCCTGGCACAACTTGAGACTGTGTCCCCTTGTTCTCTTGCTGCTTGCCTGGCAGAAGAGCCCAACCCCACCTGGCTACAGCCTCCCTTCAGGTAGTTGTAGACAGCAATGAGGTCTGCCCTGAGCCTCCACTTTTCCAGGCTGCACACCCCCAGCTCCCTCAGCCTCTCCTCATAGGCCTTACGTTCCAGGCCTCTCACCAGCTTTGTTGCCCTCTTCTGGACACATTCCAGTACCTCAACATCTCTCTTGAAACAACATCCTGCAGAAGAGGTCTCTGTAATCAGGCAGCTCTGAATTCCCAGCAACCGTTGCATGCTTGCTCACAGGTTAGGTACCAGGGCAAAGTCAAAGGAGAATAACTAAAACTCTTTAAAAGGCTTTCCTCCAGAGTCAAAAATGTAGCTAGGCATTTGTACAGGATTGGCTATCATTATAAGCAGAAATTATCATCTTACCATCACCTAGCTATGAAGTGCTTGTTAATCTTCCTCTCTTGATCAACTTAATTAACAGATCTCAGGATAAATGGTTTAGTTATTTACTGGAGAGCTGATTATTTTGTGATAAGCATCCTCACTGTTTGTGTTCAGTTGATTAAACTGTAGAATAAGCTGAGGCCCTGTGTGAATTGATAACAGCAGTTCCTCACACTGGGGAGGTATTTGTCAATCCAAAGTGTCCTGCATTCTCCAACATGCCAGCATTCAGGTGAAAACAACAACAATGACCACCAAAAGAAGAAATAAGGGGTTTAGAGTATAGGAAAGTCAAGACCTTGGCAGCTCTCACAAGCCTTTCTCACTGGGAAAAGGTTTCATCTTTGCAGACATGAAGGTGAGCCAATATGCACCCCAAAGCCAAGCTGGAGCAGCACAGCATTACTGCAGTCAAAAGTGGAAGAAGAATCCTTGTGGCTTCTGAGGAAGCCTGCTAGTGCTGAGGTTGCTTCAAAGCAAAGTTATATCAGCGAAGCCAACGGAGGATTTGGAAGTTAATGCCAAGGCAGAGCAGCAAAAACTTCCTGGCCTGTGCTCGCTCTGCAGAAATGCTGTGGTTTCCTTTGTCCTGACATAGCACAACTTCTTCAGCAGCATCTAAACCACCACCAACAGAAAAAGGAAGACAGAAGAAAGCTACTCTGAAATGCTGTGACATTTTGCTGGTGCCGTTGGAGTTGCAGGAGATGATCACTGCCTGTTTTCAGCGGCTTCTGGAAGGGCCATTTAAAGATTTTTCCTCATCCAGCATCTTAGCTGTGCAGTTTGGCTTCAGAATCCCATGATGAAGAAATCTTAGACGATAGCAAGCTGTAGTTGCATGTGTATTGATGAAATTCCCATTGGATCACATGCACATTATGTATTGATCTTCAGAGAGCAAAAGAGATGAAGGGATTTAAGTCAAATTTGTCAGTGTCTTTTATTTCTGCATTTAACAGCATTGTATACTTCAGCACAATGCACAGAAACAGAAGCACATTCCAGGACAATTTCCAAGTTAAGAATTTATTTTGGTTGTTTCCTGCTGTCTTACAATAATTCTTTCAGGGAAACAAAGAGCCTCTGGGCACTGTACAACTGACCAGAACAGTCACCATGTCAGCCAACTCTGCTAGAACAAGGAATTGCATCAGTGTGGAGCTAGGAAAGCCTAGGGTCTCATAGAGCTGTGTTAGACAACCCCTGGTTGCACTGATCTTAATTCCTGTATCTTGCTTTCTCTATCTATTTAGTGTTTAAATTTGGGGTCATAAATATTCCCCAGGGCTACAGGCTGGGGACAGAGTGGCTGAGAGCAGCCAGGAAGAAAGAGACCTGGGTGTATTGGTAGTGGAACATGAGTGAGCAGTGTGCCCAGGTGGCAAAGAGAGCCAATGGCATCCTGGCCTGGATCAGGAACAGTGTGGCCAGCAGGACAAGGGAGGTTATTCTACTCCTGTGCTCAGCACTGATCAGGCCACAGCTTGAGTGCTGTGTCCAGTTCTGGGCTCCTCAATTCAAGAGAGATGTTGAGGTGCTGGAAGGTGTCCAGAGAAGGGCAACAAAGCTGGTGAGGGGCCTGGAACACAGCCCTGTGAGGAGAGGCTGAGGGAGCTGGGGGTGTGCAGCCTGCAGAAGAGGAGGCTCAGGGCTGACCTCATTGCTGTCTACAACTGCCTGAAGGGAGGCTGTAGCCAGGTGAGGTTGGTCTCTTCTGCCAGGCAACCAGCAACAGAAGAAGGGGACACAGTCTCAAGCTGTGCCAGGGCAGGTCTAGGCTGGATGTTAGGAGGAAGTTGTTGGCAGAGAGAGTGATTGGCATTGGAATGGGCTGCCCAGGGAGGTGGTGGAGTCACCATCCCTGAAGCTGTTGAAGAAAAGCCTGGATGAGGCACTTTTGTCCTCTCAATTCCCTTCTCTCATCAACTTCAGGAGCACTGCAGTTACACATAACTGCAATATCCTCAGTTCTATCTGCAACACTTTCAATTTGCCAGCTCCACTTCTATCCCTGCTGCAGATTTCTATCCCCTGCGCTCAGCACACCTGCAATCCCTCAGTGGCTTTCCTGCATGCTCCTCTCTGCCCTTGCTATGCACCCATCCCACCACCTCACCTGTGTTTGGTCTCGATTGGACAAAAAGCAGCAAGTAATTGAAGCAACTGGGAGCTGTGTATGTAGTGACAGGCCAGTCACTTGGCTGACCCAAGGCTGCAAGGCAATGGCTAAAGCCTACTTCTCCCTCAAGTGTGGTCTTCAGTAAGGTCTCTTTACTCTGTAAAGAGTCTGGAAAAGCCTGGAGGAACTTAGTATCTCCGAGATATCCATCAGCTCCTTTGCCAAATTTAGCTGATGTGTAACAGCTGATGGGAAGGGAAAAGGAGAAGACTGGACAAAAAGTGGCAGGCAGACCTGCCACATCATCTTAGCTTTGATAGCAAAACAGACTTCCAGCCAGCTCTGAATAATGCTACGTCCTCAGATGCTGTGTTCCAGTTGGTTTGCCTTCTCCTCCCCAACAGCCTCACTGCCCCTCAGAGCAGAGGCAGTTCAGTCAGCCACACAGAAGGATGGGAAGCTGCTCTGAACAAGAATGCATGTATGCTCCTTCCTCCACCCAACAACCAGCCTGGAAGTATTAAACCAGATGTTAAAATATTGTTCACACATGTGAATTATCACAGCCTGATTCCACTCATGACACAAGTGGTTTATAAGTGGAAAACAAGATATTGGTGGCACAACAAATTCATGATGTCAGATTCTGGCTGCAGACACTTCTCTTGGGCAAGAGCTCCCCCTCTGCTCTGCTGACACCCCACCTAGAGTACTGCAGCCAGTTCTGGAGCCCCCATTACAAGAGGGATGTGGAATGGCTGGAGCATGTCCAGAGAAGGGCCACGAGGATGCTCAGAGGGCTGCAGCAGCTCTGCTGTGAGCACAGACTGAAAGAGTTGGGGCTGTGCAGTCTGCAGAAGAGGAGGCTCCCAGGTGACCTTCTTGTGGCCTTCCAGGATCTGAAGGGGGCTACAAAAAAGCTGGGGAGGGACTTTTTAGGCTGTCAAGGAGTGACAGGACTGGGGGGAATGGAGCGAAGCTGGAGGTGGGTAGGTTTAGTCTTATTATGAGGAAGTTGTTGAGCATGAGAGTGGTGAGGCTGGCATGGGTTGCCCAGGGAGGTGGTTGAGGCCCCATGGCTGGAGGTGTTTCAGGCCAGGCTGGCTGAGGCTGTGGCCAGGCTGATCTAGGGCAGGGTGTCCCTGCCCATGGTACTGGATGATCCTTATGATCCCTTCTAACCTTGACTGATTCTATGATTCTAGGACGTTCTCCCAGAAGTGTCCTTCTAACTGCAATGCAATTTGAGGCAGCATAGAGTGTTTGGGATAGTTTTATCCCAGCATTTAACCATATTGCTCTGGGAATATTTTCATTATGAGGAGGGATAGGTGAAGATGCAGGGAGCCAGCTAAGTTCTTTATAGGCACATAGGAGGGGAAGGCCCTCATTGTCCTGTGCAGTTCCTGGTCAGAGAGCAACAGGCACCATGGCATGTGCAAAGCAATTCTGTGCTTCTTTCCTCTCTCATTAGCGCCGCTTGTCCGTCCTTGTCCTCTGAACTTCTTCCTCTCAGCCCCTGCTCCAATTCTCACTGAAGTGAATCACACAGCTTTTGCATAGTGCACATCCCCAGGCAAAACAACCCATGGAAATGCAACTGCAGTTTAGCTGCAGTTTGACTTAAAGCTGCTCAGGCAGACGCTCTGGGGGGGTGGGCTTTGTTGATTTGTTTGTTGCGTATATGCTGCCTGTTCATTTTTACTGCTTGTCAACTTCCTCTCTATAAAATCTGTGTGAGAGCTGAACTACCATGTTAAAGGGAACTTACCAGATGGGGAAAATATGGCTGATTAAAGTGGCTGTTTCCATGTTTGCAGAGTGTTGTGACACATCTTCACGTTGAGTAAGGTGATTGGCAGAGAAACAACAGCAGCGAGAGCTGATGAGTGTATGCGTCATGTATAAATGCCTGGAGCTGAGTAGAGCTTGGTTCTGCAAACTTCACAGGGCTCCCAAGTCTGAGTTATTGTAGATCTTGCTGAAGGAAAAAAAAGAGTAGTAATAATAATAGCAACAATAATTTAAACATATATTTATAATTCCTGCTTTAGACTACTAAAGACAACATGAGAGAAAATCAGGGAGATTGTCTCAGACATGGAATTAAGGTTATCCTCACATTACAAGTGCTCTGCAGCAGGTACACTGCTGTTTAGTCCTGTTTGTGTTATATCCTTTCTTTCCATTCCAGCAAGGAAGGATGGATTTCTCTTGAAGCCTGAGTTTCTAGATCTGTCACAGACTTTGAGTATGATCTGGAACTCACATCATCTCCTGTTCCTTCAGCACTCCATCTACAACTTGTGGGTAACACTTGATATGGGAAAAAGGGCTAGAGAGCACAGAGTGCAAGAACCTAGTTAAGGCATTAACTGTGTGAGCACTGATGTAAAGCAGCATCAATCAGATAAACACAGAGGAGGTGGGTTAAATCACTGAATAGAATCATAGAATCAGTCAGGGTTGGAAGGGAACACAAGGATCAGCCAGTTCCAACCTCCCTGTCATGGGCAGGGACACCCTACCCTAGAGCAGGCTGCCCACAGCCTCAGCCAGCCTGGCCTTAAACACCTCCAGCCATGGGGCCTCAACCACTTCCCTGGGCAACCCAGTCCAGGCTCTCACCACTCTCATGCTCAACAACTTCCTCCTTAGAGCCAGTCTGACTCTCCCCATCTCCAGCTTTGCTCCATTCCCCCTAGTCCTGTCACTCCCTGACAGCCTAAAAAGTCCCTGCCCAGCTTTTTTTGTAGGCCCCCTTTAAATACTGGAAAGCCACAAGAAGCTTAAGCTTGAGAGAATCTTGAAACACTTATGGAGAAAGAGAATACTGTGTTCAAAGATGAGAACATTGGAGACTCCAGCCAAGAATGTGGCCCCTTCTGGGCAAGGGTCAGAGCAGACAGAGATGCAGAATGTCAAAAGCAGAGCTGAGAATTAAGGAAGTGTTTAGACAAGAGTTTCTTCTGAGCCAAACAGACCCCAAGTTTGCCTGGAGGGAAGGCAAGGTCACCAGACTCTCTGAGCCCTGGGACCTGCCTGCCATGAAATACACCCCTGCAGCACTCAAGCCTGCTCCACCTGTGAGCTGCCAGTTACAGCTTTCCTTAGGAGCACCTGTGCACTGCTGAATTCACTGAAGAGTTAGTTAGGTTGTTGCATGGGGCATTAAACGCCTGGATAACTCTAGGAGATCTCACTGAAAACAAAGGGCATTACCTGCCACTGCAGCTAGCAAAGCCCTAAGGGTGAAAAAAAAGTCATCTGAAATGAAAGGAAGAAAAGTGCTTGTAGCAGCTCCTGCAGGGAGCACCTGCAGAGAGGGAAGCTGCTCTCCAGATTGCACTGGAAGCTATGTTGTGTGCTGCTCACGCATACACTGTGCAATTTCCCTCGGGCAGAGCAGGGGAAGAAGGTAAATCTAGGTGATGCAGGGATGCTTTTCAGCAGAACTCTCATAATACAGCAAGGGAACGAAGCTTGGCTGGAAGATTACGGAGGGGTGGGACTGGCTGTTGAATTCCCCATAGAAAAATTGAAGTGAGACAAGGGCAAACAACAGAGAGGTTATGCTAACGCTGGGCTGAAATGATGAGTGTTCAGGGAAGATGGCTGAGCTGGTTGCTGGGTGACAGTCCCCTGCTCCCAGACCTCAGAGGCAGCAGAAATACCAAATTCCTGGAGGCCAAAAACGGGCACTGAGACTGGCTCTAGTTGCAAGGGCATATTTATGATGAACACAACATTCTTTCTATTTCTGTCACCAATGTTTTTGTTCCCTAAACCTTGCTTGATACCCAAAGAGTTACTCTGCCTGTGTCTCAGGTCTAACTGAAATGTCCCAGAGACTCAAACATAGGTAGCAGAAATAACAACAATTTATAGGATGCCTTTCCCTCTCCCCCCTCCTTTCCCAAAGAAAAGGACTTAGATGTCTACAACTACCTGAAGGGGCATTGTAGCCAGGTGGGGGGTGGCCTCTTCTGCCAGGCAAGCAGCAATAGAACAAGGGGACACAGTCTCAAGTTGTGCCAGGGTAGGTATAGGCTGGATGTTAGGAGGAAGTTCTTCACAGAGAGAGTGATTGGCATTGGAATGGGCTGCCCAGGGAGGTGGTGGAGGCACTGTCCCTGGGGGTCTTCAAGAAAACCCTGGCTGAGGCACTTAGTGCCATAGTCTAGTTGACTGGATAGGGCTGGGTGCTAGGTTGGACTGGATGATCTTGGAGGTCTCTTCCAACCTGGTTGATTCTATGATTCTATGATTCTATGATTCTATGTAGAGAGAGGAAAGATAAAGCACACCCAAATAAGCAATCCCATTTCAATTTGAAAGTGAAAAGAAGAAAAGTTTAACAAGAAATAAAAGTATTTGAGGTAGGGAAACTACAAAAGGAATAGGGAAGGGAAAAGAAGGTACCAAACATATACATACGACCAGATGTGATGGCAGTGGTTTGTCCTCCTCAAGGGTTACGGCTGCGTGGTGAAACAAAGAGTAGCAGGACACAGGGTGGTGATGCTGGCAAGCAGGGAAGCAGGGCGAGAGAGAGGGAAACAGGCAGTTCCTCTGTGTTTTATAGGGGGTCTAGGCAGGAGGCAGGAGTAGGCTAACCACCACACCTGGTAGTGTTTGTGGAGAGGTCAAGATCACCTGGGGTCAGGGTCAGGACCACTCCCCCAGGAGGGTTAACCTTTTACAGCCTGGTGAAAGGCTTTGCAACACATAATCATTTTTAAAGGAACAACCAACGATGTGCAGCTCTGGTGATGGATTTTCTTTTGAATACTCTTACAAATGGGAAGAATAATGAGACTGTGAGGGATTAGGCAAAGTGAATAACCTGCATTAATTCTGCTGTCCAGGCAATGATTGTTAACAACTATGGAAACTGTTTATTAATGCTCAAACTCGCCAGAAAACTTATTTGCAGGTTCAAAAAGTACACAGGTTGGAAATGTATAGAGGCAGGGCACAGGCAAAACCTGAGCACTTATTGAGCACTTATTGCTTAAAGTGGCAAACACAAATGTGATACTGGAAGAGGCTTTTGAGTGTTTACTCACAAAGTATAAATCAGACAGTACCAAAGCAGTGGAACTTTGTCTTATTGGCCACTGAGACTTGATTCTTCTGGGGAAAGGAGGCAGCCAATCTCTGACCTTGTCTCCTGGCTCCTCTGGGCAATCTGTGTATCTCCAGGGCTTCTAGTCTTGGCAGGAGACTTTCAGGTGCAGGCAGGATGCCTTGCCATGTGCAGTCTCAGCACAATGTCATGCTGGCTATGCAGGCTGATCACGTGCAGGCATTTGGAGCCTGTTCCTGGTAAGCTCTCCAAGCAAAATTCAGGATGCAATATGAGGCAGCAGCAGCAGCCCTGTGCTACCTGCTTATCCCTTTATCAATATCCAGCCTGAGACTAGTGGGGCACTGGATGTAGATTAGCTAGTTAGAATGGCACTTTGCCAGGCCTCACCACATTAGGTGAAACCAGGGGTTTCACCCTCCCCTCCCAGGATTGCCCCCTCCCAGCACAGGAGGAGCAGGGAAACACCTTTTGGCAAGCCATCATGGATAAGCCCATGTTTGCCCCATCAAGCCTGCCACCTTGCTCTGGTGTGCTAATGTATGAGCTAGCTGATGAGCAACAGCTTACAATCCTCCCTTAGTTCTTCCCTTGGCCTGCATGAAGTGCTTTCAGCCAAAAGTACCATTCCTTCAGACGCTTTTCAACTTGTGCAAGCTTGGTTTTTCCTTCTCAGACTTGCTAGCAGAGGATGCCTTCCCACTCCAGGCGTGTTATGAAAGGAAAAACACAGTATGGGATAATTTCTGCGCCAGAACATGAAATGCAGATGAGCTTGGTGGCATGAGGTAGGCAAAATAATCCATTTCAAGGGACACTTTGTCATCTCTGCAGTTGAATATTCAATTGTAGCCACTGGCCAAGAATTCAATTACCAAGGTGTCCTCTCTTCTAGTTTAGTTTTTGCAGCCTGATATGCAAAGGGCAGATACACTTCCCTTGACAATTCTCTTTCAGTCACTCTGAACATCTTAGTTGAAGCTTTAGCTTTCAGCATCACTCTGCTTCTGTTGGTGGCCAGTTGGCAAGGGAGACAAAAAAAAGAGCAATTACTTAATGGTTACATAATTATTTGCTGCTGAATTTGCAGAAAACTCGGACATATGGAAACTATGTTTAAAATCAAATGTGTGTCCAGAGAACAAAACACGGGCATAAACTGTTACAGTATTTGACTGTGTCCAGGGAAGGGCCAGGAGGATGCTCAGAGGGCTGCAGCAGCTCTGCTGTGAGCACAGACTGAAAGAGTTGGGGCTGTGCAGGCTGCAGAAGAGGAGGCTCCCAGGTGACCTTCTTGTGGCCTTCCAGGATCTGAAGGGGGCCAACAAAAAAGCTGGGGAGGGACTTTTCAGGACATCAGGGAGTGACAGGACTGGGGGGAATGGAACAAAGCTGGAGGTGGGGAGAGTCAGAGTGGCCACAAGGAGGAAGTTGTTGAGCATGAGAGTGGTGAGAGCCCGGCATGGGTTGCCCAGGGAGGTGGTTGAGGCCCCATGGCTGGAGGTGTTTAAGGTCAGGCTGGATGAGGCTGTGGGCAGCCTGCTCTAGGGTAGGATGTCCTTGCCCATGGCAGGGAGGTTGGAACTGGCTGATCCTTGTGTTGCCTTCCAACCCTGACTGATTCTGTGATTCTATTTGCTTCTAGATGTGCAGATGTGAGAAAACACTCATGGAAACATAAACAGAAGCAGCTCATTCTGCACAGTCATGCTTTTCCCTTTCCTGGTATCCATGAAAGGTGACACTTTTAGTTTGTAGCTCTGTGACCAGCGCAGCACTGGCACTCCAGGCACACAACTTTCCTTCAGGCAAGTGGCATTTGAGAGAGAGTTGCTGCTATGTGGTGCCTGCCGCTGGGCAATCCAGGCACTGGAACTCCTGATTTCAATGCTTCTGGAGGTCAGTGCAGTACTTGGAGGTGGATAATCAGCCTGACTTTACTCCCACCTACAAATAACAGAACCCATGGGGATGAATTGTTTTACCTTTCCCCCTTGAGTTCAGACCACAATCTGTTCTCTCTTGCTAGGTCCATTGACACAGGTACAGCTTCTGCCAAATGCCCTTGACTTTGCTAGACTGCTTCCAAATGATTTACTGATTGTGAGTGAAAAGAGACACATTCTCTTGAGCAAGAGCTGGGAGGAGGCTAATATTAGTCTGGTGCTAGCAGTGGGTAAGGCACTGAAGTAGATTTAAACAAACAAACAAAGTAATTTTCCAGCCTGACAGAACTGATGAAATCAGTGCCTTCTTTTGACATAGTACTCTTCTTTGCTCACTCTGCTGGTGAGTGAGGCAGCAGGGGCTGGACTCCAGTCAGCTGCAGCACAGCAAATAACGCTGCTGCTGCCTGCGCTGCCAGGAGCTCCCCGAGTTTCAGTCACACCATCTGTGGCACAGTCTCTCCTCATTAGCACTGTCCTCATGAAGAGAGAGGACTTCACATAGCCAGAAGGTGTATGGCTGTGACAAGCAATGCTTTCCACTTTCACTCAGAAGGGAAACTTACACAGCATCCATGCAGACCCAACAGCATCTGGAAGCCCTCCCCTGCCTCTTGCCGTATCTCGTCTGTGGACAAGGATGAGTGTCTCAGCCCATCCAGTTAGCTTTAATGCAGCACAGCTGACTGTCAATTGCTCTAGGACAATTAACTTGCTGCAGCCTGAAGCTAAACCCTGCTGGAATCCTAGAGAAAGTGCTGCCCATCCCACGGCTTCCAATGGCCAGGGTTGAAACATCCCCATCCTCCTAAAATTACACTCCCTTCTTCTCGATCTCATTTATTTCTCATCACTGTGACTGTGATTTCCTCCCCCTCAAGCCCTCTCTCCCTCCTACCAGCATACTTTGCCTAATTCCTCCCGAGACGCTATCAGCTGGGATGATGAGCAGCTGAGCTCCCTGTGTTACTGCTGACCCAGCCTGAGACCTGCAGGGTCAGCTTTTGCCAGGAGCAGAAGAGGAAGGCTGGTGAGCTAGCTAATAACCAGAGCCAGCAGCTCTCCATCGCCCTCTCCTTTGTGGCTGTGGACACGGAATGATGCAAGGGAAAAACCCACATGCTTCTCTGCCCTGGGCTTGCCAAAACCCTCTGACTGCCTGCCTGATCTGAGCCCTGTCCAGCCCCCTGCTACACAGCCAGCTGGCATCTTTGCAGAGAGGCTCAGTGCTTTTTATTAGGTTCTTTGCTGGTTCTTTTTCTCCCCTTGCATGCAACTCCAGCATAAAGAAACCTGCGTGGCTTGACTGCCTAAGGCCTACTCTAGTCCAAAATGCTGCAAGGCTGTGTGAGCTGAAGGCACCACCTGAAAAATAAAGAAGCATGCCCTTAGTTTCTCTCCCTGGATCTTCCCATGTTCACAGTATGGTCCCTGTGACCGCAGTGCCTTTGGATTCAGAAGCTAATCAGCGAGCAGCCAGAGGCACAGTTTCATTCTGCATATTCAGAAGCACTCACCCCAAAATGGTGTGTTCAGTATTGCTTGTACAATGAAGGATGCTCTGGGGAACAGAGAAAGTGCAGGATTCACAGTGTTCATCTTTCCACAGCACACAGAAAGAGCAGCAGAGTTCAGGAGGAAGAGGGTGATGACTGAGGCTGTCAGGCTCATGAACCTTTTCCACTGCCATGCCAGCTCCTGGCAGCAGCAGCACTACTGTAACTAACTGGATGAACAACTGGGCAAGGCTGGCCCTTGACAAATGCTAAGCCACACAGGGCTGTCTAACTTAACATGGAAAGAGCCAGCATTAGAGGAAACAGCAGTGAGCCAGGAGACAGGCTAGGGACAACTGCAAAAAGTGAGGAAAGGAGGAGTTCTGCTTTGAGAAGGGAGTTACAGCATTCTTTGCTCTGTGCTGCTAGAGCATCCTCTGCTCACAGCTTCAAGAGAAGAACTAGAAGCATGCCTTTACTTAAGCAGAGAAGTGCTTCTCTGCCACTGAACTGGTGGCAAGATGCAGAAGGAACAATGTGGTTCCACATATTGGCAGTATCAGACATGCTTCTTTCCTTGCCATTTCCAAAGGACCATTGGGTACTCTCACAGAGAGAGTGACTGGCATTGGAATGGGCTGCCCAGGGAGGTGGTGGAGGCACCAGCCCTGGAGGTGTTGAAGCAAAGCCTGGCTGAGGCACTTAGTGCCATGGTCTGGTTGATTGGACAGGGCTGGGTGCTAGGTTGGACAGGATGATTTTGGAGGTCTCTTCGAACCTGGTTGATTCTATGATTCTCTGTCATTTTGCAGTGTGATTCCTCCTCAGATAAACACTTACTGAGTTAAGAAGAGGAAAAGCCTTCTTTTCTCCTTTGGCATAGGGTAATAAGATGCTGTGGTATCTACTTGTGCTGTGCATGGTGGGAGCAGGGCCAGGAGGCCAAGCAGCAACCCTTCCTCCATCCACCAGCTCCTATTCAAGTCTCATGATTTTAGTACTTGGAATTCTCCCTAAGCCTTTGTCCTTGTCATCAGCTCAAAATATGGGAAGTTCACCTTTGTCTCAAAAATGTGTTATTTCCAGATCTGCACTTGGAAATCCATCACTGGGCATGCTCAAGGGGATCCCAACTGATGGAGTAATTCTACAACATGATCTCTAGGTGACTTGTGGGCATTCAAAGTCTACCTTTCCTCAGAAGACCATCACAACACCTTAAGCTGAGCTTATTGCATTGCAATTACTGTGACAAGCTGCCACAAGGTAAAGTCAGGAAAACACAACAGCAGCCAGCACTTCTCCACTCTTTTACCAGCTTAGCCATCACTCCCTGTGTGTTCACCTGCTGCTCCAGGTGAGATGGTGTTTTTCCTTTTGTACTTGACTGATTAAAAGACAATGACTATGTTTATACTCTGCTTCACAGTTCTGCTTCACAGATGCATCCAGTTCTAGAGCTCCTATTCCAAGAGGAATGTGGAAATGCTGGAGCATGTCCAGAGAAGGTCTATGAGGATGCTCAGAGGGCTGCAGCAGCTCTGCTGTGAGCACAGACTGAAAGAGTTGGGGCTGTTCAGTCTGCAGAAATGGAGGCTCCCAGGTGACCTTCTTGTGGCCTTCCAGGATCTGAAGGGGGCCTACAAAAAAGCTGGGGAGGGACTTTTCAGGCTGTCAGGGAGTGACAGGACTGGGGGGAATGGAGCAAAGCTGGAGGTGGGGAGAGTCAGAGTGGAGGTGAGGAGGAAGTTGTTGAGCATGAGAGTGGTGAGAGGCTGGAATGGGTTGCCCAGGGAGGTGGTTGAGGCCCCATGGCTGGAGGTGTTTAAGGCCAGGCTGGCTGAGGCTGTGGGCAGCCTGCTGTAGGGGAGGGTGTCCCTGCCCATGGCAGGGGGCTTGGAACTGGCTGATCTTTGTGGTCCCTTCCAACCCTGACTGATTCTACGATTCTGTGATTCACAAATAAATCTGGATTTGTATGTGGAAGTGTCAAAAGAGTTTGGGAGAAAATGTACTCTAGAATGCAAAGGGCTTGACTGACCATTCCTGCAATGGCCTTTCCTCCTTTAGAATCCATACTCAACTCCTGGGAAGCAAGGTGGATGCTGGTGGTCATTATACCCAGGGAGACAGGCCCTTTCTAGGTCTCACTAGATAGGGCAGGAACCCATTAATGCCTGCTGCTTGCTTCACTGTGGTTGGCTGATACTATTTTCCATTATTCTGGATAAAATAAGTCCCAACAAAGGAAAAAAAAATCTAAAATAAATTATTATTATTATTATTAATGTTACTATTTATTTATTTATTTATTTATTATTTATCATATAAAACATTTTATGACTTATTATATGATTATTAAGAACAATTACACTGTTAAATTAAATATTACTACCTACATCCTATGCTAGGTTGTTGAAGTGGGGCAGAAACAAAATGCGGTGCCCAGCGCTCTGTGTGGAAACCAGTGGGGAGGTGGTGGCCCTTGGACCGTGATTGAGTGGGTTCGTTTCACCACTAGATGCCACTCGTGTCTCTTGGAAAGGAGCCTGCTGCCCTCACCGTTGGCCTCAGGTAGCAGAGACATCGAAATCTGAGCCGACTCTCCTTTCCAGGTGGGAGCTCCCTGAATACCTCTGGAACATAGTCAATGCCTGATTAATGCAAGCAGTTGTAGATTAGAAAGCCTCACTTTTTCGTTTTGCAAAAGTCAGGTGAGGAAAAAATGAGTTGACTTCACATTTTGGTTTTCCTGCAACAGCAGGAACACGATGTGCTGTCAGCAGGAGAGTTCCTTGTACTGAGTGGTGGATGAATGAGAGGAGGCAGTGATTTGATTCTACGATTTGGTTGTCAGAAGCATGGTGTGCCCACGACCCAGCATATGCAAGACCCCAAACCATGAAACCATGGCCATTTTGTGTCTCCCACCAAACAACACTTCCCAAAAGACACAATGCTTAAGTGAGTGTTATTGATAATACCCAAATCACTCTCTGCAAAACAAGGACAACTCCTTGCCATCCAATGCTCAGAAGACAGAAATCATTCCTGCATGCAAGTGCATGAACGCTGTGGGGTAACATGCTGCAGCCACTACTGCAATGGGAAACGTTTCATGGAATCATAGAATCAGACAGGTTAGAAGAGACCTCCAAGCTCAGCCAGTCCAACCTAGCACCCAGCCCTGTCCAACCAACCAGACCATGGCACTAAGTGCCTCAGCCAGGCTTTGCTTGAACATCTCCAGGGACAGTGACTCCACCACCTCCCTGGGCAGCCCATTCCAATGCCAATCACTCTCTCTGACAACAACTTCCTCCTAACATCCAGCCTAGACCTCCCCTGCCACAACTTGAGACTGTGTCCCCTTGTTCTGTTGCTGCTTGCCTGGCAGAAGAGACCAACCCCACCTGGCTACAGCCTCCCTTCAGGTAGCTGCAGACAGCAATGAGCTCTGCCCTGAGCCTCCTCTTCTGCAGGCTGCACACCCCCAGCTCCCTCAGCCTCTCCTCGCAGGGCTGTGCTCCAGGCTCCTCACCAGCCTTTGTGCCCTTCTCTGGACATGTTCCAGTATCTCAACATCTCTCTTGAATTGAGGAGCCCAGAACTGGACACAGCACTCAAGGTGTGGCCTGAGCAGTGCTGAGCACAGAGGCAGAATAACCTCCCTTGTCCTGCTGGCCACACTGTTCCTGATGCAGGCCAGGATGCCATTGGCTCTCCTGGCCACCTGGGCACACTGCTGCCTCATCTTCAGCTACTATCTACCAGCACCCCCAGTTTGCTTTCTTGATGGCAGCTCTCAGCCACTCAGTCCCCAGCCTGTAGTGCTGCTTGGGGCTGTTGTGGCCAAAGTGTAGAACCCTGCACTTGGCCTTTTTAAATCTCATCCCATTGGCCTCTGCCCACCCACCCAGCCAGCCTGGCACTGTTTCCTCACTTGGCCAGGCAATTAAGTTGCAAGCACAGTCAGTCAGTAGGGCTTTCCTGAGTGTATAATGCAGTAGGTAAAGAGATAAAGATAGATCCTTTTAACCATGTAAGCTTTCTGCAATAAACCTGAGTGTTCACTCCTCTGGCAGTAAATCCACTTACCTCCTTTTAATCATGATGATGAAATCAAAGATATTTTACTTGTCAGTTCAAAAACTCATGAGGAGAATATTTACCAGCAAGCAGAGTGTTCTTGATACTGAATCATGGGATGGAAACTCAGAACCCTTGAGCTATCCCCTAAATGTGCCAGCATAAGAAGTCTAGTTAAGACTGTTGCAACGCTAGAAGAGTCTGAAAGCACTCCAGACCATCAGTCCTTTGTTCCCGCGGCAGAACAAAGCAAAGGCTGTGTGTGTGATGAGAGCTGTTACCATCCAAAGGGGAAATCAGCTCATATTAAGGAGCCAATTTACAGGAACAGCTTGTTTGCTTTCGGACAAACAGTACTGCCTGCGAGAGCCCCAGCTCAAGCACAGCTCCTGCTGACTTCAGTGGGAATCTGGTATGAGTCAAAAGTGGAGGCTCAGTAGTGCTCCACAGAGAAGCATATTCCTAATTATAGCAAAGATTGTAATTGGAGACTTTCAAAGTCAATCAGGCTGTTTCTGTTAATATCAGTAGCTGTCTGCTGGCTAAATTGCCTAGGCTAATTCTTTCTTAACACCTCAGCCATAAGACTCATCCTTAGACAAATGCCATCTCCTAATATATACAGCATCTTAAACACAATGAGAGCTTCAATCTGTTTCTTAATCTCTGTGATATTCTGTCTTGTTGCCCACATACTGGGGAAAAAGAATAAAGTTTACTGTAGGCAGAAGACTGCATGGACTCTTCCCCAACAGAAGTTTCTGGCAGTCCCTGAGAAGTGATAGGCTTCTGCAGACCTTTGGTGCACACTGGAGAAGAGGAGGCTCAGGGGTGACCTTATTGCTCTCTACAACTACCTGAGGAGTGGTTGTGGCCAGGAGGAGGTTGCTCTCTTCTCTCAGGTGGCCAGCACCAGAACAAGAGGACACAGCCTCAAGCTACACCAGGGGAGATTTAGGCTGGAGGTGAGGAGAAAGTTCTTCACTGAGAGAGTCATTGGACACTGGAATGGGCTGCCCGGGGAGGTGGTGGAGTCGCCATCCCTGGAGCTGTTCAAGGCAGGATTGGACGTGGCACTTGGTGCCATGGTCTGGCCTTGAGCTCTGTGGTAAAGGGTTGGACTTGATGATCTGTGAGGTCTCTTCCAGCCTTGGTGATACTGTGATACTAACATCTGAAAAGTAAGCAATAGCCAAAGTTTCAAATGAATAAGCAAAGTGTAGCTCTCAATGCTCCAACCTACAACTTTGCTGAAGAAAATTAGGATATAAATATGTATCATCAGATTTGTAAGTGGGGAGGGGGAAAGGTCAATCAGATGTTCAAAAACCTAAACAGCCCCTGGTATGATTCAACTTACTTGTGGAGTTGACTGCTCATGCTGTGCAAGAGTGCTTGGGAAGGGAGAAAGCAGACCTCTGCTTAGCTCAGCCTCCCCTTTTCCTCTTGTACAAAAGGCAGCTTTGATACCCCAGCTGGAGAACCTCTCCAAGGTCAAGCAGATGCACATCCAGTCAAGATGGCACTTCTCCTGTGTCTTCATTCAAGGTAAGGGCCTTCAGCTCATGCTTCTCATTGGCACACGCAGGGTCAGTGATACTGAATAGTACCCTGGAATTGCCTCGTGTATTTTCATGCTTGCTCATTCCCAGGAGCTGTTTTAACTGGCAAGTGTGGTACTTGGAGATGGCAGCCCATGTTGTCAGAGCTGGACTCCATTAGCACTTCAAACTGGCCTGATTTTCAGTGCCCCAGTTTGAAGCAGGTTTCTCATCTCCTTGCAAAATTGAGTCATTTTTAGAGCCCTACCTTCGGGTAAGTGATTAGGAACATCCTGACCTGCCTTCAAAGTGTAATGTGTTACAAAATCAGAAGGACAATTTATGGGACAGCAGATAGTTCCCTTTTCAAACTACTGAGTCTTTAGTGCATTGTAGCCCTAGAAGGACTTAATAAAACAAATGACAGCTACAGCACAATGAAAGGCAAGAGGCAGAGTGGGCAGCAGGTATATTATCTGATTTATCCTGATCAGCCTGCTGGACAGTTTGGAAGTTCACTGTACGACACTGCTTGCAGCAAGTGACCATCAGTATTTCAGCTACACCTCTTGTACTGCAGTGAGATCAATACTGTGCACCAGTGTCAGCCTCACTGAGGGACAAAGGCCAGCTGAGCAGTCCTCTGGCCTGAGGATGAGCATTGGAAACAAAAAGTAGGAAAGGCTTCCAGGACTCAGAGGCTTGAGGGAGCTAACACTAACCACAGACACCGCCTGCAATCACGGGGCTTGCAGCAGAGACAATTCAGCTGTGGGGTAGCTGAGCCAAGCAGTCACACAGGAGGCTGCTGAATCATTGCATCATAGAACCAACCAGGTTAGAAGAGACCTCCAAGCTCATCCTGTCCAACCTAGCACCCAGCCCTGTCCTCTCTTTTAACTCCCAAATCGAAGTGAGACTATTTATTGGGGTGTGTTTTACCTTTTCCTCTCCACATCTAATTCTTTTTCTTTGAAAAAGGAGGGGGAGAAGGAAAGGCATCCTATAAACTGTTATTGGTGCTATTAACTGTATTTGGGTCTCTGGGAAATCTAAACTAGAACTGAGACATAGGTGGTATACTAAACACACATGTTCCTCTTGCTAAGGTCAGTGAGAAGACTGGAAATGGAATGACAGCTCATCTTGCTTTTGTTTTCTGTGAGCCCAGTCTGTAAATGGTATGGCATGGAACTGCATTCTTCTTGGTTCTGCCAGGTGTCCAGATTTGGGGTTTGTTTTTGTTTGTTGGTTGCTTTGTGGTAAGGAAAGCAGAGTTGTTAATAGAAAGCAAATATGGATGTAGACAGCCAAACACCCTAAACTGAGGGGGAAGCTCTTCAGCATGAGAGTGGTGAGAGCCTGGCATGGGTTGCCCAGGGAGGTGGTTGAGGCCCCATGGCTGGAGGTGTTTAAGGCCAGGCTGGCTGAGGCTGTGGCCAACCTGATCTAAGGTAGGGTGTCCCTGCCCATGGGAGGGAGGTTGGAACTGGCTGATCCTTGTGGTCCATTCCAACCCTGACTAATTCTGTGATTCTAAACATCACTTGACCATCTCAGTCTATGCATAAATGGTATTTCAGAGCATCAGTTATCAAAAGTTTCCAACTGCAGCATAGCAGCTGCAAAGCGTTGAGCCATTAATCATAGAATCATAGAATCAACCAGGTTGGAAGAGACCTCCAAGATCATCCAGTCCAACCTAGCACCCAGCTCTATCCAATCAACCAGACCATGGCACTAGGTGCCTCATCCAGTCTTTTCTTGAAGACACTCAGGGACGGTGCCTCCACCACCTATATAAACACTCAAAATAGCTCAGGTGCCAGGAAGTCCTTGGAACTGCGTTTGCTGAATGAAACTAGTCAAAAAGGTGAAAGCCACTTAAGAAAGTCAGCAGTGTGCCTCAGGGAAACTCACTTTCTGCAGAGGAATAATAAAACCCCCATTGCCTTGCTTTTCCTAATGCTTTCACTGACAACGGGGAAGCTCTGTGAAACATTCTATTGAAAGTAAGGATGAGGTGAGAGGAAATCATCTCCTCACTTCTTCATTAGCAAAACTTCACATCCCCTCTGTTACACTTTCGAGGTGTAAGAGAGACAAAGGACAAGCATTGCTTTAGGCACTTGTGATGAGTTTCTGGCCTCTTGCCTCTCTTCAGTTCCCAAGAGTCATATTCCTACAGGGTATGTAAAATGCTGTGACATGTAAGTTTTCAACCCCTTCTCTGCCTAGTTGTCTTAGAGGGCTGCGAGTAGAGAAGCTTTAGTCTTTCCTGGGTTTTTAGATCTATGATTCTAGCTTCAACCAACAAATGGCTCCAAAACCAAATCAAGGTTTCTCTTTAGCGCAAAGAAACAAACTGAGTAAGAGTCTCATGGCCTTAAAGCTGAAGGGAGAGAGCCACATTGTGGTCTGCCATCAGCAGAGAAGAGGAAGAATGGATTTTTCACTGCCCCTTTGTGTCCCTGTAGGCAATGTGTTGTCTGAAGTTGCTCCTGGAGTCACCGTCCCTGGAGGTGTTCAAGCAAAGCCTGGATGAGGCACTTAGTGCCATGGTCTGGTTGACTGGATAGGGCTGGAGGATAGGTTGGACTGGATGATCTTGGAGGTCTCTTCCAACCTGGTTGATTCTATGATTCTCTGCAACTGTTGCCCTCTGGGTTTTGCCATCTGTAGAATGCCCAACCAGAGGATAGAAATTTAGGACACTCCAGGCCATAAAGTAGAGGTCTCTTTTAGCAAGATACTTCATTTATGAGACTTATTAGCAAGTTTAACCTTACCAACATCCTCAAACACACATCTGCTGTATGACTCTTCCTTGTTTATTCCAGCTTTGCAAGAAGTTGGCTTATATAGAGGCTCAGGCTCTTTTTTTGCTGTGCTTTGTACCTGGTCTTGTGAGCACTACACAATGATCCCAACTGCAAGATAGCTGGGAAAGGTGTCTGTGATTCCCTGATGGGATGCACAACCAGAGTCCACATCAGCTTCCTTGGGCTAAAGGTACAGAAGCCTGGGTGCTGCTTTAAATGGAATGTGCTGCACCCACTGGGCTACCATGTGCAAGGCAAATGCCTCTTGTGTGTCCCTGTTGAAAGAGTGAGCATTCTGGTGCTAGCTGGACTTCTTGTCCAGGCACTGGGCAGAGGAGCCCAGGTTTCAGAGAGGAGTGGGTACTCTGACCTGACCAGAAGGGACATGTCCTGGCTACACTTCATAGAATCATGGAATGTCACGGGCTGGAAGGGAGCTCAAAAGATCATCTGATACAGCCCCCCCTGCCAGAGCAGGATCTCCTATACCAGATCACACAGGAACATATCCAGGCAAGTTTGGAATATCTCCAGAGAGGAAAGCTCCACAACCCCCCTGGGCAGCCTGTTCCAGTGTTTTGTCACCCTCACAGGGAAAAAAAAATCCTCCTCATATTTAAATGAAACATCCTATGCCTCAGCCTCCACCCATTGCCCCTTGTTCTGTCATTGAGCATCACCCAGCAGAGCCTGGCTCCAGCCTCCTGGCACTCACCCTTTATGCATTTACAAACATTGATGAGGTCACCTCTCAGTCTCCTCTTCTTCAAGCAGCACAGCCCGAGCTCCCTCAGGCTCTCCTTGTAAGAGATGTTCCATTTCCTTCATCATCTTTGTGGCTCTGTGCTGGACTCTCTCAAGCAGTTCCATGTCCCTCTTGAACTGGGAGGCCCAGAACTGCACACAGTGCTCCAGATGTGTCCTCATCAGGGCAGAATAGAGGAGCAGGAGAACCTCTCTCAACCTACCAGCCACAGTCTTTCTGATACAGCCCAGAATGGCATTGCTCCTGCTGGCCACGAGTGCACCTTGCTGGCTCATGGGCAACCTCCCATCGACTCTGTACATTATCTCATTCTCAGATCAGCCTGCCAGCTTCTGAGCCACTGTGCCTAGTTGCATCTTTATTGCCACAGAAACCACAGAATCATAGAATGGTCTGGCTTGGAAGGGACCTCTGTAGGTCCTCTAGTCCATCCTCCTCTACAGTCAGCAGGGACATCCTCAACTAGATCAGGTTGTCCAGAGCCCTGTCAAGCCTCACCTTGAATACTTCCAGGGATGGGGTGCAAACCACCTCCCTGGGCAACCTGGTCCAGTGTTCCACTACCCTCATGGTAAAGATCTTGTTCCTAAGATCCAATCTAAATCTGCTCTTCTCCAGTTTGAAGCCATTGCCCCTTGTCCTGTCACCTCAGGCCTTTGTAAACAGTCTCTCCCCATCCTTCTCGTAGGGCCCCTTCAGGTACTGGCAGGTTGATATTAGGTCTCCCTGGAGCCTCCTCCAGACTGAACAACCCCAGCTCCCTCAGCCTCTCCTCCTAGTAAAGGTGCTCCAACCCCTTGATCATTTTCATGACCCTCCTCTGGACCCACTTCAGCAATCCTGACTCCTACCTGACCACCCCTACCTCTTTTCTCTTATTTTAACTAGTGACATCTTCAGTGCACCTTTCTTTGGTTCTGTTGTCTCACTTCATACCATGTAGACTATTTCCTCTCCTGTAGCTTTCTATGTTTCCTGCCTTGGTCCTCCTTTAGGATGGAGGACAACAGCATTTGGTTTTTCTGCAAATAATATTTCAATGATTGAAAAATTACCTGGACTGTGAACCTATTGGGGCTTATTCAAGAAATGAGAGGGAAAAAAAGGGCTCTGAAATTGAGCTGACTTTCATTCTGCAAAGTGCCCTGTGATTATGCAAAGCTATTCTCTTATGTTTTCTGCCAGACAAAATATGTAGGCACTTTCCTTGCCTTTTGGAGGGGAAATGCTGTGCATGTGCATAAATGCTGTGTCTGTTCCTTGAATTAAAATGAGACCTTACATAGCTGGTAAATTGCACATTGCCAGGGTGAGCAGACTGGCAGCTCAGAACTGAGCCTTGATTCCACAGCACATTGCTTGTCTCAGCAGCGAGGCATCCTGGAACGGGCTTGGTCTGCTCTTTGGTCTGTAACTCATTGTGTAAATGCCAGCCAAATTAAAGCAAAGCAGATGGGACAAGTCATTTGAAGATTAATGAAGCTACTTGCATGAAAAAGTAACTTCAGATACATAATTTAATGAAAATGATCCTTTCTATTTCCTAATAGCTGGTCAGGAAAAAAGATCAAGCAGCAAAAGCAACTACAGCTTAGGAGAACACACCTAAAAAGAACGATTACAAGTGATTAACTCTTTACAGAGTTAATCCCTATAGGCATGAATTATCATGTCAAAGACTTAAATTCTGTCTGGTGGCCACATTGTGGATGCTACCATTTCTACTAAACTGTAGAAGTAAAGCAAGCAAGCTTTGAGAAGTTCTTTAGGGATGAGTCACAATGCAGCCTAATGTTAAAAAGTTCTCATTCTCTGGTGGCATTTGCAGCTTCCTTCAAAACTTGTGCTGAGCAGTGACATTTTCCATTGTCTCACTGCCTGTGCTTCATAGGAAAGAGAAATGAACGTCAGGATTCAGGACAGTGAACAAATGCTTTATAGCATTACCAAAAAATGCAGCTCAACCTTACAGAGATTATTTCAAGATCATCTCTCAGAGCATCTAAATCTTTATCCAAAATTGTCATGGAAGGCCAAAATAGGCTTAAACATATCCTGGCTTGCCCAGACATGTTTCCTGCTCTCCCTTCTTCTGCTGATGGGAGAAGCAGCTGCAGGAAAGGAAGACAAAGCCTCTATGTCTGTCCAAACTTGTTCACAAGGAACCTGCCTGTGTTTACACACTTGTTTGTGTTCTGCCCTAAAAAGGTAAAAGTAAGCCCTGCTTTCACCTGATCTGGTTAAGCTTGGCAAAGTGCCATTCTGATTGGCCAAAGAGCCATTGGCCTCAGCATGCACTGACAAAAAGAGAGGAGCAGGTAACACAAGGTGCTTTTGCCCTGTTGTGCTCTCTGCTTCTGGCACTGCTCTGCCTCGTTGCTCTCTGCCATTGTGTCCTGCCAGGCTAAGCTACAAGCTGGCTTGTTACATAATAACAAGCCCTGATGCTTTGGGTTTGCCTACTTGGGAACTGCTGTGCCTTAAGTTTACCAGGAACAGGCCTTAGGTGCCTTGCTTAGCCAATGTGGCATCGTGCCAAGACTGCACATCTGCAAGCCTGGGAGTCCTGGAAACAACACAGATCGTACAAGAGGAACCAGGAACCAGAGAGCGTCTGGCTCTCTTCCAGCACCCTCGCTAGAGCCTGAATGGCCAGGAAGGCACCAACAGAACTCCCTGCAGGTGTTTGGGTGCTGTCTGAAAACTGTAGTTAGCCCTGGGAGGCCAGAGAGTTAACTTTTGTGAGTAAATGCTCAAAAGCCTCTTGAGCAGACCGCTGTAAAACTCTCTACATCTAATGCCAAGTGCTTGCTGCCTCAAGCAGAGAGGAACTTACTGGCTCCCCCTAGTGGGCAAGCAGCACAAACAACTGCAAGATCCTCTTTCCAGTTCTAATGGTTTCATGTTTGTTACATTATTGCTAGTTAGTTCTTCAGTGCTCTAGGCTCTGTTATCATCTATGTAACATTTTCATGACCACTGCCTAGAACCCATTACTATTTAAAAAAGCTGTGGTCAGTAGTGAGAGTTCTGAATATCAAAATTAATAAACTGTATTCATCTTGAAAAAAATACCCTCTTGCATCCATTCCTGGCTGGAGTGCAGCCAGCAAGAAAGACACCTAGGGGTGCTGGTAGATAGTAGCTGAACATGAGCCAGCAGTGTGCCCAGGTGGGCAGGAGAGCCAATGGCATCCTGGCCTGGATTAGGAGCAGTGTGGCCAGCAGGACAAGGGAGGTTATTCTGCCCCTGTACTTGACACTGGTCAGGCCACACCTTGAGTGCTGTGTCCAGTTCTGGGCTCCTCAATTCAAGAGAGATGTTGAGGTGCTGGAACGTGTCCAGAGAAGGGTGACAAAGCTGGTGAGGGGCCTGGAGCACAGCCCTGTGAGGAGAGGCTGAGGGAGCTGGGGGTGTGCAGCCTGCAGAAGAGGAGGCTCAGGGCAGACCTCATTGCTGTCTACAACTCCCTGAAGAGAGGCTGTAGCCAGGTGGGGTTGGTCTCTTCTGCCAGGCAAGCAGCAACAGAAGAAGGGGACACAGTCTCCAGATGTGCCAGGGGAGGTGTAGGCTGGATGTTAGGAGGAAGTTGTTGTCAGAGAGAGTGATTGGCATTGGAATGGGCTGCCCAGGGAGGTGGTGGAGTCATCATCCCTGGAGGTGTTGAAGCAAAGCCTGGATGAGGCACTTAGTGCCATGGTCTGGTTGACTGGCTAGGGCTGGGTGCTAGGTTGGACTGAATGATCTTTGAAGTCTCTTCCAACCTGGCTGATTCTATGACAACCCAAAGTAGATGTGGTTAAACAGCAGGACAGTAATTCACCCCCTTACCACAGACCCTTATTGTTGAACTGATAAGTGGAGACATCCACAAACTACAGAACAGATTTTGATGTTGCCACATTACTCTTTAAAATAAGGGAATTAAGAAATGTAGAACTGTGTATAACATCAGAGCTCGATCTGATAATGTAGACCTGAGCACACTGTGCCTGAGTTGAAGCCAGTTTATAGCATATTACATGTGGGGACTGGTTCTGATCAGGCAGGTTATAGGCTGAATTTTTGACATTTAGATGCTGATTATGCTAGCTTTTGGAACTGGATTGATTTTTTTACAGCAGAATGTCATTACAGCATTTGCAGTGACATCAAGAACAGAACTTCAGCT
This sequence comes from Pogoniulus pusillus, assembly GCF_015220805.1. Taxonomy (NCBI): domain Eukaryota; kingdom Metazoa; phylum Chordata; class Aves; order Piciformes; family Lybiidae; genus Pogoniulus; species Pogoniulus pusillus. Next base: position 4,987,568 of record NC_087281.1, on the reverse strand, counting down.
TGATCTTTCTCTACAGAAGCTCATTAGAGATTCACATAAGAAGACAACCAACACGTGCTATTGCCATGGAAACAAGATGGAATAGTACGAAGCAGTGTGGTCCATATTCCAAAATAGAGAGGACAAAGTCAGAACAATTATAGCACAAGACTGACAGGCTTTTTATCTGCACCCTGTGTGGGTCAAAGCAAAACTTAGCTCCTGCTCTTTGAAATGAAAGTCATCCTTGCAGTTTTAGGACTCTGTTTTCAATGTCTGCTTTTCATATGTGAAAACTCCAGCCAGATAGTTTAATTTATGCTCTATGGGAAGAAGGAGGCCAAATGGAGGCAGAGGCATCACAGCACGCATGTAGGTGTGATGATGTACAAAGAACAGACAACACAGAACTGATAGAGAAGCGAGGCAAGTTCAAGTCAAGCAATGAGCTACTGATAGAACAGAGGTGAGCAAAACCAGCAGAAGTGAAACATCTGGCATGCCATTAAGATGCAGCAGAAAGGACAGTTTGAATTGCAAAGGCTACTCAGCACCAGCGTTTCAAATGCAAAGAAGATCACTTTGTCATGTATTGAGTTGAATCTGCTGTTGCTATCCAATACCATGCTGCCGTTATGCCAGCTTCAAAACGTGCTGGCTAGAGCAAAGCACCACCGAACTTCAGCTTATAACATGAGAGGCTTCCTGTTCTCATTGCTGCTTCCAGTTTCTGGGTTTTGGGCTGTTGAGCTTTGCTGGGCAGGCTGTGGGTCAAGATTTGGGGGAGGTTGTTGCCTTCTGCTGCTGCTTCTGCATTTTGCTGTGCTTTTCAGCAAACGGGTTAGGTAATTGTGTATTGTATGATCTCATTTCCAGAAAAGCTTCTTTATCTCAACAGGGATCTGCTAGAGAGGGTCCAGTGGAGGGCTGCAAGGATGATCAGGGGACTGGAGGGCATGGCTTAGGAGGAAAGTCTGAGGGACCTGAGGCTGCTTAGTCTGGAGAAGAGAAGACTAAGAAGGGATTTAATCAATGTTTATAAACATCTGAGGGCTGGTCAGGAGTGGGAGGGACAGGCTCTGCTCACTTGCTCCCTGGGATAGGACAAGGAGCAACGGACAGGAGGTTCCACAACAACACAAGGGAGAACTTCTTTACTGTAAGGGTCAGAGAGCACTGGCAGAGGCTCCCCAGAGAGGCTGTGGAGTCTCCTTCTCTGAAGACTTTCAAGGCCTGTCTGGATCTGTTCCTGTGTGACCTGAGATAGATTGTGTGGTCCTGCTCTGGCAGGGGGGCTGGGCTCAATGATCTCCTTGGCTCCCTTCTAATCCCTAATATTCTGTGAACTGTAGGTCATTCCTGACTGGTTCGTTTTGATTGGTAAGACAGAAGGAAAGACACCCTGGCTTGGGGAGAAGAATCTGAACAGAATGTGATTTTTTGCTGGAAAATTTTATTCTGGCAAAGCATTCAAACTTTAACAGTAGTGAGAAGCAAAATGCCAAACACTTTCTTAGGAAGAGGACTGTTAGATCAGTGTTTTTACTAGCATCAGGTGAAGAGATAAAATGTGCTACAGTTGACACAAAGACTGGAAAGTAACAAAACATTTTCTCACCTTTGCATGGAAACTTCCTTTCTCCATCTGTTGAACATAAGTCAGTAGTGCTAGCAACTACTTTTTTTCAGTAAGCCTTTTCCATCCTTTTTTTTCTGTGCATCTGGGCTCTTCCTCTCTTGCTCTGCTTGCAGAGCTGCTTCCTGAGCTGCCAGCTCTTCTTGCTTTCTGCGCTCAGCCTCAAGCAGCTTACTTCTGTATGCTTCCCGAACGCTGAGAATTCGGCCTCGTTGTTCATCTAGGGATGCCTAGCCAAAACCAAACAGCAATCCCCTGAAATACATGAATCTTGATTTCAGCACAAGCAACCTTCCTCTCACGTACCACTGTGTGACTCAATGTACAGGGAGAGCATCTGTATCTGCAAGGATTTGTCAGAGTTAACACAGACTTCTCACCCTGAAGAAAAGAAAGTTTGTGAAAAACCTTTTTAAACTGCTGGCATAATTGTGTGAAAGCAGAACAGGGAAAGAGAGGAATCACATAATCAGTCGAGGCTGGAGAGGACCACAAGGATAATCCAGTTCCAACCCTCCTGCTGTGGGCCGGGAGACCTTAACCTAGATCAGGCTGGCCAGAGCCCCACCCAACCTGGCCTTAAACATCTCCAGCCATGGGGCCTCAACCACCTCCCTGGGCAACCCATTCCAGGCTCTCACCACTCTCATGCTGAACAACTTCCTCCTCACCTCCAGCTTGAATCTCCCTATCTCCAGCTCTGCTCTATTCCCCCTAGTCCTGTCACTCCCTGACAGCCTAAAAAGTCCTTCCACAGCTCTTTCTGTAGGCCCCCTTTAGGTGTAGACCTGTAGCTAAGTAATATAAATGATGCTGTCAGGGAACTTGTTAAAGAGATGCTGTCAAAGGATTTCTGTAAACAAGTTAGCTTGTATGAAGTGATTTCACTACTTCTTATCCAGTTTTAAGAGCTCTAGCTGGTTGCCAGTGGTTATGGATCTTTGACACTGTCAGAGAGTGACTGGCATTGGAATGGGCTGCCCAGGGAGGTGGTGGAGTCGCTGTCCCTGGAGGTGCTGAAGCAAAGCCTGGCTGAGGCACTTAGTGCCATGGTCTGGTTGACTGGCCAGGGCTGGGTGCTAGGTTGGACTGGATGATGTTGGAGGTCTCTTCCAGCCTGGTCGATTCCATAATTGTGTGCTATCACAGGAACCATTGCTAGAAAGTTATCTTGTACACCTACCTGCAGATTCTCATACATTTCGAGTACATTTTGCTTCAATACACTTCTGGCATTCTGTTCTTTTTCCCTCTGCTCCAAAGCCAGTTCTCGAAGCTCCCTGAAGTGGTTGATCTTTTCAGCCTTGCGTCTCTCTTGCTGTTGAATGACAGACTCAGTCCTCAGCACAGCCTGAGGCATGGTTTTGCTGAAAAAAATACAAAGATTTTTTTTCCTTTCCTTTTATTTTTTATCAATTTCAATTTAATTCATTTATCAATTTTATTCAATTTCAAATCAATTGAAGTTGATCACTTCAATGTTAATCACTTCAATCTAATGTCAGTTTCCTTTTCAATTTAAAATGCAACTTGGAAGATGTTTTTCAGCAGGATTGAAGGTACTGTGAAAATCACTGAGCTGCATAAATGCCAAATTACCACCAAATGGACTTGCACATGAATTGGGTTCAGGATGCAGCACAGCAAACATACAGGTGCATGTATATTAGACAGGTTCACATCGACACATGTAAGAGAGAGCAAAGTTCTTTGGAATAAAGAATGCAATTAATGTCATTATTTCAGCTATTGGTATCGACTGAACTGCATTTTTAAAGCAGATGATTTGAATTTGTAGCTTACTTCAATGAAGTAAAGGATAAAGTCTAAATTCACATCTATTCTACTGCCCCAAATCATACATAGGAGACAAGTGCATGAGATGTATTTCATTCCCTGATTTCTCTATGTGGAAATCTTCCAGCAGACTTTCATGTTTCTGTTCATCTGGGACTCAATAGTTCTTGCTGGAATTTACCTCAAGTAAGGACTAAGGTCAATAGGCTCCCATTTTTTTGGGTGAGTTCGTAAGCTTGAGGCAATAGCTGCTTGTGATGTTTTCTTTCCTGTGGTAAGAGAATATACAACACAACAGGTTAAACTGATGATCTGGTTATGCCAGGAGGCTCCATCTACATTCTTATATACAACACAACAGGTTAAACTGATGATCTGGTTATGCCAGGAGGCTTCATCTACATTCTTATATACAACACAACAGGTTAAACTGATGATCTGGTTATGCCAGGAGGCTCCATCTACATTCTTATATACAACACAACAGGTTAAACTGATGATTTGGTTATGCCAGGAGGCTCCATCTACATTCTTATATACAACACAGCAGGTTAAACAGATGATTTGGTTATGCCAGGAGGCTCCATCTACATTCTTATATACAACAGAACAGGTTAAACTGATGATCTGGTTATGCCAGGAGGCTCCATCTACATTCTTATATACAACAGAACAGGTTAAACTGATGATCTGGTTATGCCAGGAGGCTCCATCTACATTCTTATACACAACACAACAGGTTAAACAGATGATTTGGTTATGCCAGGAGGCTCCATCTACATTCTTATATACAACAGAACAGGTTAAACTGATGATTTGGTTATGCCAGGAGGCTCCATCTACATTCTTATACACAACACAACAGGTTAAACTGATGATCTGGTTATGCCAGGAGGCTCCATCTACATTCTTATATACAACAGAACAGGTTAAACTGATGATTTGGTTATGCCAGGAGGCTCCATCTACATTCTTATATAGATTATTCTTCTTTTGGCTTAGCAGTCCCCAGAGGAGTTCAAGTAGCATGTGATGCTTAGGGACTCAGTTTAGTGTTGACCTTTCTGTACCAGGTCACAGGCTTACAGGGTGTTAGGGGCTGGATGAGATCCAAAGAGACCAAGTCCAATGCCCCAACCAGAGCAGGACCACACAATCCAGCACAGATCACAGAGGAGCACACCCAGACAGGCCTTGAAAGTCTCCAGAGAAGCAGACTCCACAAACTCCCTGGGGAGCCTGTTCCAGTGCTCTGTGACCCTTAGAGTAAAGAAGTTCCCCCTTGTGTTGAGGTGGAACCTCCTGTGCTGCAGCTTTCACCCATTGCTCCTTGTCCTATCCCAGGGAGCAGTGAGCAGAGCCTGTGTTCCTCCCCAACCCCTGAGTGGCCCTCAGATGTCTATAAACATTTACTAAATCCCCTCTCAGTCTTCTCCAGACTAAGCAGCCCCAAACTGAAGTCAGTATTCAAAATGAGGTCTCACTGGGGTAGAGCAGAGGGGGAGCTCTCAGTCCAGCTCTCAGTCTGTCCAGATCTCACTGGGTGGCAGCACAGCCTGCAGCTGTCTCAGCCAAGCCTCCCAGTTTGGTGTGATCAGCAAACTGGCTGAGCAGACTCTGTCTGTGCTTTCATCAATGTCATTGATGAAGATGTTGAACAGGACTGGACCCAGCACTGATCCCTGGGGGACTCCACTGGTTAGAGCTCTCCAGATGGACCTGGCACCATTGATCACCACTCTTTGAACTCTGACTTGTAACCAGTTCCTAGTCCAGCTCCCTGCCTGCTCTTCCATCCCACACTTCCTGAGCTTGCTCACTAGAATATCCTGGGAGGCAGTGTCAAAGGCCTTGCTAAGGTCAAGGCAGACTACATCCACAGCTCTCCCTGCCTCTACCCATTCAGTTATGTAGGGTTGAAGGTTGAGCTGGATGATCTTCAATGTCTGTTCTAAGCAGACTTATTCTGTGTGATTCTGTAATTACTAAATGATAACATGGGTTGTCGCAGAGAACACAATATTTGTGCCATTTTATTTCCAACACTCCTGACAGAATCAAAGATGCCCAAAAAAAACCCCACATATGCTAGAGTGAAATGAATATCTGTATTTTAGCTACATTCATGCTATACATTCTCACAGTGGAATGACATATCTGATATTAAGCACACCACTGTGATGAGCTGCACTGTGATTATTCCAACACTTCCTTCTTACACTTCACCTGGACAGGCTGATAATGCCTGAGAAATTGGGTAGGATTTAATAATGGCTGCAGAAGTTTGCTTCTATAATAACTCTCTTGTCACCCTCCTTTCAAAAATAGAAAAGAATCATAGAACCAACCAGGTTGGAAGAGACCTCCAAGATCATTCAGTCCAACCTAGCACCCAGCCCTAGCCAATCAACCAGACCATGGCACTAAGTGCCTCAGCCAGGCTTTGCTTGAACACCTCCAGGGACAGTGACTCCACCACCTCCCTGGGCAGCCCATTCCAATGCCAATCACTCTCTCTGCCAACAACTTCCTCCTAACATCCAGCCTAGACCTCCCCTGGCACAACTTGAGACTGTGTCCCCTTGTTCTGTTGCTGGTGACCTGGGAGAAGAGGCCACCCCCCACCTGGCTACAATGTCCCTTCAGGTAGTTGTAGACAGTAATAAGGTCACCCCTGAGCCTCCTCTTCTGCAGGCTGCACACCCCCAGCTCCCTCAGCCTCTCCTCACAGGGCTGTGCTCCAGGCCCCTCACCAGCTTTGTTGCCCTTCTCTGGACACGTTCCAGCACCTCAACATCTCTCTTGAATAGAGGAGCCCAGAACTGGACACAGCACTCAAGGTGTGGCCTGAGCAGTGCTGAGTCCAGGGGCAGAATAACCTCTTTTGTCCTGCTGGCCACACTGTTCCTGATCCAAGCCAGGATGCCATTGGCTCTCTTGCCCCCCTGGGCATGCTGCTGGCTCATGTTCAGCTCCTACCTACCAGCACCTCCAGGTCCCTTTCTTCCTGGCTGGAAGCTGCCAGGAAGTTGATGTTACTGAGTATGCACTTTTTGACACCATCCATGCACATTATCAAACAAGATGCACACTAAAGGAATTAGTGCCTTACTTAGACCTGCTTCATCTCTGAATGTTGTTTCAGTACTTCCTGACTAATGGTCTCTGGTACCCAATTTGGAATTGAGGGAACAGGTATTTTCCACTGAACTTCAAAAAAATTCAGGTTAATTTAGAGCTAGAATACTTGTACAGATTTGCTGTCTGAAGTTTGCTTAAGGTTAAGTTGGCAGGCTTCAAGTGCCATGAGGCTGTATCTGTGTCTAACAATAGATCAATGCAACAGGTAAAACAAAGAGGAGATAAAGAAGATAGGAACTCAACGTGCCATTTGCACACCTTTGTCATGGCTTTCTGTCTCTTTGCTACCAGCACTTCAGGAGCTGAACACAATGAACATGAAGACATGCTTGACAGAAAGTTATACCCTTACCTCTTTCTTCTGAACTAGGTGTTAAAGCAGCAGTCTCAGTCTCAGCTCCGGGCTTCTCCGAGTCTCTCCCAAGACAGCTATTAATAAACCTCATGCGTTCCTGAAAAGCCTGGAGACCAAAGTTGAAATCCAGACAAGAAAAATTCCACTCTGTGCTTTAAATCCCAAAAGCAGGAATCCATCAGTGGTCAATAAGACAATAAATCTTTAAATCCAATGCATGTGAGGTATGATCCTACTTCATCTTACTGGTGAGTGTATTTCATTGCTCTGATCTACGAAAGCCTCACTTCTACACAATCATTTTTTTGTTCCCAGTAAGAATAAAAAAGAGATAAAAGCAAGAGGACTCCAGTTCATGTCAGAGTCTTATTCAAGCTATCCCTCCAAGATGTATTTTTGTTTCCTGAAGTAATAACCTGTCAACATTAAACATCCCATTTTTAAAGTTATCGTTTGGAACCTTTATTTGTTTATTTAACATGTTCATAGAATCAGCCAGGTTGGAAGAGACCTCCAAGCTCATCCAGTCCAACCTAGCACCCAGCCCTGTCCAGTCAACCAGACCATGGCACTAAGTGCCTCAGCCAGGCTTTGCTTCAACACTTTCAGGGATGGTGACTCCACCACCTCCCTGGGCAGCCCATTCCAATGCCAATCATTCTTTCTGCCAACAACTTCCTCCTAACATCCAGCCTAGACCTCCCCTGGCACAGCTTGAGACTGTGTCCCCTTCTTCTGTTGCTGCTTGCCTGGCAGAAGAGGCCAACGCCCACCTGGCTACAGCCTCCCTTCAGGTAGTTGTAGACAGCAATGAGGTCTGCCCTGAGCCTCCTCTTCTGCAGGCTGCACACTCCCAGCTCCCTCAGCCTCTCCTCACAGGGCTGTGCTCCAGGCCCCTCACCAGCTTTGTGGCCCTCTTCTGGACACCTTCCAGCACCTCAAGATCTATCTTGAATTGAGGAGCCCAGAACTGGACACAGCACTCAAGGTGTGGCCTGACCAGTGTCAAGTACAGGGGCAGAATAACCTCCCTTATCCTACTGGCCACACTGTTCCTGATCCAGGCCAGGATGCCATTGGCTCTCCTGACCACCTGGGCACACTGCTGGCTCATGTTCAGCTACTCTCTATCAGTACCCCCAGGTTCCTTTCTGCCTGGCTGCTCTCCAGACACTCTGTTTCCAGCTTGTAGTGCTGCTTGGGGTTGTTGCACTGAAAATCTGACAGTGCACATGGAAGACCCATGTATGAGCTTAATTCTGTAAAAAAATTTACAAAGTAGGCAAAATGCTTCTGAGCTGGGAATTCTGGCTGGCTGTCCCTCACAGTAGTCAGTGGTGGTGGTGAGAGGGGACTGCCAGGTCAGTTTAAAGGCTGCATTTTTGAGGCAATGTTCCTTTTTCCAGTAATGATACTTGCAAATCTGACTCAGCAGTGTAACTTTTTGCTTTGCTAAAAATACCTTGCATTAGCTTCCCATCTTAAGCACATGTTATGTTAAAAGAGCCCTGGTGCAGCTGACATCTGAATTAGTATTGCTTCTTCAAAACAGTGAATTCATACAGAGCAGTGTGTACAGGGCTGGGTGCTAGGTTGGACAGGATTATCTTGGAGGTCTCTTCCAGCCTGGTTGATTCTATGATTCTATGGGCAACCTGCAATGCAGAATGAATTTGGGAATCCTGGCTGCAGAGGCCAGTTTCAGTGATTATACATTCAGGTGCCAGTTCTTCATAGAATCAGCCAGGTTGGAAGAGACCTCCAAGGCCATCCAGTCCAACCTAGCACCCAGCCCCATCCAGTCAACCAGACCATGGCACTAAGTGCCTCATCCAGTCTTTTCTTGAACACCTCCAGGGACGGTGCCTCCACCACCTCCCTGGGCAGCCCATTCCAATGCCAATCACTCTCTGTGAAGAACTTCCTCCTAACATCCAGCCTGTACTTTCCCTGGCACAACTTGAGACTGTGTCCCCTTGTTCCGTTGCTGGTTGCCTGGGACAAGAGGCCAACCCCCAGCTGGCTACAGCCTCCCTTCAGGGAGTTGTAGACAGCAATGAGGTCAGCCCTGAGCGTCCTCTTCTGCAGGCTGCACACCCCCAGCTCCCTCAGCCTCTCCTCACAGGGCTGTGCTCCAGGCCCCTCACCAGCTTTGTTGCCCTTCTCTGGACACCTTCCAGCACCTCAACATCTCTCTTGAATTGAGGGGCCCAGAACTGGACACTTTTTGGTATAACAGCATATTTTTCACTAGAACCTGTTCAAGCTGAAGATCTGACTTGTCACAAGTAGCAGCTTTACAATTATGCAGAGGTAGTGGCCATTCCAAGGCAAAACACTCCTCTGTTTTGTGAAGTGGAATCGAAAGCCTTGGAGATCTGTGGTCTCGAGTAGATTCTATGGATTCCTGCCCAAACTTCATGCATATAGAATCATAGCATGGTTTGAGTTGGAAAGGCCCTTAAAAAGCATCTATTTCCAACTGTGCTACTTGGAAGCCAGAATGTTTTGGTGAGAAGGATTAGATTACAGGCTGTGAAAGGAAAACAATGGTGATGTCTCCTTCCATCACAGGCTTGCTGAGATGTGTAAGAACAAGAATCAAGATATAGATAAGGCACAACTACTCCTGGTGGGGAGCTCCAAGCTGCATCTCTCTCTCTAACCTCACCCTTTGTTTCTCTGATTAATCCACTTTGCTTCCTAATCCCCTGGCCAAACCTCCATTCTTCCTTGGGACTTGGGGTAAGGTTGAGAGGGGTGGGAGAAGCTGAAGGGGCCGTTGGGAGCCCCTCCTGGGGACTCAGGTTTCTGGGAGGGCTGTTGTGTTTCTGTATTACCTTTTACCTTGTCTATTTCTGTCTATAACTGTATACACTGTAAATATCTGCTTGTATATTGTGCTAGCTGTAAATATAAGCTTCATTCAATTTCCAGAGCTGGCTGAGTCTAGTCTGGCAGATTTCCAAAGTGTGGGGGGGTGAGGAACACCCAAACCATCACACCAACCCCTCTTGCTGTGGTCAGAGACCCCTTTCCACTAGACCAAGTCATCACATAATCACTTTTGATTCATCAAGCTGTGTAAAATTTCTTGTCTTCCACAGAACAGTGAAGAGGACAAGAATCAAGTCAAGTATCTATTGTGGCAACTGCTCTACCATCATATAGTACCTCTTGGAGCACAGAAGAAACATTACTGCAAAGATTGCACTCTATTATTACCTTGACAGCTCTTCCTAGCTCTGCAAACTCCCATGCTTGCTTCATGGCTTTGATCTCATCTGCTCGCTGGGTGTCTTTCTTCACCTCCACAACATCTGCGTCTCTCTGTTCACTCACTACACGTAAAGTCCAGTAAGGTTTGTTTGAAGCAGCTTGCTGAAAGTGAAGTACCATAAACATCATGGATTCATTGGTATACAGCTACTGCAACTGCTTAGGATGAAATTATGTTCCTTATCCTGGTACTTTTCCCAGCTGATACATGTTACACATTGATAGACTTTGACAAGCATCACTACACAAGCATTAGAATCATAGAATTACCCAGGTTGGAAGAGACCTTCAGGATCATCCAGTCCAACCTAGCACCCAGCCCTGTCCAGTCAACCAGACCATGGCACTAAGTGCCCCACCCAGTTTTCTTGAACACCTCCAGGGACAGTGACTCCACCACCTCCCTGGGCAGCCCATTCCAATGCCAATCACTCTCTCTGGCAACAACTTCCTCCTAACATCCAGCCTAGACCTCCCCTGGCACAACTTGAGACTGTGTCCCTTTGTTCTTTGCTGGTTGCCTAGCAGAAGAGACCAACTCCACCTGGCTACAGCCTCCCTTCAGGGAGTTGTAGACAGCAATGAGGTCTGCCCTGAGCCTCCTCTTCTGCAGGCTGCACACCCCCAGCTCCCTCTGCCTCTCATCACAGGGCTGTGTTCCAGGCCCCTCACCAGCTTTGTTGCCCTTCTCTGGACACATTCCAGTATCTCAACATCTCTCTTGAATTGAGGAGCCCAGAACTGGACACAGTACTCAAGGTGTGGCCTGACCAGTGCTGAGTACAGGGGCAGAATAACCTCCCTTGTCCTGCTGGCCACACTGCTCCTGATGCAGGCCAGCCATTGGCTGCCAAGAGAATGGAACATTACTCTGCCACATCAAGAAGTTGTTTGAGGTATTTATGTGCTTCCCCCCATGCTCATGCAGCATGCTCCACACCCAGTTTTTCTGACAGTTCTGTATGAACAAGAGGATTTTGTAATGATATTTCATGTGATTGTCTTATCTCCCTACCAACTTTTCTCTTCCTTTCTTTATCTAGCTTTTTCTCTAGAACTCTTAAGCATAACTATACGTTCAGCTTTGATTTGTTTGGGGTTTTTTGTTTCTCTTTGGGGGTTTTTGGTTGGGTTGTTTTTTTGGAGTTTGGGGGTGGGGTTTCTTTGTGTGTAGAAATAGATCTTGCTCTATTTCATTTTTTTTTTCCCAATTATCCAAACCACCAAATTGCCAAACTACCTAAACCACTTTAACACATGTTTTCTCCAGAGTGCTGGAGTGCAAGTAGAACCTGAAAGGTAGGAGACCATTCAAGTGACTGATGAGCAAGATATTTTCCTGTATAAATTCCTGAAAACTGTAGTTTGAGCCTAGCTGGGATATTTTGGTGAGAAGAATTAGATGATAGGCTGTGAAAAGGGAACAATGGTGATGTCTGCTGCACTCCTAGGCTTGCTGAGATGGATAAAACAAGAACACAAATGTAGATAACACAGTTTGCTCTCTGGCTTTGGGCTGCACTTCTCTCTCTGTAAACTGTTTTCTGTGTGACTAATCATTCTGCTTCCTAACCTCCCCCCAGCCAATCCTCCAAACTCACCTTGAACATAAGGCAAAGTCTGGGATAAGGTAAAGGGGTGGAAAGGAGGTGGCAGGGTGGTTGGGAGCCCCTCCTGGGGACTCTGGTTTCTGAGAGGGCTGCTGTGTTTCTGAATTACTTTTTAACTTGTCTATTTCTGTCTGTAGCTGTATAGATTGTAAATACCTGCTTGGATATGGTGCTAAGCTGTAAATATAAAGCTTCGTTCTGATTTCCAGGTTAGTCTGGGTGATTTTTTTAAGCTGGGGGAGGGAGGGGGGCAGGTAACACCCAAACCATCACACTGTATCATCTGAACAAGTCATGAGCCCCAAATTTAGAAACAGGAGTTCAGCTTTGGCTTAAAATGAAAGGTAAACATCTTCTTCATATGCAAGCAGTCTCATCTCAAAGCTTGCATCTGTTTTAGGTGCAAACTGAAGAACTCCCACAAACCATCATGCCTACACCTGCAGTGTACCCCATCACTGGAATTGAAGGCAGGAATCTGGCACAGCCTGCAGATGCACTGTGTGGCAAGGCAGGGCATAGTGGAACCCCAGGGATACAGCAGAAGCAGGTAATAGTGACTTACAGACTTTTTTGCACATGCAACAATTTCAGGCTTTGTATTTGTTCTCACCCAAGATTCAGATCGGGATGCAAGCGATAAAATTGATCCCCTTTCTTTAGTGGAATTCTCTTTTTCTGTCTTCTCAGGTGCTCTCTCTTTTGATTTTCTGGTTGATTTAGGAATACTTGCAATCTTCTGTCCTTCCAAAGTATTAAGCATTAGGGGAAAGCTGTGCTTCTCCTGCTTTTCTCTGTACACTGTTCAGATGCAGTTACGACACGTGACGAATTAGAGGATCCCATTGTCATCCACATGCAATATCCAGGGTGGAATAACAGCATGAAATGACCATGCAGAAAGACAAAGAAAAGATGCTTAATCAGTTGACATTTTGAAGTGCTACACTAACACTTATAGAATCATAAAATCATTCAGGTTGAAAAAGACCTCTAAGTCCAGTTGTCAACCCAACACTGCCATGCCTACTTAAAGACCTCTATGTCCAGTTGTCAACCCAACACTGCCATGCCTACTTAAAGACCTCTAAGTCCAGTTGTCAACCCAACACTGCCATGCCTACTTAAAGACCTCTATGTCCAGTTGTCAACCCAACACTGCCATGCCTACTTAAAGACCTCTAAGTCCAGTTGTCAACCCAACACTGCCATGCCTACTTAAAGACCTCTATGTCCAGTTGTCAACCCAACACTGCCATGCCTACATAAAGACCTCTAAGTCCAGTTGTCAACCCAACACTGCCATGCCTACTTAAAGACCTTTAAGTCCAGTTGTCAACCCAACACTGCCATGCCTACTTAAAGACCTCTATGTCCAGTTGTCAACCCAACACTGCCATGCCTACTTAAAGACCTCTAAGTCCAGTTGTCAACCCAACACTGCCATGCCTACTTAAAGACCTCTATGTCCAGTTGTCAACCCAACACTGCCATGCCTACTTAACCACGTCCAACAGTGCTATGTCTACATGAATTGTTTAACACCTCCAGGGTGCCAGAGGAAGCCTAGGCTAAATGTTAGGAAGAAGTTCTTGACAGAGAGTGATTGGCACTGGAATGGGCTGCCCAGGGAGGTGGTGGACTCGTTGTCCCTGGAGGTGTTCAAAAAGAGACTGGATGGGGCACTTAGTGCCATGGTCTGGTTGGTTGGCTAGGGCTGGGTGCTAGGTTGGACTGGATGATGTTGGAGGTCTCTTCCAACCTGGGTGATTCTCTGATTTTATGAGAAAAATATTATTGCCTTTTCAAGTAATAACTCTGCTTTATCACATTCTAAGTTGTACAAAAATAAGATGAACAATAAAAGGCATTTTTATTCACATGCATCAACAACTTGTCAACACTTCTATTCCCACGAGTCCTTACCTTTTTGCTTATAATAAATACTTCTCCTAACCATTACAACTTTCCATGCTATCCACATTATGTTTATAGATTGTTGGACTGAAGTACTCACCATCCAATGAAGTTTCACTATGTATTTTCCATAGCTGCTGTACAGTGGCATGTGTTCCCTGCTAGCTTTACACAAGGCATATATGTCTTCCCATGGCACTCAGTGCCATGATCTAGTTGATTGGATAGGGCTGGGTGATAGGTTGGGCTACATGAGCTTGGAAATCTCTTCCAGCCTGTTTGATTCTATGAATTATAAAAAGTTACCTTTCACTAGACAGCAACTACCTAAAGGGAGGCTGTAGCCAGGTGGGGTTGGGTTCTTCTCCCAGGCAGCCAGCAACAGAACAAGGGGACACAGTCTCAAGTTGTGCTGTGGGAGGTCTAGGCTGGATGTTAGGAGGAAGTTGTTGGCAAAGAGAGTGATTGGCATTGGAATGGGCTGCCCATGGAGGTGGTGGAGTCTCCATCCCTGGAGGTGTTCAAGAAAAAACTTAATGCATGGTCTGGTTGATTGGCTAGGGCTGGGTCACAGATTGGACTGGATGATCTTGGAGGTCTCTTCCAAACTGGTTGATTCTGTGATCTGTTCTGTGATTTTCCAAGCTTTTTCCACTAAGGACAAATCACTGCATGATTAATGAGACCTGCTATGACATGGATAAAGTTATACATATAAAACTGCAAATATTAAATATACTGAAGCATATTTATACCACATAACTAGCCACAGAAATATATATATTGCATGATATAGAATCATAGAATCAACCAGGTTGGAAGAGACCTCCAAGATCATCCAGTCCAACCTAGCACCCAGCCCTAACCAATCAACTAGACCATGGCACCAAGTGCCTCATCCAGTCTTTTCTTGAAGACCCCCAGGGACGGTGCCTCCACCACCTCCCTGGGCAGCCCATTCCAATGCCAATCACTCTCTCTGACAACAACTTCCTCCTAACATCCAGCCTAGACCTCCCCTGGCACAACTTGAGACTGTGTCCCCTTGTTCTATTGCTGGTTGCCTGGGAGAAGAGGCCACCCCCCACCTGGCTACAATGCCCCTTCAGGTAGTTGTAGACAGTAATAAGATCACCCCTGAGCCTGTACATTATACAAGTGCTTATCAATTAACTGTATTATTCATGTACCCCCATGCTACTTAAATAATGAACAGTGGCACTGAAGTGCTAAGCTTCAATTTACTCAGTGCCACCATACATTAAAAAACAAAGATTACAGCAGTCTCCACAATAATCAGGATGCTGAGACAACTCCAGAGGAAGTGCAAATGAAATAACTAGTGCTGACATTGTTTGAGGAGCACTGCATAAATTGCATGCATTCCATGGAAAGCCATTTGCATAACATATGAACTCCATATATCAGGATGGTGGATTTGCATTACTCAGTGCATCGCTCATTTTGAAAGAGAAATTATTTACTGTCTATACAAACACTAAAGAGAAATCCAGTGTCATTAGCTAAATGGTATCAGGGCAAGACTTTCTATGTCATGGGATACCACAAGCTTTGTAAGGCTTCTGTTTTACAGCTCTGATTTTGAATGTTCTGATGTTCTGCACTCTGGAAAGGGCAGCGGCTGCAGTTTAGCACTACGGGATGCACCCGTTCTGATTTTAAGGAGATGTGAGTAGATTCTCTATGCCTTTCCAAGGACAAAGGGAAATGCTTGGTGTGAGATGTGATAAGAAGAAAAGCAGGGAGAAGATAAAGAAAATCATGGGCACACTGTTGCCTCATAGTATCACAGTAGCACAGCATCACAGTACCATCAGGGTTGGAAGAGACCTCAGAGATCATCATGTCCAACCCTTCACCATGGGGCTCAAGGCTAGACCATGGCACCAAGTGCCACGTCCAATCTTGCCTTGAACAGCTCCAGCGCTCCAGGGACGGCAACTCCACCACCTCCCCGGGCAGCCCACTCCAGTATCCAATCAGTCTCTCAGTGAAGACCTTCATCCTCACATCTGGCATAGTCAAAACAGTTCAGCTACTCTCTACCAGCACCCTCAGGTCCCTTTCTGCCTGACTGCTCTCCAGCCACTCTGTCCCCAGCCTGGAGCACTGCTTGGGGTTGGTGTGGCCAAAGTGTAGGACCCTGCACTTGGCCTTGATCAATCTCATCCATTTGGCCTCTGCCCACCCATCCAGCCAGTCACAGTCCCCTCTATAGGGCTCTCCTACCCTGCTGCTCCTAGCTTAGTGCCATCTGCAAACTGACTGATGCTGGACTCATTCCCCTGGTCCAGATCATCAATAAAGATGTTGAACAGGACTGGGCCCAGCACTGATCCTTTATCTGTTATTTCATATATAATAAATATGACCAGAGATTAGACATGAAACAAGTTTTGCTAACATAGTTCTTTTCATAAGTACTGCTAAACCACAGTATTACAGATTAGAAAGAAAGAACAAAAATCAACAAATACACAATGCAAAACTGTCACAGAATCTGTGTGCCAGAGAAATTGTTTTCACCAAAATGGGTTTAAATAAATATTTATAATAAAATCATATGATTCTATGGTTTAAATATTTATAATAGAATCATAGAATCAGTCAGGGTTGGAAGGGAACACAAGGATCAGCCAGTTCCACCTCCCCTACCATAAGCAGGGACACCCTATCCTAGAGCAGGCTGCACACAGCCTCAGCCAGCCTGGCCTTAAACACCTCCAGCCATGGGGCCTCAACCACCTCCCTGGGCAACCCAGTCCAGGCTCTCACCACTCTCATGCTCAACAACTTCCTCACATCCAGGCTGAACCTACCCATCTCCAGCTCTGCTCCATTCCCCCCAGTCCTATCACTCCCTGAGAGCCTAAAAAGTTCCTCCCCAGTTTTTTTGTAGGCCCCCTTTAGGTGTAGACCTGTATCTAAGTAACATAAATGATGCTTTCAGGGAACTTCTTAAAGAGATGCTGTCAAGGGATTTCTGTAAACAAGTTATCTTGTATGAAGTCCAGTAGGACAAGGGAGGTTATTCTTCCCCTGTACTGAACACTGATCAGGCCACACCTTGAGTACTGTATCCAGTTCTGGGTCCCTCAATTCAAGAGAGATGTTGAGGTACTGGAACATGTCCAGAAAAGGACAACCAAGCTGGAGAAATGCCTGGAACATAAACCCTATGAGGAGAGGCTGAGGGAGCTGGGTTGTTTAGCCTGGAGAAGAGGAGGCTCAGGTCTGACCTGATTGCTGTCTACAGCTACCTGAAGGGAGGCTGTAGCCAGGTGGGGGTTGCTCTCTTCTGCCAGCCAGCCAGCAACGGAACAAGGGGACACAGTCTCAAGTTGTGCTGGGGGAAGTATAGGCTGGATGTTAGGAGGAAGTTGTTGGCAGAGAGAGTGATTGGCATTGGAATGGGCTGCCCAGGGAGGTGGTGGAGTCACCATCCCTGGAGGTGTTTAAGTAAAGCCTGGCTGAGGCACTTAGTGCCATGGTCTGGTTGATCAGATAGGGCTGGGTGCTAGGTTGGACTGGATGATCTTGGAGGTCTCTTCCAACCTGGTTGATTCTATAAGTGATTTCACTAGTTCTTACCCAGTTTTAAGAGCTCTAGCTGGTTGCCAGTGGTTACTGGTTGTATTGATGAATATTTATGGTATAATAGCATAGTTATTCATTTAAAGGGAGATTTGTTAAAAACCTCCCCAAAATGCTAATGCAAAGCTGAAATACTCCTCTGCCAGGATAAATTCGCTCTGATCCAAACCTATCAGCAGATGGCACTGTTGTCCTGTGTGAAAAACTGCTATTTGAAACGGTGAAAATGTGTTGCAGGAATTTTCCACCTGGTTCCACAGCAACACTGCTATTACATGACTTGCGTGTTTGACAGCTGCTGGTGGCAACTTCAAATGGCAAAGCACAGCTTTCAAACTGCTCTAAGGCAGAACAAGATTCAAAGATTAAACGTTTGGGGTTTTCTCCAAAATATTTCCCCACAGCAAGCACTCCAGATAAATATTGTGATTAACAGAGGTACATAAAATAAATGCCAAGCTGTTAATATATTCAGTGTTGGTGTTTAAACACTACGAGACATGGTTCTAAACTCTGTTGTTGGCATCTTAATGTAAACAGTAACATCCAGTTATCATAGAATCATAGAATCAACCAGGTTGGAAGAGACCTCCAACATCATCCAGTCCAACCTAGCACCCAGCCCTAGCCAGTCAACTAGACCATGGAATCACAGAATCAACTAGGTTGGAAGAATTGGACTGGATTATCTTGGAGGTCTCTTCCAACCAGGTTGATGCTGTGATTCTATGATCATCCAGTCCAACCTAGCACCCAGCCCTAGCCAAACAACCAGACCATGGCACTAAGTGCCTCATCCAGTATGCTTTTGACCACCTCCAGGGACAGTGACTCCACCACCTCCCTGGGCAGCCCATTCCAATGCCAATCACTCTCTCTGCCAACAACTTCCTCCTCACATCCAGCCTAGACCTCCCCTGGCACAACTTGAGACTGTGTCCCCTTGTTCTGTTGCTGCTTGCCTGGCAGAAGAGCCCAACCCCACCTGGCTACAGCCTCCCTTCAGGTAATTGTAGACAGCAATGAGGTCCCCCCTGAGCCTCCTCTCCTCCAGGCTAGCTCAGCCTCTCCTCACAGGGCTGTTTTCCAGGCCTTTCACCAGCTTCGTCCCCCTTCTCTTGACACCTTCCAGTATCTCAACAGACACATTCCAGTACCTCAACCATTCTGCAAAAGCCTAAGTCACATTATGCCTAACTTACCCTCCACTGCCTGTGTTTTCATGTGAGTGCTCTGAGTGTCTTACTATGATCTGTATGGCTGGCAATGTCTACACTGTATGTTATGTGTGTGTCTTCTGCAAGCTTGTGCTGGCTGTCACATTTTCAGCCTTGCTAATGGCTGGACCTGGGGACATACACCTCCCAGATCATCCAGTTCACCCATGGATTGGCAGCAGTCTCACCTTTCTTATGCTGTTGGATCCAGCATGATAAATTTTCACCTCACATTCTACGACATCGCGAGACGTAAAAGGAGAAGAAAATGTGGCCATGTATTTATTTTCTAGACTACTGAGTAGTAGTCTATCTGCTTTTAATATGGGGGGGTGGGTTGGTTTGTTTGTTTGTCTGGAGTTTATTGTGTTTTGTTGGCTTTTTTTTTCCACTCAGGCAGCAACTAGGAGAAAAAATGTCATATGGTCTCAGCTTGTAGTGATGTAAATCTGTAATAAGATGCATTTAGAACCATAGAAGCAGGGTTGGAAGGATCATCCAGTTCCAACACCCCCCTGCCATGGGCAGGGACACTCTACCATAGAGCAGGCTGCCCACAGCCTCATCTAGCCTGGCCTTAAACACCTTCAGGCATGGGGCCTCAACCATCTCCCTGCACAAACCCATTCCAGCCTCTCACCACTCTCCTGCTCAACAAACTTCCTCCTCACATCCAGGCTGAACCTATCCATCTCCAGCTTTGCTCCATTCCCCCCAGTCCTGTCACTCCCTGACAGCCTAAAAAGCCCTTCCTCAGCTTTTTTGTAGGCCCCTTCAGATCCTGGAAGGCCACAAGAAGGTCACCTGGGAGCCTCCTCTTCTCCAGACTCCACAGCCCCAACTCTTTCAGTCTGTGCTCACAGCAGAGCTGCTGCAGCCTTCTGAGCATCCTCGTGAACCTTCTCAGGACATGCTCCAGTATCTCCACAACCCTCTTGTCATAGGGGCTCCAGAACTGGATGGGGTCCCAGCAGAGCAGAGCAGAGGGGGAGAATCACCTCCCTGGCCCTGCTGGCCACAATTCTCCTGATGCAGCCCAGAAAGATAACCAGAGCCTTGCCTGCAAGTGCACACTGCTGGCTCCTGTTGAGCTTCTCGTCCAGCAGCACCCCGAAGTCCCTCTCCTCAGGGCTGCTCTCCTGCCACTCACTGTCCAGCCTGGATTTCTGCTTGGCATTGCCTCCACCCAGATGCAAGACCTTGCACTTGGTCTTGTTGAACCTCCTGAGCTTGGCTTGTGCCCACCTCTCCAGCCTGTCCAGGTCCCTCTGGATGGATCCCTGCCCTCCAGCTGGTCTGCTGCACCACACAGCTTGGTGCAGTCAGCAAACTTGCTGAGGCTGCACTCAATGCCTCTGTCCATGGCACCCACAAAGTTGTTGACTTAATACAGACCTACCTCTGTTTTCATTTTTCTCCATTTCTTTCAGTTCTTGAACAAACAGGGACTCAGTCTTAGTAAGTGGCCAACTATCGTACAACACCACTGCTTGTATGATGTACCTGTGAGACTGGGACAGAAAACTCAGTAAGTGAACATGCTGAAATGCATAACAATTACAGCAAGCATTCAAAACTCCTGTAGGTTAGTAAACTGCCACCTACTGAACTCAGCAAACAAAACACATCATTCATTTACAAGCTGCACATTACAGCATTCACAATAAGCTTAAAAAATGAGTGCTCATTCCACTGATTCCTCTGAAATGAAACAATTACTCATGTGCTTATCAAGTGAAATTAAATGGGACTGTACAATAAGGAGCTCCATTCCTTCAGGATCTCCACGTAACTTTCCTATGTATGCCATGTGCTAAAACAAAGACTTCTTGTCTTCCATTTCAAGACCTCATACAGGGCTCTGAGTCTTAATGGTAGCACTGAATAATGTCTTAACTTGAGGTTGAGGTGACAGGGCTGCAGAGGTTACTTTAAAGGTTGCCTACACTGAACAGGTAATTATTCTCTTTAGCAATTGTTTCCCAAATTCTAAAGCTAGTTCTGAGTCAAAGGAACAAAACTGGAATTTATGTCTTCATTTTTTTTTTCTTTCTTTCTTAGACTATTTTGTTGCAGTTGAACTCAATTACCAGGAAAAGTCACAGTACAGAAACATTTGGAGACAGTAAAACAAGAACTATTTTTAAAAACCCAATTTTTTGTAAGATAGGCAGCAAATATTAGGTGAAGTCAAGGAAAAATAGGTTTGTTACGTTATGGGTGTAAGCTGCAGCACAGGAGGTTCCACCTCAATAAAGGTGGCAACTTCTTTACTGTAAGGGTCCCAGAGCACTGGTACAGGCTCCCCAGAGAGGCTGTGGAGTCTCCTTCTCTGGAGACTTTCAAGGCCTGACCTGTGCTAGACTGTGTGGTCCTGCTGTGGCAGGGGGGTTGGATTCGATGATCTCCTTGGATCCCTTCCAACCCCTAACATCCTGTGAGCCTGTCCCTCTATAAGAACCTTGCCTCATGTAGCAGTTCTGTGTGTGCTACTGAAAGCTTTCAGCAGGCTCACAATACTTGTTTCTTTATTAAAAGTATTAAACATGAGCTTCTCTTATGTTGTATTTCAAAGAAAACAGGGGAGCATCAGAAATGTAACTTCATTACTGGTAGTTCTTGGCCCTTAGCTGCAAGTTATGCTGTACTCCAGTGGGATTTACAAATAGAGATTGTTTAAAGATTGGGTTTATCACTTTGACTTGGGAAAAAAAAAGACCCACTGCTATTTTTCATTCATGTCTGTACATTGACTTTCCTTCCTGGCCTCATTCAGAAACTACCAACAATCTTAACTTTGGATTCTTTGATTTTGGAGGTCTCTTCCAGCCTGCTTGAGTCTATGATTCTATGATATCAGCTCTCTGCCTGAACCAAAATAATTAGCATTGTTAGTTCTGGGTGCATTTGTGGTGGTGGTGTTTTGTTTTGGTTGGTTGGTTTGCTTTCCCTAAATCCCAGTGATAAGGAGTCTCTTACTTGTTGTAGACTTCTGTCACTATTTGGAGAGTTTTCCAAGTGGAAAGATTCATCTTCCAATAAGGATGGACCTGTCTTCAAAGAAGTTTTGCTGTCCTTGACAGATAAAATTTGACCTTTTTTTTTGGATCCTCCAGTTCCTGATTCCTTCTTTGTATTACTTTGAATCACCTGGGCTTTGCTTGCTGCAAGATGATAAGAGATAAAAAAAGACCTGCTTTATAAAGAGTAACAACAGTTACATAGAGAGCATTTCAGTGTTTTGTCCTGCTCTGCTGACACAGAGCCACAGCATTGCTCTCATCCAGGCATGTTTTACACAACCACAGACATGTCCAGGTTGGCAAAGCCCCTCAGGAGCACCAAGTCCAAGCTAGAACCCTACTCTACAAGATTCACCTTCAACCATATCCCTAAGCACCACATCCAAACCACCTTTAAACACATCCAGGGTGGGTGACTCCACCTCCCTGGGCAGCTCATTCCAGTGCCTGACCATTCTCTCCTTTAAAAATCTTTTCCTAATGTCCAATCTAAACCTCCCCAGCCTCTGCTTGAGGCCATTCCCCCTTGTTTTACCTGTGAGAAGAGCCTAGCAGCAGCCTCTCCACAATGTCCCTTCAGGTAGTTGTAGACAGCAATGAAGTCTCCCCTCAGCTTCCTCTTTTTGGAGGAGGAGTCATTGTCAATTGCCAGAAATTCTATCAATTACCTGAGATCAGCAGGTGTCCTGGCAGGCTAACAGGCCTATTAGATGTCCTGGCTTGCCCCACCCTTCTGCTGATAGGGGAAGCAACAGGTGGGAGGAAAACAAAGCTTTGGGCCATTATGTCCACTCCCAAAGTGATAAACAGCTACCCACAGGTGTTTAGGTACTTGTTGGTGTCTTGTCCAAACAAGTATGATCAAGCCCTGGGGTCACCCATTATGGTCAGTTTGGCAAATGCCATCTGATTGGTGAAGCTCTGTGGCCAAAGGAGCCTTTGTGCTTGTGCAACTAATATAAATTGAATCACAGAATCACAGATTCAGTCAGGGTCAGAAGGGACCACAAGTTCCAACCCCCCTGCCATGGGCAAGGACACCTTAACCTCTATCAGTCTGGCCTTAAACATCTCCAGGCATGGGGCCTCAACCACCTCCCTGGGCAATCCGTTCCAGGCTCTCACCACTCTCATGCTCAACAGCTTCCTCCTCACCTCCAGTCTGAACCTCCCCTTCTCCAGCTTTGCTCCATTCCCCCCAGTCCTGTCACTCCCTGACAGCCTAAAAAGTCCCTCCCCAGCTTTTTTGGAGGCCCCCTTGAGATACTGAAAGGCCACAAGAAGGTCAGCTGAGAGCCTCCTCCTCTCCAGCGTGAACAGCCTCAACTCTTTCAGTCTGTCCTTATAGACTCCAACCCTCTGATCATCCTTGTGGCCCTGAGCTAAGTTGCAGGCAGTTGTGCTGCTTCTGCCATATGGAGCTGCCTACCAATTCAACATGTCCCAAGGAACCATAAGAAAGAACTGCTGCTGTGAATGTTCTCATGTTGCATTACGCTCATAAGGCTCCAATTACAACTATGCTTTTTTGAGTACTAACCTGGTTTAGTTCTGCATCCCAGTCACACATCTCTTCAAAATAAACACTGAAAAGTTTGAAATACTCTCTGTATTATTGCTGTTGCTGTTTATAAAGCATGTCCTTTTTTCCCCCCTCCAAACCCACACTTCTCTGTACTACCCAGCACAGCACCACGCTGTATGTTACTCAATGCATCAGATAGCCTTGTGCTCTGTATGATGCCCCTGTACTCTGCACTGGTTAGACCAACACCTTGAGTCCTGTGTTCAGTTCTGGGCCCCCCAGGTTAGGAGGGACATTGAGATGCTTGAGCATGTCCAGAGAAGGGCGATGAGGCTGGGGAGAGGCCTTGAGCACAGCCCTACGAGGAGAGGCTGAGGGAGCTGGGATTGGTTAGCCTGGAGAAGAGGAGGCTCAGGGGAGACCTTATTGCTGTCTACAACTACCTGAGGGGTGGTTGTGGCCAGGAGGAGGTTGCTCTCTTCTCTCAGGTGGCCAGCACCAGAACAAGAGGACACAGCCTCAGGCTGCACCAGGGGAGATTTAGGCTGGAGGTGAGGAGAAAGTTCTTCCCTGAGAGAGTCATTGGACACTGGAATGGGCTGCCTGGGGAGGTGGTGGAGTCGCCGTCCCTGGAGCTGTTCAAGGCAGGACTGGACGTGGCACTTGGTGCCATGGTCTGGCCTTGAGCTCTGTGGTAAAGGGTTGGACTTGATGATCTATGAGGTCTCTTCCAACCTTGGTGATACTGTGATACTGTGATGTGGTCTCTGTCTTGCTAACCTAATTGACTCAGTTGTGTCACACTCGTGGAAGGAAGGTAAAGGTCAACTCTCCTGGCAAACCATACCCTTAGAGGGATATTTTATTCCAACCTGACAAAAAAAGTCACAGCTGACCAAAGTTTAAAACAAAACAATCTTGAAAGGAGCTACAGAACAAGAGTTTGTACTCAGGCAATCTTTGTCAACTCCATCAAAGGAGTCTCCTAAGGAAAACATCCACATAAAAAAACTGTGAAACCAGGAATGATTTTATTGGCTGTAACAGAAGTGTTCACCCAGAAATGCAAACTTGTGTTCACTTCTAAATCTATGGTAAAATCTTGCCTGAATGCCTATGGAGAAAGGAAATAAGTCTAAAAGGGAACACTTCATAGTAAACCAAATAAAGGCAAAATAACCACTCTGGGAAAACAGCTTCACCTGTGTTACATTAACAAAGGGCTGGACCATTAGTTGGTAAAGAGGTCACATTTTTACTGCAGACTTTACTCTTCCCACGGCTTACTGTAGAGGCAAAGAAAGATACTGTATCACTGCAACCCTTCAGACACGTAGAGTTTCATGTGTGTTGGCAAAACCTCCTGACAAGTTCCACCTCGTTCTGCTTTCCTTCTTGGAAAGATGACTGGGCAGAGTTCCCAAGCATGCACACACATCCAAAGCAACAGTTCTGGCAGCCGTCACCAGGTGGTGCTCTGGCACTAAATGACTTACTAGATACCGAAATACTCAGTGGTGTTTTTCCTAAGCAAAGTTCTCATCAGGTGTGGAACTCCTTATTGGCCCTTACTACACAGCGGAACGGGATTTTAGTACCTTGAGTCCAGACTGAACCAGACTTTTGCTATAGAAAATGAAATGAAAGGATGATATTTAACAAGGCTAAGTGCAGGGTTCTGCACTTTGGCCACAACAACCCCAAGCAGTGCTACAGGCTGGGGACAGAGTGGCTGGAAAGCAGCCAGGAGGAAAGGGACCTGGGGGTACTGATAGATAGTAGCTGAAGATGAGGCAGCAGTGTGCCCAGGTGGCCAAGAGAGCCAATGGCATCCTGGCCTGGATCAGGAGCAGTGTGGCCAGTAGGACAAGGGAGGTTATTCTGGCCCTGTGCTCAGCACTGGTCAGGCCACACCTTGAGTGCTGTGTCCAGTTCTGGGCTCCTCAATTCAAGAGAGATGTTGAGGTGCTGGAAGGTGTCCAGAGAAGGGCAACAAAGTTGGTGAGGGGCCTGGAGCACAAACCCTATAAGGAGAGGCTGAGGGAGCTGGGGGTGTTTAGGCTGGAGAAGAGGAGGCTCAGGGCAGACCTCATTGCTGTCTACAACTACCTGAAGGGACATTGTAGCCAGGTGAGGGGTGGCCTCTTCTCCCAGG
Source organism: Pogoniulus pusillus (assembly GCF_015220805.1). Taxonomy (NCBI): domain Eukaryota; kingdom Metazoa; phylum Chordata; class Aves; order Piciformes; family Lybiidae; genus Pogoniulus; species Pogoniulus pusillus. The sequence continues at coordinate 4,962,319 of NC_087281.1, read as the reverse complement.
CAACCAGCAATAGAACAAGGGGACACAGTCTCAAGTTGTGCTGGGGGAAAGTCTAGGCTGGATGTTAGGAGGAAGCTCTTTCCAGACAGAGTGATTGGCATTGGAATGGGCTGCCCAGGGAGGTGGTGGAGTCACCGTCCCTGGAGGTCTTCAAGCAAAGCCTGGCTGAGGCACTTAGTGCCATGGTCTGGTTGATTGGACAGGGCTGGGTGCTAGGTTGGACTGGATGATCTTGGAGGTTTCTTCCAACCTGGTTGATTCTATGATTCTATGATTATGAGAATTCCCTTGCCCATCTGTGCTTACAGGACTGCTGTGCTTGTATCAACAAAAGGACTGGTACCTGCTGCAAGTCCATATGTAACTTCTTCAGTGGTAAGCAAATGTTCACAGTCCAAAGCTTTTCATGTATTTTGACGCTAATCCTAACCTGAGCTCTTTTATAGTTTTCCTGCTACACTTTGGCCACAAGAACCCCATGCACTGCTACAGGCTGGGGAGAGGAGTGGGTGGACAGCAGCCAGGAAGAAAGGGACCAGGGGATATTGGTAGATAGTAGCTGAACGTGAGCCAGCAGTGTGCCCAGGTGGCCAGGAGAGCCAGTGGCATCCTGGCCCAGATCAGGAACAGTGTGGCCAGCAGGACAAGGGAGATTATTAGGGTACTCTTGGAGGGGTCTCCCTAGAGCAGAGAGATTTATCCACAAAACTCTTTGTTCAGACCAAAACACGGAGGAAGAATATAAGGTTAGAGTCCATTTGGTACATTTCCTCCTTGCTGAGGACAAAGGAGTTCTGTTCATTGCTGAAAAGTGTAGCTGGTTTCACTCAATCATGAAGCAATTGTGGACCCATGGAAACAGCAGGGAAAAATATTTTCTTTGATTACATACAAGTTACAGAAAGAATCTGTGTACCTCAGCTAACAAAATTATCAAGTACAGAATACAATACTTACAGTGGGAACTTGGAAGCATTTCATTGCTCAAGAAATGAAAAGCAGGGATGACTGCATGGCCTTTTCCAGTGACATTCACCATTTCTTCCTCATTATCTAGAACTTGCAGCTTAATGAACACATCTGCTTTAGAGGTTTGTACCTGCACTGTAGCAACATGTGATGCTGTGACTTTGACTGAATACCTAAAGAGGAAGAAAAAAAATTGATAGTAATATAACCTACTGCACCAGATCATGCTTTGTTAAAGAAAATACCTAAATCATGTGCTGACCAGGAAGCAAACACTTAAAATGGACTTTGTAGTCTACTGTTTTCCTGCAATCAAAGGAAAGCTTCCTGGAGTGAAATTTAGTACAGTGAATCTATGATTAGTACAGTGTGTACAGTACAGTATTAGCACAGTAATCCATCATACATAGGAAAAAATTACAGTATTAGCATAGTAACCTATGATTTAGTACAGTGAATCCACTTAGAGCCATGGTCTAGTTGATTGGGCAGGGCTGGGTGCTAGGTTGGACTGGCTGAGCTTGGAGGTCTCTTCCAACCTAGCTGATTCTATGATTCCATGATTCTATGATCAAAGTGTGTGCTGCTGCAAAAAAAAAGGGATGATCACAGGATTTTAGGGGTTGGAAGAGACCCAAGGAGTTCATCAAGTCAATGACATTAATGAGGAAACAGAGAGTCTGCTCAGCAAGTTTGCTGATGACACTGAACTGGGAGGCTTGGCTGATACAGCTGCAGGCTGTGCAGCCATCCAGCAAGACCTGCACAGACAGAGCTGAGCACAGAGGAACCAAATGAGGTTCAACAAGGACAAGTGCAGAGTCCTGCACCTGGGGAGGAAGAATAAACTGCACCAGTACAGGCTGGGAGGTGATCTGCTGGAGAGCAGCCCTATCCAATCAACCAGACCATGGCATTGAGTGTCTCATCCAGGCTTTTCTTGAACACCTCTAGGGACGGCGACTCCACCACCTCCCTGGGCAGCCCATTCCAATGCCAATCACTCTCTCTGACAACAACTTCCTCCTAACATCCAGCCTAGACCTACCCTGACACAACTTGAGACTGTGTCTCCTTCTTCTGTTGCTGGGTACCTGGCAGAAGAGACCAACCCCACCTGGCTACAGCCTCCCTTCAGAGAGTTGTAGACAACAATGAGGTCTGCCCTGAGCCTCCTCTTCTGCAGGCTGCACACCCCCAGCTCCCTCAGCCTCTTCTCACAGGGCTGTGCTCCAGGCCCCTCAACAGCTTCCTTGCGTTCTGGATACATTCCAGCACCTCAACATCTCTCTTGAATAGAGGAGCCCAGAACTGGACACAGCACTCAAGGTGTGGCCTGACCAGTGCTGAGTACAGGGGCAGAATAACTTCCCTTGTCCTGCTGGCCACACTGCTCCTGAGCCAGGCCAGGATGCCATTGGCTCTCTTGCCCACCTGGGCACACTGCTGCCTCATCTTCAGCTACCATTTACCAGCACCCCCAGGGCCCTTTCTTCCTGGCTGCTCTCAGCCACTCAGTCCCCAGCCTGTAGTGCCACTTGGGGTTGTTGTGGCCAAAGTGTAGAGCCCTGCACTTAGCCCTGTTAAATCTTATCTCATTGGCCTCTGCCCACTCATTCAGCCGGCCAAGGTCCTTCTGCAGGGCTCTCCTACCCTCTATCAGATCCACACCTGCTCTTTCACACCTGTTCTTCAGTACTTCATTAGTAACACTTTCACAAATGAAATGTTCAATTTATTATTGCACTTTAAGGCCCCAGAAAGTTCATCTTGCTGCCTCTTTCTTAGCAAGAGACAGTACTAAGGCAGTACATACTTTTCTGTCAGGGATGGTCCACACAGAAAGCAGAATTTAGTCATTCTTCTCAATGGTAATTAAACTTCTATCATTAATATTTACCTGAATATTACATGGTTGTCATTAGGTAGGTAATAGTCTCTAATTGCTTTAGTAGAGTAGTCATTATTTACAGCCTCACGGGAGAGAAACGGGAGCGGGCTGTGAGAACCGATGAGCCGGAGCCTCCACCTTCCAGCTGCCAGAGGCAGGTCACCAGTATGTGCTTCAGCCATGAACGTGTATCCTTTCTGAAGGGACAAAAAGCCATTCTTATTTGGAAACAACACTACTTGAAATGCCCTCTGTGACTACATGCAGTACAGTTTTTGCCCATACTGCACTCGGTGATACAACAAGATGTCCTTCGTGAGCGAGAATCACAGAGTTCTATCAGAGTGTAACGTTGGAAGCATCTCTTGCTGCAGGCATTCATAGCTTGTGAAAAGTTACTGAACAAATCAAATACAACCTCTTCTAACTTCAAAGCTGGCACATGATTTTAAGGGCAGGTATAATCAAACTCCTCAGGTCCCTTTCGAATCAGATTATTGGATGATTAGTTAATATAAGTTGATATGATAGGTTGATATAAAGAGTGCAGTGCCCAGGTGCAGTGTAGCTGATGAACTATGGACTATGTCCCTTCTTCATATTCCCTAAGTCATTCCTACCAGCTTGCTATTTTCACAGGCTCACAGGATGTTAGGGGCTGGAAGGGACCCAAGGAGATCATCGAGTCTAACCCCCCCTGCCAGAGCAGGACAATACTATCTAACACAGATCACACAGGAATACATCCAGATAGGCCTTGAAAGGCTCCAGAGAAGGAGACTCCACAACCTCTCTGGGGAGCCTGTGCCAGTGCTCTGTGATCCTTACAGTAAAGAAGTTCCCCCTTGTGTTGAGGTGGAACCTCCTGTGCTGCAACTTACACCCATTGCTCCTTGTCCTATGCCAGGGAGCAAGTGAGCAGAGCCTGTCCCCCCATTCTGCCCAGCCTTCAGATACTTATCAACATTTATCAAATCCCATCTCAGTCTTCTTTTCTCCAGACCAAACAGCCCCAGGACCCTCAGCCTCTCCTCATAAGGCAGCCCCCATTCCCCTCATCATCCTTGTAGCCCTCTGCTGCACCCTCTCCAGCAGATTCCTGTCCCTCTTCAACTGGGGAGCCCAAAACTGAATGCAGTATTCAAGATGAGGTCTCACCAGGGCAGAGTAGAGGGGAAGGAGAACCTGCCTTGATCTGCTGGACACACTCTTCCTAATACACCCCAGGATCCCATTGGCCTTCTTGGCCACAAGGGCACATTGCTGTGCCATGGCTAACTTCTTACCCACCAGCACTCCCAGGTCCCTCTCCACAGGACTGCTCTCCAGCAGATCACCTCCCAGCCTGTACTGGTGCAGTTTATTATTCCTCCCCAGATGCAGAACTCTGCACTTGTCCTTGTTGAACTCCATCTGGTTCCTTTGTGCCCAGCTCTCAGTCTGTCCAGGTCTCGCTGGATGGCTGCACAGCCTTTGGCTATATCAGCCAAGCCTCCCAGCTTGGTGTAGTTTTAAACACTTAAACTGTTATGTTTTACGCAAGAAATGCTCCAGATGAAAATTCTTCGAAAGCTTTTCCCTCTTAGCAGTCTTGTACTACATTTCAGTTGAACTAAATCTGTACTCACCAGCAAAAGAGCTCTGTTGAAAAAAATCTTATAAATAGGGTTGTGATTTCCAGACTACCCAGTAATGAAGGGTTGTGATTTCAGGACTACTGAATACTTAAAAGAAATGATTCATGAGTCCAATTCGTGCAATTGTAACTGCAAGGCATTTTATACTCATTATTCACTGAGAGGTAAGAGCAGCCATTCAAAGCTACAACTCAGGAGAACTCACGTGTTTAAATACCCAGTCAAGCATATAGTTGAAGTCTTTTCTGTTCTTAACAAGTGCACTTGGAAACTGAGAAGGAATTAGCCAAATATTCAAGTACTTTCTGGCAGCATGGTGCACATGAGAAAAACACTTCCTATTGTGTATCTATAAATCTTAATGTTCCCTACACACATGCAGAAACTATAGATTAAAAAACTATTTGAGTAGCCACTTTCTGAATACTATATACACTGGATGTGATTCACTAAAGTACTTCAATTGTAAATGGCATCCTGGCCTGGATCAGGAACAGTGTGGCCAGTAGGACAAGGGAGGTTATTCTGCCCCTGTGCTCAGCACTGGTCAGGCCACACCTTGAGTGCTGTGTCCAGTTCTGGGCACCTCAATTCAAGAGAGATGTTGAGGTACTGGAATGTGTCCAGAAGAGGATGACAAAGCTGGTGAGAGGCCTGGAGCACAGCCCTATGAGGAGAGGCTGAGGGAGCTGGGGGTGTGCAGCCTGCAGAAGAGGAGGCTCAGGGCAGACCTCATTGCTGTCTACAACTACCTGAAGGGAGGCTGTAGCCAGGTGGGGTTGGTCTCTTCTGCCAGGTATCCAGCAACAGAAGAAGGGGACACAGTCTCAAGTTGTGCCAGGGCAGGTCTAGGCTTGATGTTAGGAGGAATTTGTTGGCAGAGAGAGTGATTGGCATTGGAATGGGCTGCCCAGGGAGGTGGTGGAGTCGCTGTCCCTGGAAGTGTTGAAGCAAAGCCTGGCTGAGGCACTTAGTGCCATGGTCTGGTTGACTGGCTAGGGCTGGGTGCTAGGTTGGACTGGATGAACTTGGAGGTCTCTCCCAACCTGGCTGATTCTATGATTTAAATATAGTGTATGCCACTAGTCATTTTGTCAAGATGAATAAATTAGAGCATTCAATTCTTCAGGAAAGCACCTAGATTCTAGAAGTACACAAGTTAACAATGGTGTTGCAAAATAGGGCAAGCACTGCACTTGGACATATGAGCAGAAGTAAAGCTAACAGACACATAAACTAATCATTCCTCACTCCTGGTGGTCACAAATTAATCCTGATCACAAAGGTTACTGTGCTTAGCATTGTACATAATAAGAAAAGACACAACAGCAACTGGAAAGAGTCTAGAGGACCGAGTAACCAAGAGTGTAGAACATGCAACTTTCAAGGAAAGACTAAGCAAACTTTGTTAATTTCAGGGATAAAGGCAGAAGGAGATTATTATTTAGAAGTTTCCACTAATGCTTCTCAGGTAACATACAGGCTTTGAGGACCATATCTAAAGCTGTATCTAGCATCAATGCTGAAACTACCATTAGCAACTGAAGATGCAGATTAATTTCATGATTGTAACCATGCCTTACAAGAGACTGTTTAAACCTCATCATTACTTTGGCCCCTGACTCTTGAAGGTTTCTCTGGCAGACAGTGAGTATGAGCAGTAACCCTATCACTACTGAGTAGCACAGTGTGATGGTTGTGATGGTTTGGGTGTTATCCGCCCCCCCACACTGAAGAAAATCACCCAGACTATACTCAGATGGCTGGAAGTTAAAGAATTAAGCTATATATACAGCTTAGCACAATATACAAGCAGATATACACAGATATATACAGCTATATACAAGTTAAAGTAGCACAGAAACACAGTACCCCTCACGGAAACAATCAGAGTCCCCAGGAGGCTCCCGACCCAATGCCCTCTTCCCACTCCTCCTTTCCCTCCCTCCAGAAATAACCAGATCAACCCACGTATATCTCACATGATAAATCTGGAGATCTGAGGTGAGATGTCAAAACAGATGACAAGGAGGTTAGAGGAAAAAGGGTTATGTCAGATTAGAGTTAAGGCAGAGGCGGCCACAGAGACCAGACTGCCAGAAAGAAGGCACAGCCAGAAGTGAGAGCTGAGCAGTGTGTGAGCAGTCAGTGTCTTATCTATATTTTGACTAACTGCATTTCTCAGAAGAAGAATGGGGGTATGGGCTACTGTTGTTTTTTTCCCTTCTCACAGCTAAGGATTTCATTTCTCTCAGTAAAATATTCCAATTAGTCTCAAACCAGCACAGGCAGCCCAGGCAGCCCAAGCAAGTGGGATGGTATTTCTCCATTTAGTGACAGAAAACAATACTGTGCTAGTTTGAAGCAGGTTAGAATGTTTTGGTGAAAAGAACTAGATTAGAGGCTGTGGAAAGAAAACAATGGTGATGTCTACTTCACTCATAGGCTTGCTGAGATGGATAAAAACATAGGTCAAAACATACATAAGACACTCAGCACCACGCTGCTGCTGGCTGAGCTGCATCTTACTCTCTAACCTCACCCTCCATTTTTTTGGGACTAACCCATTTTGCTTCCTAACCCTCTGGCTGAACCTCTGTACTTCCTTGGGACTGGGGTAAGGTTGAGAGGGGTAGGGGGAAGGTGAAGGGGTGGTTGAGAGCCCCTCCTGGGGACTCAGGTTTCTGGGAGGGCTGTTGTGTTTCTGTATTACCTTTTACCTTGTCTATTTCTGTCTAGAACTGTATATACTGTAACTATCTGCTTGTATATTGTGCTAAGCTGTAAATATAAGCTTCCTTCATATTTCCAGAGCTGGCTGAGTCTAGTCTGGGTGATTTCTAAAGTGTGGGGGGTGCAGAACACCCAAACCATCACAAAGACCAAAGAAAAATAAGGCTTTTCTTTCATTGTTCAAATGTAAAAGGTTTCAGCACAGAAGCAGATCAGTGACAGAGTCTGTTCAAATCTGCTAATGACAAGGGAGGTTATTCTTCCCCTGTACTCAGCACTGGTCAGACCACACCTTGAGTGCTGTGTCCAGTTGTGGGCCCCTCAATTCAAGAAAGATGTTGAGGTGCTAGAACATGTCCAGAGAAGGGCAACAAAGCTGGTGAGGGGCCTGGAGCACAAATCCTATGAGGAGAGGCTGAGGGAGCTGGGCCTGTTTAGCCTGGAGAAGAGGAGGCTCAGGGGTGATCTTCTTACTGTCTACAACTACCTGAAGGGACATTGTAGCCAGGTGGGGGTTGGCCTCTTCTCCCAGGTAACCAGCAATAGAACAAGGGGACACAGTCTCAAGCTGTGCCAGGGGAGGTATAGGCTGAGATATTAGGAAGAAGTTCTTCACAGAAAGAGTGATTTCCCATTGGAATGGGCTGCCCAGGGAGGTGGTGGAGTTGCCATCCCTGGAGGTGGTCAAAAGCATACTGGATGAGGCACTTAGTGCCATGGTGTGGTTAATTGGATAGGGCTGGGTGCTAGGTTGGACTGGATGATCTTGGAGGTCTCTCACAACCTGGTTGATTCTATGATTCTAAGTGGATCATTAAGACATGGCTAAAAAAGTCTGCAGAATTAGGGTGATTGTTGCCACTTAAATTGTACTTCTCACAATGACTCTGCACTTACCTTGTTTTTGCTATAAACACGAGGTGCCACTTGGTGAAACACATGTGGCATTTCTTCCAGCGTGTCATTATCAACAACATGAAGCCTACAGGAAGGGATAGCAGTGTACACCTTTGGCACTATAAGCATATCTTCTGGAACAAGAAATACTTCCCTATAAAGAGATAAATCTTTTATTACAATTATATCCACAATATTATTTGTGCCACAAGAAACATACATTAGAACTGAAATAAAGCAGACTTTATGTAAAAAAAATTACATTTTTATCACAGGTTAGTATGAAGCCAGAGTGGACCAACAGTACATCCCTGCAGGAGTTATCCAGGGCAATGGGAAACTCACCTAAATACCACAAACCACACATTTGGTGCCTGATCACCATACGTTACAGCATAGTCAGCAAAGGACAGCTTACACCACTCATCTTCATAACAAGGAAAATTTTCAACTGACTTACAGTTTCTCTTAAACATTTCTCTGGAAAGAAGAAAACAAGAGAAATATTTAATCAGGTGGGCACATACATCTTTAGCCTGGAGGAGAGGAGGCTCAGGGATGACCTCATTGCTGTCTACAACTACCTGAAGGGAGGCTGTAGCCAGGTGGGGGTGGTCTCCTCTGCCAGGCAAGCAGCAACAGAATAAGGGGACATAGCCTTAAGTTGTGCCAGGGGAGGTCTAGGCTGGATGTTAGGACAAAGTTCTTTTCAGAGAGAGTGATTGGCATTGGAGTGGTCTGCCCAGGGAGGTGGTGGAGTCACCATCCCTGGAGGTGTTCAAGGAAAGCCTGGCTGAGGCACTTAGTGCCATGGTCTGGTTGACTGGATAAGGCTGGGTGCTAGGTTGGGCTGGATGAGCTTGGAGGTCTCTTCCAACTTGGTTGATTCTATGATTCTATGATCTTGACTTCAGCTTTAGGCATGAAAAGCAGTGCTTCATAATGTAAGACAGTGATAGAAAATCATAGAATCATTATGAGCATATTTTAGCTCATATGGATATGTTAACAAATATGCTTATTATGAGTATGAATAGGTGAAGGAAAGGATATCCTCCTCCCTGCCACTCCCTCTGCCTTACATTATTTTTTAACTACCTGCTTTCTGCAGTAAGCAATCTATATATAAATGCACATATACACATATGTATTTTTGGCTATCTTTTACTTGCTCTAATTCAAAGTTTTGGTTACATACTTTACACTAAAGAGATCGACTAAAAAACCCACATAATATCCATTTTCAGTGACAGTTGTTTTTTCTGTGTCAAACATGAGCATATTCACCTGCTCCACAATCAATTTTTACCCACAAAATTTGACAATCCTACTTTGATACTCCTTTATTCCTGCACAGTAATCAGAATCACAGAAACAATCTTCACAATCATCTGTTGTGGTAGGCCTGATAGGCCAAAAATAAGCTTATCCATGCCCTGGCTTGCCCAGGCATGTGTTTCTGCTCTCTCCCTCTTCTGCTGTGGGGAGAAGCAATCACAGGAGAGAGGACAAAGGACCTGAAGCCATTGAGTCTAAGGACTCTGGCTTGTCCAGACATGTTCCCCTGCTCCCCCTCCTTCTGTGCTGGGGGAAGCAATCACAGGAAAGGCCAATGAAAGCCCTGGCTTCACCTAATATGGCCAAGCTTGGCAAAGGGCCATTCTGATTGGCTAACCTATGTCCAAAGGCCCATTAGTCTCAGGTTGGTATTGATAAAAAGGGATGAGCAGGTAGCACAGTGCTGCTGCTGCTGCTGCCTCACTGCATCCTGGAACTGCCTGGGAACTCCACTGCCTCGAGTTTACCAGCAGCAGGCTCTAGATGCCTGCATAGCCAGCTTGACACTGTGCCAAGCCTGCACATGGCATTGCATCCTGCCTGCCCCTCTGCAAGGCTGCTGCTGAATCAGGAATCAGGAGGAACCAGGTCAGAGACTATGCTATAGACTCCCAGCCTCCTCAGAAAAGAGCCTGGGAAACAACAAAGCCTCTAATGGCTTTGAGACCACCAAAGGCAGCCCCTCCACATGCTTTGGGTACTGTCTGATACTGTTTTGTGAGCAAACACTTAAAGCCTCTTGTAACTCACTAATTACCTTCTGCCATAAGCAGAAAGAGGCTTCCTGTGTCCATCTAGTGGCTAAGCAGTATAATTAACTGCAAGAATCTTCTCTTCCAGTATAATGTTTGTATTTGCCACTTCAAGAAATAACTGCTCTAGTTGTGCCTGTTCCCTGCATGCATACATTTCCAAAACTTGCATTTTTGAACCTTCTGAATAAGTTTTCTGGTGATTTTCATTGCTAATAAACAGCTTTCATAGTTATTAACATTCATTGCTTGGATATAAAAGTTAATACAGGTTATTAATTTTGCATGATCTGCCACATCATGTTTCTAGCAATGCTGATAGCTGACCTTGACATTCAATTGAGTGAGGCACTGCGTGGATGCAAACACTGCCAGAAGTGATTTAAAATAGAACAGGTTGAAATCTTAGGCCAAGAAACTTTGCAAAAGTTCCTTCCAGAATTATCTTGGAGGTCTCTTCCAACCTGGTTGATTCTATGATAAACAGCACAGACAAAGACTGAACTGAGAAGTTTTAGGGCATTTGTGTTGTAAAATGGCACTGCTTCCAGCAAGCCTGGGGTTAGAAAATGGGAAAGCTAATACTGAACTTGAAAAAATCCTCCATGTTACTTTATTTTCCAAGCTGCTAGCTTGTTACATTATATGCAAGTCTGTTCAGCTGTTAAAAAGAAATAAACAAATAAACCACTATTTTAACACTCAATTTTATCTCCTGGGATAAGCAAAGAATCAGTCTGACAAGTTTTGAAAGTCTGAAGGTAGATTTAAAACTGTGTCTTAGCTTTGCTGATTTAGATACACTGCAAATATGGAACTGAGGTCTATTAACATGGCAGTGGTTGCAAAGTTCTGGTCCCATGAACATACAAAGGTTTTATAGGATTAAAAATACCAATTTTTATGCCAATTAAATATACTCCATTAATACCAATTAATGCCAGTTAAAAATATACTCCATGTAAGTGTTCCCCCAATTGCTGGTTATAAGGAGTGAGGAGTAATTATTGTTGGTTCTTGCTCCTCACTGCTAACAAAACTTACCTAATGCTAGATCAGCTGTATGAACTCTTGCACAGGGATTTTTGAGGGGCTTGATGGAAATATGTGTTCTCCAAAGAGTGTTATGCTTTTAAATGAGTGCACACTACTGAAATTGAGAGTAACTGTCTTTGCAAAAGCTGTAATTAAATAACAGACAAAGCATCTATCTAGAAATGCACCTACTTGTCCCCAGGCAAGTGCTAACAACAAATCCTCTGACAATATCAAGCAGGTTGGAAGAGACCTCATTCAGTCCAACCTAGCACCCAGCCCTGTCCAATCAACTGGACCATGGCACCAAGTGCCTCATCCACTCTTTTCTTGGACACCTCCAGGGATGGCAACTCCACCCTGTGGACATATAAACTATGGTATGATTAAACAGTACCACTATTTCCTTTCCAGTGTCAACCAGGATTCTTTAACAGATAGCATGCATCAAAATGCTCTTTTAAAATCAACTGCTTAGCTGTTTAACTGAGGAACCAATATTGGAATCATAGAGTCATAGAATCATAGAATCAACCAGGTTGGAAGTGACCTCCAACATCATCCAGTCCAACCTAGCACCCAGCCCTAGCCAGTCAACCAGACCATGGCACTAAGTGCCTCAGCCAGGCTTTGCTTCAACACCTCCAGGGACAGCAACTCCACCACCTCCCTGGGCAGCCCATTCCAATGCCAATCACTCTCTCTGACAGAAACTTCCACCTAACATCCAGCCTAGACCTCCCCTGCCACAACTTGAGACTGTGTCCTCTTGTTCTGCTGCTGCTTGCCTGGGAGAAGAGAGCAACCCCACCTGGCTACAGCCTCACTTCAGGTAGTTGCAGACAGCAATGAGGTCAGCCCTGAGCCTCCTCTGCTGCAGGCTGCACACCCCCAGCTCCCTCAGCCTCTCCTCACAGGGCTGTGCTCCAGGCCCCTCACCAGCTTTGTTGCCCTTCTCTGGACACCTTCCAGCACCTCAGCATCTCTCTTGAATTGAGGGGCCCAGAACTGGACACAGTACTCAAGGTGTGGCCTGACCAGTGCTGAGTACAGGGGAAGATATAGATTTATATCTATTCTATATCTATTTATATCCATAGATTTATATTAGATTTATACTTATGAAATAGCCTATGAGGTATTAAAAATAGTAAATACAGGAGAGAGCCAATATTTTACCTCAAGTCCAGGAAAAACCTGTAGCAAACACACCTAAAAAATAGATTTGCTATGTAGGGTACAGAGAATAAAGCATGGCATACATTCACTGATCTCATCCCTTCCTATAGAGCCTTGTAATTTTAAACCTAGTAAATGATCTGAGCACAGCTATTTTGTAAACCAGCAATTTCTGGCAAGTCTATGGCAGTGCCTGCAATCAAACAATTTATTAGATGATTACCTTAAGAGCATTACAGCATAGTGCTCAAAATTCAACTCAATCACAGCCCACAGTTTTTGGAAGGTTTCTTGGACGTTAGCATTTTCTTTAGTACCTGAAAATAATAAAGCAAGTTAGAAAATGTAACTTTTGTATTGTACTAAATACACACTGGCCAAATACCTGCAGAAACTGGGACTCACACAAGCAAATTGTCTTATGAAGTGCTTGGGTTTATTTGGAATTTTACAGAAGTCTCAACTGAGCTGAAAAAACAATTTCTCCTTTGACAGGAGAATTCTCTTCATCATTACCTCTGTGCTTCTAAGCACTCCTACAACTCCAAACATGCTGTGATTGATATTTTCTCTGATTTACAAGTTGTTTTTTTTCCCACTGTAATATGCTAAAGTGATGTGATCTTTGTCCTCAGAAAATACGCTGTTTAGCTAGCAGCAGCTTTTACTTAGAATCATAGAACCATAGAATCAAGCAGATTGGAAGAGACCTCCAAGATCACAGAATCAAGCAGGTTGGAAGAGACCTCCAAGATTATAGAATCATAGAATCAAGCAGATTGGAAGAGACCTCCAAGATCATAGAATCAAGCAGATTGGAAGAGACCTCCAAGATCATAGAATCAAGCAGGTTGGAAGAGACCTCCAAGATTATAGAATCATAGAATCAAGCAGGTTGGAAGAGACCTCCAAGATTATAGAATCATAGAATCAAGCAGGTTGGAAGAGACCTCCAAGATCATCCAGCCCAACTTATCACTCAGCCCTATCCAATCAACTAGACTTGTAGATATCATATCAAGCAAAGCCTGGCTGGGGCACTTAGTGCCATGGTCTGGTTGACTGGACAGGGCTGGGTGTTAGGTTGGACTGGATGATCTTGGAGGTCTCTTCCAACCTGGTTGATTCTATGATTTTATGACTTAATAAAGAGAGCTAAATCTACATGAATGTAAATTCTGGATTAATATGTACAAAATTCTGGAGAGCAGTGTCTTTCCTCTACCTTTAACTGTCTCATATGCTAACTGACTGGTGAGGTTGAGCACTACTCTTTCATAAGAGATCACAGATTCAGCTGGCTCTTCCTATTGCATTTGGGTTCATTTTAACTAGATATCATTTAGTAACACCATTTTTTACAGTAAATACTTGAACAAGGTGAGGTATGAAGCAGTTTTAAAAGGTGTTTTTAAAGGACACACCTGGTTTTCTGCTGTTCAGCACTTTCCTAACATAGGTCCCTTTCCAGATGGCTTGAAGTTTAAGAGCTGCTGCTTCTTCTTCGGGAGTGGGAGTTCTGTTCTCCCAACTACTAAGAGTATTCTTCTCACAATTCTCTGTAAGAAAGGAAGGAGAATGAGCAGTGTCAATACAACTGAAAGTCCTGTAACTGCTTGCAACAGAGCTGAAAAGGAAAAAAACCCAAAGCACCAAAGAGAACACAGTGAGTTCTATATCCCAGAAATAGAATGGTTTCTTTTGATGAGAAAAATGGAACACAATTTTCCTCTTAGCATGGTAAAATTAGACAAAATACACTGTGTAATTACACAGTCAGAATGCATCTACTATGCTAATTCCAAACACCACCTCAATGAATTCTCACTTCTCTTTATGCAGTGCATTTTTAACACTCAAGTCTCTTAATGTCATTTCAAAACATTCTTTCAAGCAGGAAGCAACAGGATCTGATACATTAAAGCCTGACTCTGAATACAGCTTAAAACAGCTTCACAAGCTTTTAAGTGCTTCTGTCTCTCATTCTCATCATTTTATTAAGTAATAATTTAAACACCAGAGTGTTCCCAAACATTTTATTCAACCTTTGCTAAGGAGCCATGGAATAAGGGTAAGATCTATGATGAAGTGAGAGATCATTTAGCTGGCTGTGACCTCCTGTTATTATGGAGTTTTGGAGTGGAATAGAAATGAGTAGGTTCTGACAGGTTAGTAATGAGTTCTTTGAAAGCATCCTAGCCTGCAATTAGCATCCTGCAAGCAACTTACATCAGGGTTTAGGGGGAAGGTGCAGTGAACAGCGCTACAGGGAGGCAATGCCACAAGGACAGTTCAGAACTGCACAGATACAGAACAAGGGCAATGAAAAAATACACAGTGCTCCAAAAGGAAGTAACAACAAATATAAAGGAGGAGAAAAGAGAGAAATGAACTTGAGAAATATGGACAAGCCTGCAAACAAACAAACTAGCTGAAGAAAAGGTATTTCTGTCATCAGACAGGAGATCACACATCTCGATCTAATCTCTTCCACTGGATATTGTTAAGTGTGTCTATGTTCCCAACCAGCATTCCTCATTATCTTTTCATTGCTAAAACCAGAGGTTTTCCCCAGAAAGCCTCTTTAATAGTTAGAAATTCTGAAAGGTTACACGAGGCCAGTTTAACAGACAACAGAGTAGAACTCAACAATATGGATGGCACAAGCACTTTTATCAAACAGAAGCATGGAACCACAGAATAATGCTGAAGGTACCACTGAACAGCATCTGGTCCAACCCCACAGCCAAACCAGGATCAATTTAGAGAAGGCTGCTTGTGGTCTTCAGCAAATGTGTCCTGTACTGCAGCAGCCCTGTGGTCACACTGGTGTAAACTGCTATGTAACCTCAGCTTGACCCCAGAGGGTGAATAAGTACTTATAGCTGTGGTCAGCAATTACAAACATGTCTTACTCTTCTGCTGAAGAGGAGGTTATGCACAGACAGAGGAATTAAAGGCTTGCATTTCCCAAAGGCTGGAAGTTACAGTGCCATAAGGACTTATAAGGGCACTTATGGTTTTGTACACTGCTATTTATTACAGAACTGTTCATCTGATATGTCTCCTTTCCCAGAAAACATCACATACTTCTGTAAATTTGGCATCCTGACAAACCAAAGTTCTCCAGGGCCTCTTTACCTACTCTCTTCCTAGAAGTCCATAGAAGAGTCATGCCACGGAGAAGCACTCAGCTTCTCCAGCTTCAGAAGCTTCCATCACTCGTTCACACAGCACAGTCTTTCACAGTGTGGCCAGCAGGACAAGGGAGGTTATTCTGCCCCTGTACTCAGCACTGCTCAGGCTGCACCTTGAGTACTGTGTCCAGTTCTGGGCTCCTCAATTCAAGAGAGATGTTGAGATACTGGAACGTGTCCAGAAGAGGGCGACAGAGGTAGTGAGGGGCCTGGAGCACAGCCCTGTGAGGAGAGGCTGAGGGAGCTGGGGGTGTGCAGCCTGCAGCAGAGGAGGCTCAGGGCAGAGCTCATTGCTGTCTGCAACTACCTGAAGGGAGGTTGTAGCCAGGTGGGGTTTGGTGTCTTCTGCCAGGCAAGCAGCAACAGAACAAGGGGACACAGTCTCAAGTTGTGCCAGGGATGGTATAGGCTGGATGTTAGGAGGAAGTTGTTGTCAGAGAGAGTGATTGGCATTGGAATGGGCTGCCCAGGGAGGTGGTGGAGGCACTGTGCCTTGAGGTCTTCAAACAAAGCCTGGATGAGGCACTTAGTGCCATGGTCTGTTTGACTGGCTAGGGCTAGGTGCTAGGTTAGACTGGATGATCTTGGAGGTGTCTTCCAACCTGGTAGATTCAATGATTCTTGTGGCTACTGTGTTAATTGCTCCATGTGGATGGATGGGATTTGGCAAACAAGTAAATGTCACCAGATCAATTTCAGAATGGCTTCTTACAAACTTTACCAGGTATGACTGCTAACTGCAGTGTAGCATTAATGTCTTTGCCCTCAGCAAGTTTTGGAATTAAATCAGCACACAGTGCAAAACGAGTATCACAGTATCACAGTATCATCAGAGTTGGAAGAGACCTCACAGACCATCAAGTCCAACCCTTTACCACAGAGCTCAAGGCCAGACCATGGCACCAAGTGCCACGTCCAATCCTGCCTTGAACAGCTCCAGGGACGGCGACTCCATCACCTCCCCGGGCAGCCCCTTCCAGTGTCCAATGACTCTCTCAGTGCAGAACTTTCTCCTCACCTCCAGCCTAAATTTCCCCTGGTGTAGCTTGAGGCTGTGTCCTTTCGTTCTGGTGCTGGCCACCTGAGAGAAGAGAGCAACCTCCTCCTGGCCACAACCTCCCCTCAGGTAGTTGTAGACAGCAATAAGGTCACCCCTGAGCCTCCTCTTCTCCAGGCTAACCAATCCCAGCTCCCTCAGCCTCTCCTCGTAGGGCTGTGCTCAAGGCCTCTCCCCAGCCTCGTCGCCCTTCTCTGGACATGCTCAAGCATCTCAATGTCCCTCCTAAACTGGGGGGCCCAGAACTGAACACAGTACTCAAGGTGTGGTCTAACCAGTGCAGAGTACAGGGGCAGAATGACCTCCCTGCTCCTGCTGGCCACACCATTCCTGATGCAGGCCAGGATGCCACTGGCTCTCTTGGCCACCTGGGCACACTGCTGGCTCATGTTCAGGCAGGTATCAATCAGCACCCCCAGATCCCTCTCTGTCTGGCTGCTCTCCAGCCACTCCCACCCCAGCCTGTATCTCTGCATGGGGTTGTTGTGGCCAAAGTGCAGCACCCTGCACTTGGAGCTATTGAACGCCAATATAAAATGGAAGTACCATTTAAAAACCATCCAACCATCCCTCAGATTCCATCTCATATGCTCTTAGACAAAGAAAATAAAAACATTTAATTCACCTGTTTGTAGTAGTTACATTGATGACTGCTAGGTCTCAAAGCATTATAATTCAAGCTTTGACAAGATCTGAGCAACTAAGCTGACAGAGCACCATTACTAACACAGGCCAGGCAAATCAGTTGATGTCAGTCCTCCTAGGCCTTCATGCAACCTTTTTCTTCTATTATTTTCTTGACACTTCACTTGATTCATGCTTTTTTTTTTTTTTAATGCATCTGTGTCCATTTCTTTAGAGTTGTGAGATGGAAGTTGAATAAAAAGCATGCACTTACTTCAATGTGACCTTTATTACACGGGGAAAGCTTTAGATGTGAGTTAAATAAAGCCAAAGGGAAACAAATGATTTTCCAGACTGGTAAGAACCTTCTGTAATTTAAGTCTAGAAAGGTGAATAAATTTAAAAGATATACTGGATGCAGGGGAAACAAACTGAAGCAGAACTTCCTCCCTCCCTGCAAATGTGAAAAACATTCTGCCATACTGGGGCTCATAATTCAGTAATATATACGAGGTTTTTCCTACAACCTGTCAACTCTGCCAATTGTTCATATCTAACTAAACCTTATCTTCTTTCCCATTGCTGACAAGTGTTTAAGTTTCCTAGGAACACAGAAACCAGGAGCACAACCATCCTGAAAACTGTGACAGGTGTGACTTCAAATGGTGTGTGACAAATGTCAAATGCTGACCCTTCTAACTTATTTTGCCATAGAAGATAATTCTGGGAAAACCACAATGAGTTATTCACTCCTTCTAGCTGATTCTATGATGTCTCACAGAAGTGTGTGATGTGTCTCACAGAAGTGTGCCCAAGTGGCCAGGGGAACTAATGGCATCCTAGCCTGGATCAGGAACAGTGTGGCCAGCAGGACAAAGCAGGTTATTCTGTGCCTGTACTCAGCACTGCTCAGGCCACACCTTAAGTACTGTGTCCAGCTGAGCTCCAACTTACTCAAAAGCAAGGCTATTACCCAGGTTTGATCTCAATCCCTACTGATACATCTCATGTTACAAACCCAGCAGCAGTAACTACAACATCCTAGACGTTCCAGAACAGTAGGTGCCAGGAGGCACATTGAGCCCATTGCCCCTGAGCAGTACTTCTCAAATCAAAGCCTTTCAACCAGCTCTCAGGTGCAATGTAAGGCTGTCAGAGTCAGCCCAACGGGTTGCAAAACAGAATGTCTGCAAGGCAGTCAAAGAGCAACGAATAAACTATTAGATCATGCAAATGATTCACCAATCACATCATATTCACTTCAATAACACCATTACAACACCAGAAAGACTGTGTGCATTGTGCCACTACCTTTAAAGAATAGGATCTGATCCTTTTCTACTGTACAAAAAGAACTGAGGAGGATGTATATAAATTACTGGCATATAAATCAAGTGTACTGTTGATTAGCATGAATGGAACTTCTTTACTGTAAGGGTTCCAGAGCACTGGAACAGGCTCCCCAGAGACGCTGTGGAGTCTCCTTCTCTAGAGCCTTTTAAGGCCTGTCTGGATGTGTTCCTCTGTGATCGGTGCTAGATTGCGTGGTCCTGCTCTGGCAGGGGGGTTGGACTCAATGATTTCCTTGGGTCCCTTTTCCAGACCCTAACATCCTGTAATAGCTTTTATATCACAGTAGCCACGAGGCTGCAGCAGTTCAGCTTACAGTGAATTAGTTTTCCTCTCCTTCCTTCAGGATTATAGTTGCAGGTTTTTGAAAGCATCTTTATAGAGGAATACTCCCCTAGGATATCTGTGCAATGTGAGTAATTGTTGGGCTAGTTTCTGTAAGTCTCCTTAAGTTTTAAGACTTGG
Source organism: Pogoniulus pusillus (assembly GCF_015220805.1). Classification (NCBI taxonomy): domain Eukaryota; kingdom Metazoa; phylum Chordata; class Aves; order Piciformes; family Lybiidae; genus Pogoniulus; species Pogoniulus pusillus. The sequence continues at coordinate 4,943,195 of NC_087281.1, read as the reverse complement.
CTAGTTTATCATCACTCAGCAAACATATTTCATCTACCTTGTGACCAAATCCCCCAGTATTGCCTGTTGTGTGTCCTTAGTATTTGCCTGTATTCCACTGTTCTGTTTCCCAAGTTCTGCTTGTCTCAGACTACTTCATTCTGTGTTTATAAATACCCTTTGTGTAAGTCCCTGCCATCGACTGAGAAATGGAACAAAATTAATGCAATCTGGAGGGGATTTTTTTATGAATAAATATTAATGAATACTGGAAATTCATTCTCATATTTAATATTTTTTATATACAATTAGCACACGAAAATTAAGGGGTTAAGGAGTTAAACAGACTTCAAAAGAAGTCTCCTAAAAGTGAGAAGAGAAATGCATTTGGTTACCAGGCAAACTTATTTCTAACTACTTATGCCTCCAGTCTGCCCAAAAAATGAGCAAGAACCTGTGGGAAGAGAACTGATTATTCTGCTTGCAACAAATCCATTTGCTTTTCAATGTCTCCTCACGCAATATCTTGAGGTACACAACATACACTAAGCACAGGCTGGAGAAGAGGTGGGATGATGCTGTAGCTACTTCCCAACTATATGTATGTGACTCACCAGATAACTAGCCAGCCAACGTGGTAATTTGCCAAATTATAGGCTTAAAAAACAAGTAAGCAAATGAATAATAATAAAAATAAATCCAAACTGCATCCAGTTCAGGAGCCCCTATTACAAGAGGGATGTGGAGACACTGGAGTGTGTCCAGAGAGGGGCCATGAGGAAGATCAGAGGGCAGGAGCAGCTCTACTGTGAGGACACACTGAAAGAGTTGGGGCTGGAGAAGAGGAGGCTCCCAAGTGATCTTACTGTGGTCTTCTAGTACCTGAATGGGTCCTACAAAAAAGCTGGGGAGGGACTTTTTAGGCTCCCAGGGAGTGTCAGGACTGGGGGGAATGGAGCAAAGCTGAAGGTGGGGAGATTCAGACTGGATGTGAGGAAGAAGTTGTTCAGCATGAGAGTGATGAGAGGCTGGAATGGGTTGCCCAGGGAGGTGGTTGAGGCCCCATGGCTGGAGGTGTTTAAGGCCAGGCTGGATGAGGCTATGGGCAGCCTGCTGTAGGGTAGGGTGTCCCTGCCTATGTCAGGGGGGTTGGAAGTAGATGACCCTTGTGTTCTCTTCCAACCCTGACTGATTCTATGATGATGCTATGATAAATACCACACACCCTGCAAAGCCCTGAAAGAAAGAAGCAAACCATGACCCATCAACAAGAAAGAGCACTGAAAATGAGGGTATTAACTCCAGCCTTCCTCCAAGCAGCTATAGATACTTGTGCTAATTCTTGTCACTACTGACAAATGCAAGTCAAGGAAGACACAGGGCAATTTTGTAAGTTAAAACAACAAACAGACTCTCTGGAAAACCAAGACATACAATATCTGTTCTGAGTGTCAGACATGTTGTCCACAGCAGAAGTAAGCAGAAATGAACCATGCTTACTTAGGCAAGAAAACAGAGCTGGCTTCCTTGAAAGGAAGAATGAGCAGATATATTTGAAGTGACTACCAATACCAATACGGTACCTGAAGACACAGTGTCATCCTCCAAAACATCAGTGTCTTTAAAATCCAAAGAGAAGGACCTGAAGGCAAATTTATAGCTGTAAGGAACCTTCTTGCTTAATATGTATTTCATCAAACACCAAAATGATGCATTGAAAACCTAAAATCAAGAAGAGGAAAAGCATTCAAAGAATGATTCATTTTCAAAAGGTACTTTATATTGCTTCTCATTTATTATTATGTTAGGGCTGTTCAGTCTGGAGAACAGGAGGCTCCCAGGTGACCTTCTTGTGGCCTGCCAGGATCTGAAGGAGGCCTACAAAAAAGTTGGGGAGGGACTTTATAGTCTCCTAGGGTGTGACTGGACTAGGGGGAATGGGGCAAAGCTGGGGGTGGGGAGATTCAGCCTGGACATGAGGAGGAAGTTGTTCAGCATGTGAGTGGTGAGAGACTGGAATGGGTTGCCCAGGGAGGTGGTTGAGGCCCCATCCCTGGAGGTGTTTAAAGCCAGGCTGGCTGAGGCTGTGGGCAGCCTGCTCTAGGGTAGGTTGTCCCTGCCCATGGCAAGGGGGTTGGAACTGGCTGATCCTTGTGGTCCCTTCCAGCCCTGACTGATTCTATGATTCTTATCATTTCAAAAACTGTTTAGATTTTTTTTTCATGTAAAAATGAAATCTTTAGATTCCTCTATCAAATTAGTCCCAACTGTTATATTGGACTACATTGCTTCCAGTGAATAATTAAGAGAAAAAAATCTGAGGTCTTGCTTACTAACTACAGGAGTGATTATATCACTTGAGAATCTATTACTAGCTTATGTAAAGCAAAGACCATCACCTCTAATTCCAAGGATGTGGTGGAGTCACCATCCCTGGAGGTGTTCAAGATAAGACTGGATGGGGGACTTAGTGCCATGGTCTATTTGATTGGACAGGGCTGGGTGATAGGTTGGACTGGATGAGCTTGGAGGACTCTTCCAACCTGGTTGATTCTATGAACTGATGGTCTCATCGCAGAGGACAGAAGAACACACTACAATCACCATCATAACAACTAGCTTTCTGATTAGAGGTTTCAGAACACAAAGCAACAACTGAATGAGCATGCTTAGTGAATTAGGAAGTGGCACCACAGGGAAAAGTAGCAACATGGGAAGATTTGTTGTCCTACTTCTGTAACTAAAATGATGGCTCTGTTTTAATTCTCAACATAAAGATACTCTTCCAAGAGCAGAAATTTTGTCCTTTTTGTCCTATTCAAAAGATGGAAATTTAAAGGGGTGCTTTCCAGTGCTTTTTTCATGATCTGGATTGAAAAATACAGCTGAAATTGAGGCTGGTGTCAAGCCCATCTATAAAAGCACTAGCTTAGGTGTTCTATTATCTAATATCAGAGCTTATAAAAGATATGAAAGAGGCTAAAGGCAATGTTAAGTGCTTATTCACCTTCTGTAGCCTTTAGGTATCATAGCATGAACCTGGTTGGAAGAGACCGCCAAGATCATCCAGTCTAACCTAGCACCCAGCCTTGTCCAATCAACCAGACCATGGCACTAAGTCCAGGCTTTGCTTCAACACCTCCAGGGACGGTGACTCCACCACCTCCCTGGGCAGCCTATTCCAGTGTCAATCACTCTCTCTGTGAAGAACTTCCTCCTCACATCCAGCCTAGACCTCCCCTGGCACAGCTTGAGACTGTGTCCCCTTGTTCTGGTGCTGCTTGCCTGGCAGAAGAGACTAACCCCACCTGGCTACAGCCTCCCTTCAGGTAGCTGTAGAGAGCAATAAGGTCTTTCCTGAGCCTCCTCTTCTCCAGCCTAAACACCCCCAGCTCCCTCAGTCTCTCCTCACAGGGCTGTGCTCCAGGCCCCTCACCAGCTTTGTTGCCCATCTCTGGACACCTTCCAGCACCTCAACATCTCTCTTGAATTGAGGGGCCCAGAACTGGACACAGCACTCAAGGTGTGGCCAGAGCAGTGCTGAGTACAGGGGCAGAATAACCTCCCTTGTCCTGCTGGCCACACTGTTCCCAATATGTGTTTAAAATTATTTGTTCACCTTGAAGTGTTCTTCAACCACTCCAGTATCACAGAGACCAGGAGGACAGTGAGTTAGTTCCAACTCCTTCAAGGCTTTAGAAAGCTCTGGCATACTGCTGAAATTATTTATCACATTTCCAATAGCTTTCATAATAGCTGTAGCTTGCTCTATAAACCGGCAGCTTTCCTGGAGAGAGAGAAGGAAAAAAAACAAACTCATTGTTAGAAAGATTGAATTAAGGTTTTCTTCTCTTTTCTTTCTAGAGCATGACAGTGTGCAAGCATTTTTTATCATGATGAAGAATAAAACTTGAGTTATGATGAACAACTGCAAATCATTTTACAAACTATAAAACCCATCAGGTGTCTGGTAGTCAAAAGCCCACAAAATGTTCCCTCTTTTCAGCTACTGGAATAAAAATGTTGCAACACTAAACCAGCCACAGTAACATGTAACTATTAAGGATTCTATTTTTTTTCAGTCCTAGGACATTTAATCAAACATAAGATGTGTATAGAGACTTACTGCTTGTATCATATATATATGACATTTTAATATCATTTCATAGATATGAATATATGCACACATACATCAATACATATATATAATTGCATATATATAGATGAAATTTTAGTATGATTTGATATTTATATGAATGTAGCTACGTCAGGGGAAATTTAGGCTGGAGGTGAGGAGAAAGTTCTTCCCTGAGAGAGTCATTGGACACTGGAATGGGCTGCCCGGGGAGGTGGTGGAGTCACTGTCCCTGGAGCTGTTCAAGGCAGGATTGGACGTGGCACTTGGTGCCATGGTCTGGCCTTGAGCTCTGTGGTAAAGGGTTGGACTTGATGATCTGTGAGGTCTCTTCCAACCTTGATGATACTGTGATACTGTATGCAAACACACATCAATACATATATATAATTGCAATCAATACCTATATATAATTGCATATCTATATGCAATTTGAATGTATAGATATGAATGCATGCACACATACATCAATACATATATATAAGACTGGATGAGGCACTTGGTGCCATGGTCTAGTTGACTGGATAGGGCTGGGTTGAACTGGATGATCTTAGAGGTCTCTTCCAACCTGGTTGATTCTACTAAATTAATAATAGTTATGAATGATGAATATTAATTTCTGTATGAATGTTACTTTTTACTATTAATATTTAAAATATCAGGAAAATTCGCTGAGATTCTTTGGATTTTTGGTCAAAAGGAAGCAACTGCACAGAATGAAACAGTTTAAACAATCAGAACTTGGAAAATAGTAACTCAAAAGCAGGGAAAATTCTAACTGTGCTTAGGGAGTCTTGGCATTGACTCCAGCAGATTTACTCACGATGCTTTTCGTCTCCGAGTAAGTCTCTTGTATCAAAGACACCTTCAAACTCGGGATAATGATCCCAATATAAAATACTCCAGGCAGAGCAAAAGGAGTTGGTGCTAAGACATTAGTGTTAGTTGCAACACGTGGCTGCCTTTAATGAGCTGCAAATGATGAGAGGCAGGAAGGCTCTGTGCTGAAGGCAGGATGCAAAAGGCTGAATGCAGGAAGACAGCGGTATCTAAATCATCCCCCTTTAAATACTTCATTTTGATAATCAAACTGGCCAATAGGCACTAGCACCATTGTTCTGGCCAATGAATTCAAAGCTTCATGCCTGGTTTGAACATGCAGGCACTTCGAGGGCAGCATAAGACACCTGAGAGGTGGTGCTAAGCCCTTTTAGCCCTCAAGGCTTTGCTGGGTCCAACCCCTTATTATTTGCTCATCTAACTCCACTCCCAGACCCCACAACAGGAGGAGGAGAGCAAGGCTTAAACTGGTCTAGCAGGATTTATGTCCTACCAGGACACTGCTGCAGTGCTAATAAGACTCTTGTTAGATGAAATACTCTGCATCTCTATTAATAATGACAGAGGAGTACTTGTATCCTGCTGAAAACAAGGTCCAAAGACAGGCTTGCCTAAAGCATCATTCATCTTTGTCAGGATTTCTGTGCAAGAATGTGGGCACTTTCCTGCAAATGACACTGTGGGGAAATTATCTTCTTAAAAACAGTGCAGAGAAGACTTCAAGATAAAATACAGCAGAATTTTCTTGATGAGGAACAGGATTTCATCCACAAATTGAAGAAGAGCCACAAGAAATTGTTAATGACCAAACTTACATTAAAAACTTCTTTGCCACAATAAACATAATAAATTTGCACAAGCTGCTTTGATGTCCTACTGTTAGGACACTGAATCTGCAATGCTAGGCAAATTTTCTGTACACTGGACCTTCCAAAATGTTTTTGCACAACTCTGCTCTGGAAGCTATATGCTCTCTGACCTGAATCATAGAATCATAGAATCAACACTGTTAGCACAGTGAGTGACTAGCTCTGGTTATGTGTACCTTTTCAAGGCCTGGAAACACAGCATCCTCCTCTCCAAAGACACATGGCACCATGCTACATATCTGAATATGGTGCCCTATGGGAGAACTTACTGTGAAGAGCAATATATGTCGCCTGCAAGCAAAGAGAAAAATGAAGTTAAAAAAGCAAATTAAAAAAATCCAAACTACAAAAAACCCACCCAAAGCAGGAACAACTCTCCACAAACCAACCAACCCACCCACAGAAATTCTTAACCTTTTCCTTTAATGCATTTGCAAAATTTAAATCTTTTCCTTGGTTCTTCAAATCCTGTATTTCTAATTCTGTTGCTGTACCAGAGAGTGATTTCCAATCTTTAAAAGAATTATTAAATAGCATTAAAATCAAGAAGGTTGGAAAAGACCTTGAAGGTCATTGAGTCCAACTGGAAGCCAGCTACCAGCAATGCTAAAATGGAGCCTCAAGCACAACATCCACTCGCTTCTTCAACTCCTCCAGGGATGGGGACTCCACCACCTCCCTTAGTAGGCTCTTCCCAGGCATAAACCACTCTCTTTCCCTTCTAATCCACAACCATAGCCTTCTGTGCTCTCAGTTTCTGCTTTGACCCCATCCTCTTCCTCTGGGTCATCCCCACCATCCCAAATGTCCACTCAACAACACCATCTCAATCCCAAAGCAAACCAGTTTCTCCCCAAACCCTCCATAGCCTCTCCAAGCTCAGAATCTTTGCCTCAAAGTGGAGACAAGGAAATAGGAAAAGGACACAGTGCAATAGACCACGACACAGAGGGGAAAGGGTCTGGAGGGGGAAGAGGAGGTTGACACAAAGGAAGGGGAATGGGATGATGCAAGTAAGGATGGTGGAGAGGAAACAGGGGACAAAGTTTGAGGGCCTGAGGCACATCTCAGAATCAGTCTGTCAGTGCCAGGACTTGTGGGAACTCAGAGGAACAAGGGGATGAGTAATGGGGAATTGTGACAGACTGAGTAATAAAAAAAAATCAGTGGAAAATGGGTTTAGGGCCCGGATCAAAGTGCTCCCCAGGTGTGCCTTGGAAGTAGAATCATAGAATCAACCAGGTTGGAAGAGACCTCCAACATCATCCAGTCCAAATTAGCACCCAGTCCTAGCCAGTCAACCAGACCATGGCACAGACAGGCTTTCCATGAGCACCTCCAGGGACAGTGACTCCACCACCTCCCTGGGCAGCCCATTCCAATGCAAATCACTCTCTCTGCCAACAACTTCCTCCTAACATCCAGCCTAGACCTCCCCTGGCACAACTTCAGACTGTGTCCCCTTGTTCTCTTGCTGCTTGCCTGGCAGAAGAGACCAACCCCACCTGGCTACAGCCTCCCTTCAGGTAGTTGTAGACAGCAATGAGGTCAGCCCTGAGCCTCCTCTTCTCCAGGCTGCACACCCCCAGCTCCCTCAGCCTCTTCTCAAAGGGTTTGAGTTCCAGTACTTGGAAGGATACGTAAATGGTGAGCCTAAAAAAGGGCTTACCTAGATCAGTATCACATCCAAACTTGAAGCTTTTTAGTCAAGATCACAGTGAGGTAAACTTAAAAACGTACTTCACTGTACACAGGTACACAGCTTAGAGAAGTCAAGTACTCTGGTACTGAGACAAGTGTACTGAGACTGTAACTTCTGTGTTCTTCTTGATAAAACCAGAAAGCAAATGAGCCCATAACCCATGTCAGGCTAGATGATATTACAACATGATCATTTTGTGGAACAACTGTGGGCCAGATCACTCAACTGAAACCTCGTAAGGTGGGAAGTAACAGAAATTCAATATGTCTTATTGGGATTCACTCAGCTCATTCTTGTTCCCTTGATCATATCCTGTAATGGATTCCATTCATAGGAGAAAACATTCCTAATTACAGTTTTGCAACACAGAGCATTCATGCTCTTCTCTCCAATGTTGTGCAGTCCCACTGAAATACTTTGGAAGCTTGCTGATGCCAAACAGTAAAGTTTCACAGTCTTTTATCATTGTCAGAATGGCATTTAGCTGGAGAAGTTCATCCAGGCAGCCACTTCAAGGTGTTAATCAGAGATCCAGCAGTGAAATTAATACACATATGCACTCTCACTTCTAAGTTGCATCTTCTTGGGAGCAGAATTTGAAATGTCCCCTGGCCACCAACAGAGGAAATAAAGAGCCCTCCTGGCTCAGCAAGCCATTTCTCATTTGGAATGAAATGGGGAAGTAGTCAATAAGCCCATTTGTCTCCCAGCCCTGCTGCAAATTAAATCTTCTTGAAAGCCTGCTGGCTCTTCCTGGTGTGAAGGAGAATCAAAGGTGAGAAGCTTCTCAATTTGAGCTGCCTGGATCTCTGGTAGCTTTGAAATTTGCAGGTGCAAAAAGACATATAAGTTTTCTGCTTCTCTACAGGACACAACACTAAGAAAACACATGTGGTGGCAGAACTAACCTGTAAGCACCATAACAACTTCTCCAATGAAAACAAGTAGTATTTCCAAAGATGTTTTATATAGTACCAGCACAACAGCTTGGTGGATTTTTGTTCTGTGCCTATTTATTTGTTTGGAACCTCAGTTGATTTTTTAAAGCCACATTTTGTCTCATTTCTATGAAATTAAACCAGTGAGCCTCTATTTGTGGAGAAGGAGAAAGACTCAGTGAATTAGTCTGCAACTTTATGCTAATGACAAGAGATGAAGATGTTATATTCCTTGCTTCACTGTGTTGTACTTTAAGGATTGTCTGTGTCATGGCCTGATGGCCAAAAATAAGCTTATCCATGCCCTGGCTTGCCCAGGCATGTGTTTCTGCTCTCTCCCTCTTCTGCTGTGGGGAGAAGCAATCACAGGAGAGAGGACAAAGGACCTGAAGCCATTGAGTCTAAGGACTCTGGCTTGTCCAGACATGTTCCCCTACTCCCCCTCCTTCTGTGCTGGGGGAAGCAATCACAGGAAAGGCCAATGAAAGCCCTGGCTTCACCTAATATGGCCAAGCTTGGCAAAGTGCCATTCTGATTGGCTAATCTGTGTCCAAAGGCCCATTAGTCTCAGGTTGGTATTGATAAAAAAGGATGAGCAGGTAGCACAGTGCTGCTGCTGATGCCTCACTGCATCCTGGAACTGCCTGGGAACTCCACTGCCTCGAGTTTACCAGCAGCAGGCTCTAGATGCCTGCATAGCCAGCTTGACACTGTGCCAAGCCTGCACATGGCATTGCATCCTGCCTGCCCCTCTGCAAGGCTGCTGCTGAATCAGGAATCAGGAGGAACCAGGTCAGAGACTATGCTATAGACTCCCAGCCTCCTCAGAAAAGAGCCTGGGAAACAACAAAGCCTCTAACAGCTTTGAAACCACCAAAGGCAGCCCCTCCACATGCTTTGGGTACTGTCTGATACTGTTTTGTGAGCAAACACTTAAAGCCTCTTGTAACTCACTGACTTCTGCCATAAGCAGAAAGAGGCTTCCTGTGTCCTCTAGTGGCTAAGCAGTATAATTAACTGCAAGAATCTTCTCTTCCAGTATAATGTTTGCATTTGCCACTTCAAGAAATAACTGCTGTAGTTGTGCCTGTTCCCTGTGTGTATAAATTTCCAAAACTTGCATTTTTGAACCTTCTGAATAAGTTTTCTGGTGAGTTTCATTGCTAATAAACAGCTTTCATAGTTATTAACACTCATTGCCTGGATAGCAAAATTAATACAGATTATTAATTTTGCATGATCTGCCACACCATGAGGAGAATTCCTCCAGATGTACTAGAAAGTGTCAAGGGGAGGCATTGGATATTCTCATAAGTTATACCATTCTTCATCCTGTATTATTGCTATAGAAGAAGTAGACCTTCTGGTCAGCTCTCTCTTGCCTCATGGCATTTGCCTTTGCTTGTTATGCAGAAGAGAGGCTCTGCTGGCAGGAAATTTATTTCTGCTGCATAGAGAGGCCTATCCTCAATGTCTTAGTCTGGCAGGGCTCAGCCATTGCTGGTCTTACACATCCTTTTTCAGTTAATACCTTTTGTACTTCATTTATATTTGTAAATAAGATTTCTATTTAACTTCCACTTCTGTTAGAGTGTTCTTATTTACTTCTTTGGGGTAAATTCTACATTCTGTCCAGACCTGACAGCTCAAACACAGTACTTGGGAGTAATGGTAGATAGCAGCTGAACGTGAGCCAGCAGTGTCCCCAGGTGGGCAGGAGAGCCAATGGCATCCTGGTCTGGATCAGGAACACTGTGGCCAGTAGGACAAGGGAGGTTATTCTGCCCCTGTGCCCCTTAGTTATTCAGCACTGGTTAGGCCACACCTTGAGTGCTGTGTCCAGTTCTGGGCTACTCAATTCAAGAGAGATGTTGAGGTACTGGAACGTGTCCAGAGAAGGGCAACAAAGCTTGTGAGAGGCCTGGAGCACAAACCCTGTGAGGAGAGGCTGAGGGAGCTGGGGGTGTGCAGCCTGCAGAAGAGGAGGCTCAGGGTAGACCTCACTGCTGTCTACAACTCCCTGAAGGGAGGCTGTAGCCAGGTGGGGTTGGTCTCTTCTGCCAGGCAAGCAGCAACAGAACAAGGGGACACAGTCTCAAGTCGTGGCAGGGGAGGTCTAGGCTGGATGTTAGGAGGAAGTTGTTGGCAGAGAGAGTGATTGGCATTGGAATGGGCTGCCCAGGGAGGTGGTGGAGTTGCCGTCCCTGGAGGTGGTCAAAAGCATACTGGATGAGGCACTTAGTGCCATGGTCTGGTTGATTGGCTAGGGCTGGGTGCTAGGCTGGACTGGATGATTTTGGAGATCTCTTCCAACCTGGTTGATTCTATGACAGTGGAAGCATTTTCAGAATTTAGCAAGTATCAAAGGCTCTTTCTTTTATCTACTTTTTTATTTAACATTGGGTAAATGCTGTACACTGAGTATCTAGAGCTACATGCAAAAAAAACCATATTAAGCACTACATGAATCTGAACATATGCAGGCCTTCATGGCTAGCCTCAGAATTTCTCCTACAATGTCTATAAATCCTGTTTCAAGAATAGCTATGAAACCTCCTATAGTCCTGCCTTGTTCATATAATTCCCCTAAAAATCCCTGTTCCAGGGCATATTTCAAAATCATTCTGGTTAGAAACCCTTTTAAGTGGAAATTTGAATTCTATTTCACTTTTTAGCAGGTCAGTGTGATTATTTTCTTTGCTAATGTGCTTAGACAGGAGTAAAGAATTCAAAATACTTATACAAGTTATGTTAATTATTTAACTTCACCCCAGTTTTGCAGCCTAACCAAATCCTAGCTGTCAACCAGCTTGGTATATATTCCACAAACTTCTATTTTGGGAAGTGAACTTTGAATTATTATTAAAGAATTCAGACTACAGTTTTAGGACAGGAATAAAGCCTCATACATACCCAAGAGGAAGATTTAACACAGTAGCTTTGGTTGCAGATGTATGCATCTTTAACACAAGTTCTCCAGGAGTCACACACTTCCAAGAAAAACGTTCAACCATCAGCATGCCTTTTGGAGTGCTAGAACATTCTTGTTTAGTACCTAGATTAAGACAGAAAATTCCAAACCAGCAGTGCAGTGAAATGAAGAGAAGTACACTTATGGAGAATCTGTAGCTACAGTCATTGAAGTCTTCATTTTGGTGTGGACAAAAGAGACAGTCATTTCAAATGCATGAGTGGTTCAGAATACAGCTTACTTCTATTGTTAACTAGAAAATGATGGTTAGAAGGATGTATAAATCAGATATGATCCAAATCACATAAGGCTGTTCTGAAATTCCTTAAAAGTGCATTCTGCTCACATGCAAAGGAAGCAATCTGACATATACAGCATACATGTATATTATACTTTGATTATTTTAACAGGATGGTCATTCTGGTGGGTTTTGCAAGCCTTCTTTTGGTTTGTAGAATCACAGATGTTAGAGGCTGGGAGGGAACTCCAGAGATCATTGAGTCCAAACCCCCTGCCAGAGCAGGGCCATAACCTAGTGCAGGTCACACAGAAATGCATCCAGACTGCTCTTCAAAGCCTGCAGAAGAGACTCCACAGTCTCTCTGAGAAGCCTGTTGCAGTGCTCTGTGACCCTTACAGTAAAGAAGTTCCCCCTCATTTTGAGGTGGAACTTCCTGTGCTGTAGTTTATGTCCATTGCACCTTGTTCTGTCCCAGGGAGCAAGTGAGCAGAGCCTGTCCCCTCCCTCCTCACATCCAGCCCTCAGATATTGACAAACATTTATTAGATCCCCTGTCAGTCTTCTTTTCACCAGACCAGGTTATCTCTACTTTACTCTAGATGCACTGAATTTATGTCCATACACAATGCTTAAATGACCAATTAAGCTGACTGCCATAACATATATTAGCTTTTCTGAATGCCATTCTAGGATTTTCACAACATAAAAATTATTTCTATTCAAGCCACCCAAGCTGTAGGAACTTGAAATAAGCCAGCTGTAAATAGACCTTCTGCATCAGTTGGAAAAAGCATTTCAAATACAAACTTTTGGTCATATTGCTAATTTTACTGCATTTTAATCAAATAAGACATCAAGAACCTTGTAAGAACCTTGTCCCCTTCCTGGGAAGAGAGTGGTTGAAGAGCAGCCAGGCAGAAAGGGATCTGGGGGTACTGGTAGAATGTAGACTGAACATGAGCCAGCAGTGTGCCCAGGTGGCCAAGAAAGCCAATGGCATCCTGGCCTGGATCAGGAGCAGTGTTGCCAGCAGGACAAGAGAGGTTATTCTTCTGTGCTCAGCCACACTTTGAGTGGCAGTGTCCAGTTCTGGCTTCTCAATTCAAGAGAGATGGTGAGGTAGTGGAGTGCGTCCAGAAAAGGGCAACAAAGCTGGTGAGGGGCCTGGAGCACAGCCCTGTGAGGAGAGGCTGAGGGAGCTGGGGGTATGCAGCCTGCAGAAGAGGAGGCTCAGGGCTGACCTCACTGCTGTCTACAACTCCCTGAAGGGAGGCTGCAGCCAGGTGGGGTTGGTCTCTTCTCCCAGGCAACCAGCAGCAGAACAAGAGGACACAGTCTCAAGTTGTGCTGAGGTAGGTCTAGGCTGGATGTTAGGAGGAAGCTGTTGGCAGAGAGAGTGATTGGCATTGGAATGGGCTGCTCAGGGAGGTGGTGGAGTCGCTGTCCCTGGAGGTGCTCATGGAAAGCCTGGATGAGGCACTTAGTGCCATGGTCTGGTTGATTGGCTAGGGCTGGGTGCTAGGTTGGACTGGCTGATCTTGGAGGTCTCTTCCAACTTGGTTGATTCTATGACTCTAACAGAATTTGTAGAAAAGAAACTTCAGGAAACCAAAGCAAGTCCATATCAGAAATATACTGGTGAAAAGCTTGCAATAAATAGTAATAAACAGTAAAGGTAAGGAGAAAGATTCATCTTCAATATGAAATAACAAGAAAGCATTGTATGAATACTAGTGTATTTCCCACAGTCAGTTTGGCTATTTAATGCTAAAGTCTCAAGCTATGCCAAATTACACCACAGTCCAACACAACACTGATAAAACACAATGTTAACATGCACTTTTCTATGTTGGCCTTACCTCCAATATCACCCCAGCATACTAATGCAGAAAAGCTAACCAGGATTTCAATGGGCCTCAGGCTGTCCACAAGTAAATAATAGAAGACTCGGTCCTCTGTAAACTGTACAGCAAAATGGACATTGGTTCAGCTTTCATTTTCATTGAACACTGTCTGCCTGGACTTACACAAAGTATGATCAAGATTATGGATATTGGAACCCTAGATATAATAATGCAAAGTAATTAACTGCCCCTGTACTCTGCACTGGTTAGACCACACCTTGAGTACTGTGTTCAGTTCTGGGCCCCCCAGTTTAGGAGGGACATTGAGATGCTTGAGCGTGTCCAGAGAAGGGCGATGAGGCTGGGGAGAGGCCTTGAGCACAGCCCTACGAGGAGAGGCTGAGGGAGCTGGGATTGGTTAGCCTGGAGAAGAGGAGGCTCAGGGGTGACCTTATTGCTGTCTACAACTACCTGAAGGGTGGTTGTGGCCAGGAGGAGGTTGCTCTCTTCTCTCAGGTGGCCAGCACCAGAACAAGAGGACACAGCCTCAGGCTGCACCAGGGGAAATTTAGGCTGGAGGTGAGGAGAAAGTTCTTCCCTGAGAGAGTCATTGGACACTGGAATGGGCTGCCCGGGGAGGTGGTGGAGTCGCCGTCCCTGGAGCTGTTCAAGGCAGGACTGGACGTGGCACTTGGTGCCATGGTCTAGCCTTGAGCTCTGTGGTAAAGGGTTGGACTTGATGATCTGTGAGGTCTCTTCCAACCTTGGTGATACTGTGATGCTGTGATACTTCTAATTTCAGATGTGCTGCATATGTATAACCATAATGTTCGGTCAAGAGAGAAAAGGAAACAGGAAAGTTTCTTGGAAAAGTTCTTGACTCTTATATTTTTGTGCTACTTTGAGCCTAGTTGGGATAATTTGGTGAGAACAATTAGATGATAGGCTGTGAACAGGAAACAATGGTGAGGTCTGCTGCACTCACAGACTTGTGGAGTTGTACAAGAACACAAACATAGATAACACAGTTTGCTCTCTGGCTTTGGGCTGCATTTCTCTCTCTAACCTGCTGTCTGTATAACTAATCCTTCTGCTTCATAACCCCCCTGGCTGATCCTCCAAACTCACTTTGCATGTAAGGCAAAATCTGGGGTAAGGTACAGCAGTGGAAAGGAGGTGGAAGGGTGGTTGGGAGCCCCTCCTGGGCACTCTGGTTTCTGGAAGGGCTGTTGTGTTTCTGTATTACTTTTTAACTTGTCCATTGCTGTCTCTAGCTGTATAGATTGTAAATACCTGCTTGGATATTGTGCTAAGCTGTAAATATAAAGCTTCATTCCTTAATTTCCAGCATGGCTGAGCCTAGTCTGGGTGATTTTCTGAAGTGTGGGGAGACAGGTAACACCAAAGCCATCACAATTTTTCATACTCACCTGTGATGGTTTGGGTGTTCCCTGCCCTCCCCCCCCCCCCCCCACTTTAGAAATCACCCAGACCAGTCTCAGCCAGCTCTGGAAATATGAATGAAGCTTATATTTACAGCTGGCACAATATACAAACAAATATTTACAGTACATACAGTTATAGACAGAAATATGCAAGGTAAAAGGTAATACAGAAACACAACAGCCCTCCCAGAAACCTGAGTCCCCAGGAGGGGCTCTCAACCACCCCTTCTCCTTCCCCCTATCCCTCTCAACCTTACCCCAGTCCCAAGGAAGAACAGAGGTTCAGCCAGAGGGTTAGGAAGCAAAGTGGATTAATCAGAGAAACAACAGAGGGTCTAGAGAGAGGGAAAAGCAATGCAGCTCCGAGCTTCCCAGCAGAGGAAGAAGCAGTGCCTTATCTGTGTTTGGACTCCTGTTCTTACACCTCTCAGTAAGCCTATAAGTGAAGTAGAGATCATTCTGTTTCCCTTTCACAGCCTGTAATCTAGTCCTTCTCACCAAAACATTCTGGCTAGCTTCAAACTAGAACAGCACCTCAGTTTCACAGCACTATTTGCCAAACAACATTCAATGAAAGACCAACAAAAAATTGCTTTGTGCTGGAACTTTCTGATTCTAATTACTGTAAGCTTGAAAGGAATAAAGCACTTTTAATTTGCAATGCATGACTGATTCTACCTCATAGTAGGGTTTTTTTTTTGCTATGGAAATATATGTCAGCTTTAATACATAAGTCCTATGCCAATAAGAGAAACTATAGTGTGATTCTACCTTTTCCTATAGGTTTTTTTTTCAACATGAAGAGGTGAACAAGCTTCTTTGCTTCACAGCTATTCTAACTCTTATCTTCCTACATTCTCCAGTCACATCAATACACTTGTTTTATATTTGCCCCTGCGACATCGCTACTGTTATCTTCACAGCATCCCATAAATGTGTTCCTTTGTATGTCTGATAGAGAATGTATCTAATGTTGTAAATACTTCATCTGTATCAATGTAAAAACAAGAAATCATTTTACAGCAAAAGATGGGTTTTTCAACACAACAGCACAGAGGCTTAACGTAGTCTTGAAGCTGATTACAGCTTGGGAAAGTATACAGCACTACATGAAGGGACATTGTAGCCAGGTGGGGGGTGGCCTCTTCTCCCAGGCAACCAGCAATAGAACAAGGGGACACAGTCTCAAGTTGTGCCAGGGGAAGTATAGGCTGGATGTTAGGAGGAAGTTGTTGGCAGAGAGAGTGATTGGCATTGGAATGGGCTGCCCAGGGAGGTGGTGGAGTCTCTGGGAAGTGTTCAAGCAAAGCCTGGCTGAGGCACTTAGTGCCATGGTCTGGTTGATTGGCTAGGGCTGGGGGATAGGTTGGACTGGCTGATCTTGGAGGTCTCTTCCAACCTGGTTGATTCTATGATTGGGAAATTTTCTTGTGGTGATTACAAATACAGAGAGGTGTGAAACTGCAGGTATACTGTAATTCTGGAGCATAATCCATGTAGTTAACCTTCTCAATACAGGATTTTACATGCAGTCCATGCCTGGGGTTTGCATTTCTATACTCTACAATTACACTTCAATCATAGTATAAAACTAGAGCTGGAACAAAATATTCAAGCATGTTGAATGACCTTCTGAAAATATAAACTAATGGCAGATTTGAAGAAATACTGTAATTTCAGTGAAACTAAGGGTTATTTCTAATGCCTGGAAGAGAACTTTGCAAGTTCACAGCATCACAGCATATTAGTGGTTGGAAGGGACCCAAGGAGATCATCAAGTCCAACACCCCCTGCTACAGCAGGACCACACAATCTAGCACAGATCACAGAGGAACACATCCAGACAGGCCTTAAAAGGCTCCAGGGAAGGAGACTCCACAACCTCTTTGGAGAGCATGTGTCAGTGCTCTGGGACCCTTACAGTAAAGAAGTTCCCCCTTGTGTTGAGGCAGAACCTCTTTTGCTGTAATTTACACCCATTGCTCCTTGTCCTATCCCAGGGAGCAGTGAGCAGTGCCTGTACCCCCTCTCCTGACCCCCAGCCCTCAGATGTGTATAAACATTTATGAAGTTCTCTCTGTCTTCTCTCCAGACTAAGCAGCCCCAGGTCTCAGCCTCTCCTCATAAGGCAGTGCCCTCCAGACCCCTCATCATCCTCATAGCTCTCTGCTGGACCCTCTCCAGCAGATCCCTCTCCCTCTTAAACTGGGGAGCCCAAAACTGAAGGCAGAGTAGAGGGTAAGGAGAACCTCTCCCCTTGATCTGCTGGACACACTCTGCTTAATACACCCCAGGATCCCATTGGATCATCTGCTAAGGGACTTAACAGTGAAGTGAAAATGAATCTATCTATACAGGGTCCTGATTTGGGTTTTAGGTGACAGGTGACAATGAAGGACAACTGAAGAGCAGATTCTACAGCTGAATCATCATAAAATTTCATTTAGTTTCTAGATGTGTATAAAGTAGATTCTAATCAAGATGAAGCTAGGATGGCTCTCTGATGCACAGGCATATATATTCTCACTGCAAACTGTCATGCTTTACCAACTCCTCCTCCTATCGTATGACAGCATCCCATAAGACTGTGATTTTTCAGTAACAGCAGCTCTATGTGCTCTACCAATGTAATTTAACAGATCTGTATTATCTAATTGTGTAAGACTTTGATGAACAGATAAAAGGCATAGGAAAACTCAATACAGTCATACCTTAAAGTCCATTTTCTGATAGTTATAAGCATAGGTTTGTGGCTTGTGAAAAACATACAGGTTCCTAGGGAGAGAATAAAATAGAAACACACATAGGAAAATAATCTTAGTGTACCTTATGTATTTCCAGTAAATATCTATTTCATTACATAAGAAACTAAATTTACTTTGATGTAACAGAATCCCAGCTACTTCTCAAAAATGGTTCAGCATTTTTAGTTTCAGAGAAGGTGAATATAATACATCCCCAGTAAAATGCAGCTGGTGTTAATCTCTGCCTTTGCTGCATTTCTACAGTCTTCCATTGGAAATCAGGCCCATAATCATAGAATCAGGCAGGGTTGGAAGGGATCACAAGGATCATCTAGTTCCAACCCCCCTGCCATGGGCAGGGGCACCCTACCCTAGATCAAGGTAAATCTGTCCATTTGAATCTACAAACAGTAATAAGCTAATATTATTCTACATCTTCGATGCCCAGCTGAAAGTCAGTGTGATAAAGCTGTCTTTAAAGTATCACTGTAAGAAAGAACTTCCTGTTTGCATAGCTCATTAATGGGCTTTTTCAACTCTAAGCTGTTTGTACAGCTTCAGCTGCTTGGTTCCTCACTATTTTGATTGTGACTTTGATTTAACCCAGAGCAACATAAATTACTCCAGCTTTAACTGAGGATGGAATGAGATGCACAGTCCAATGTTTTATGTCAAGAACACATTTTGATGACTCAGAATGTCACATTTCAATGATCCATTGCTGACATATCAATTCCTACAATGACTGAAATTGTCCTCATTTCTCTAAGTTGATATGAGCTCTGAACAGTCATATTCATTTCACTATATCTGACATGTCCGACAAGGAAATACTTCCAACAGAACTGACTGGTAAATTTGTGTGCCTAAATGCTTCTCAGAGATAAATCCCTCAGAAGCTGGTCAAGGTGACTTTATTAATAGCTACTTTATCATTTCACATGCAAAAGTAAGTAAACTCTCAACGGTTTATGGACAGGAATTAAGAAACTTAGAAATTCTCTATACTTTAATTAATACTACAGTGGGATATAAAAAGTCAACAGTACTTTAATGTTTGGTTAATAAGCTAAAAAGTCCATATCTTACATTCTGTCTGTAAGAAAGTATGAGCAAGACTTTGAAAGGGAAGGAAATCACTTTACTTGTGATGCCTTTTTTCCCCCTGAGGGCCTTGTCTTCCTATTTCTGGGGCAAAGTAGTTGAGTAAACCTTAACAAGGTCTAAAGGTGATCTATGATCTTTTATTCCCAAAGATTCTATTGTCCTGCTATTAGAAAAGTTATACATCCTCTGTCACAGAAGAAACAGAACTTAGTATCTTTTCAAGAACACACTTGATCTATGAAAATAAAAGCTTCACAAAATCTCAGTTACAAATTCAAACAAACAGAAGATCTGGGTGATTTTTTTCTGCCAAAAATCACTCCCCTCAGCAATGCCAGGTTTTTCAGAGGACCTGGATTGTACCAGGCTTGGTATTATATTGAAAAGGGAGTGAAAGAAAGCATCTAGTTGACCAGGAATGTTTTTTTTTCCTTAGAACTGCATTATTCAGATGCAGACTGTGTCTCCCAGCGGCTGACAAAT
Source organism: Pogoniulus pusillus (assembly GCF_015220805.1). Lineage (NCBI taxonomy): Eukaryota > Metazoa > Chordata > Aves > Piciformes > Lybiidae > Pogoniulus > Pogoniulus pusillus. Next base: position 4,923,897 of record NC_087281.1, on the reverse strand, counting down.
TGGGTACGTCAGCACTCTCTATCAGTATGCTCTATGACCCAGACCTTCCACACACATTACAGTCTGAGACATGCCTCATGCAGCTGCTGGTTGTATTCTCCACTGTACTCTGGGGAACATGCCCAAGATACAATGTGCAGTGGCACTGACAGATGCACTATCAACAGTAAGTCTGCTATGAAGATCACAGGCTCACAGGATGTTAGGGGTTGGAAGGGACCCAGGGAGATCATCGAGTCCAACTCCCCCCTGCCAGAGCAGGACCACACAATCTAGCACCGATCACAGAGGAACACATCCAGACAGGCCTTAAAAGGCTCCGGGGAAGGAGACTCCACAACCTCTCTGGGAAGCCTGTGTCTGTGCTCTGGGACCCTTACAGTAAAGAAGTTCCCCCTTGTGTTGAGGCAGAACCTCTTTTGCTGCAATTTACACCCATTACTCCTTGTCCTATCACAGGGAGCAAGTGAGCAGAGCCTGTCCCCACCCTCTCCTGACCCCCAGTCCTCAGATGTTTATAAACATTATGAAATCCCCTCTCAGTCTTCTCTTCTCCAGACTAAGCAGCCCCAGGTCCCTCAGCCTCTCCTCATAAGGCAGTGCTCCAGTCCCCTCATCATCCTTGTAGCCCTCCGCTGGACCCTCTCCAGCAGATCCCTGTCTCTCTTCAACTGAAGAGCCCAAAACTGAACACAGTTCTCAAGATGAGTATTCAAGAGTTGCCTTCAGAAAAGAGGTACAGAGTTATACATAGAAGACTTTTATATAGCCACATTTAATATTTTACTATTGTTGTGTATTTTATGGGGAAAAAAACCCACATCACAAACCAAAACCAAACCACAATCAACCAAAACAAACAACCCCCCCCCAAAAAAAACCCTCCAACAAAACAAAACAAAAGCCCAACACCAAAACCTCTGTTCCTTACTGGAAACAAACACAGAAGTCTTCATAGCTAATCCAGGTTTCCCTGGAAACAGAAGTCTTTTCAGACTCGGGCTCTTCCTCTGATTTATCCCTTGCCTGGTTGTTCAGAACAGCATCAGCTGTTTCTGACACTTGCTCTTCATCATTCTCATGTAATTTTCCTGCAGAGATAAGAAGACACACAGAGCCAATAGAGTCACAATGTGGCCACTGAAGTAGTGTCATTTTTATACTGAAAATTATCCCAAAACTACTTGGATATTCTCCACACATCTCAGAGTTTACAAAATAACCCACTCGACCCAAAAAGCTCAAAAGCTAAGGGAAACAATTCTGTAGATGTAATTGTGGTTTACATCTGTCATTGCTCAAGTACTGTGCCTCAGTATACTGTCATCTATTGACTCCTGCACTAGAAACTTTAAGGTAAAGACACACAGGAATTCTGCAAACCTGAAGTCATCTACATGAAGAAAAATACCCCCTCCCTTGTTCAAAGCTCCTATTCAGTGAAAAGCAGATGATGCAGTATCATAACATTTTTTACAACCTGCAGAAAAACAGAGAATCAGCCAGATTGGAAGAGACCTCTAAGCTCAGCCAGTCCAACCTAGCACCCAGCCCCAGCCAATCAACCAGACCATGGCACTAAGTGCCCCATCCACGCTTTGCTTCAACACCTCCAGGGACAGCGACTCCATCACCTCCCTGGGCAGCCCATTCCAATGCCAATCACTCTCTCTAGCAACAACTTCCTCCTAACATCCAGCCTAGACCTCCCCTGCCACAACTTGAGACTGTGTCCCCTTCTTCTGTGGCTGGTTGCCTGGCAGAAAAGACCAACCCCCACCTGGCTACAGCCTCCCTGCAGGTAGTTGTAGACAGCAAAATAAGGAAATACAGAGAATTGTGGAAGACACAAAGGCCAATCCTTCCCATGTTACTTAGTACCTCCTATGGCATTACTCCTGCATATCAAAGTACTTAGAAACAGATTTGAACTGAATTTTATTGTAGGAAAACCAGAAATATTGTCAGATTCATATCAAAATATAAAGACAGAAATGTCTGTTTTGGATAGGCCAAAATAGGCTTATACATGTCTTGGCTTGCCCAGACATGTTTTTCTGCTCTCCCTCCTTTAGTTTTGGGGAGAAGCAACTGTGGGAAAGAGAACAAAGAAGCTGGAGCCATTGTATAAGGACTCTGGTTTGGCTGACTTAGAATCATAGAATGGTTTAGGTTGGAAGGGACCTCAAGGATCATCCAGTTCCAACCCCCTGCCATAGGCAGGGACACCTCCCACTAAACAGGTCACTCAAGGCCTCATCCAACCTGGCCTTGAACACCTCCAGGGAGGAAGCATCCACAACCTCTCTGGGCAACCTGTGCCAGTGTCTCACCACTCTTGCAGTAAAGAACTTCTTCCTCACATCTAGTTTAAATCTCCCTTCTTCTAGTTTAAAGAACACAAGCAGTTACTGAAGGTGTTTAAACAGGCTCCAAAAGCTTTGAGAATAGTTCAGAACAGCTAAGAATAGAAGAAAACAATTCAAACATGAACAGCTCTTAATTCAGAAAGTTTGCTGAGGAAACAGATGTATCTAAACAGGTGAAGAATGTTAATTAGAAAAACAAATAAGGTACATTGAAATGATCCTTGTCATACACACAATGGTGTGCTGGCCAATTGATTCTATTCTAGGCCAATTCATCCTATTTTATGTAATTAAACATACTGTCACCATTTTTTCCCCCACATCTTTCCCTGTAAAATGAACACACATAAATAAGTCTGTTGAGATTTGCACACAAGGATTAACACTGGGAACTGCAGAAATCTGGGTCGGGGCAATCTCAAGCACAAACCCAGGCTGGGCAGTGAGTGGCTGGAGAGGAGCCCTGAGGAGAGGGACTTGGGGGTGCTGCTGGAGGAGAAGTTCAACAGGAGCCAGCAGTGTGCACCTGCAGCCCAGAAAGCCAACCAGAGCCTGGGCTGCAGCAGGAGAAGTGTGGCCAGCAGGGCCAGGGAGGTGATTCTCCCCTTCTACTCCAGACTGATGAGACCCCACCTTGAGCACTGCATCCAGTTCTGGAGCCCTTGTGACAAGAGGGATGTGGAGATGCTGGAGTGTGTCCAGAGAAGGGCCAGGAGGATGCTCAGAGGGCTGCAGCAGCTCTGCTATGAGGACAGACTGAAAGAGTTGGGGCTGTTGAGTCTGGAGAAAAGGGTAAGGTGTCCCTGCCTGTGGCAGGGGGGTTGGAACTAGATGATCCTTGTGGTCCCTTCCAACCCTGACTGATTCTACAACAGAACCACGTAAGTCTGAGTATAAACTTAAAATATATTTACCTTCAATGGGTTTCTCTGTATTTTGTTGAGAAAAGAAGGTGGTCTCCTGTAGGGTGAAAAAGAAACCAAACAAACCAACATTGTGATTAGAACCTTGCATTATTTTGCTAAAGAAAATTCTTCTCTTTGGGGCAGTACTTCCTGAGATGGCAAAACAGACTAGTAATTTATCACTGCAAGTTGGAGGGTTTTTCTGTTGTTGTTTGGGCTTTGCTTTTAGACATCACCAATAGGCAGACTGAGGTTTTTCTAGAAAAGTACATGTGATCTGGAGTCTGGTCTACAACTACCTGAAGGGAGGCTGTAGCCAGGTGGGGTTGGGCTTTTCTGCCAGGCAACAAAACAAGGGGACCCAGTGTCAAGTTGTGCCAGGAGAGGTCTAGGCTGGATGTTAGGAGGAAGTTGTTGGCAGAGAGAGCGATTGGCAATGGAATGGGCTGCCCAGGGAGGTGGTGGAGTTGTTGTAGTTGCTGTCCCTGGAGGTGTTCAAGCAAAGCCTGGATGGGGCACTTAATACAATGATCTAGTTGATCATCGTAGGCTAGGGCTGGGTGACAGTTTAGGCTGGATGAGCTTGGAGGTCTCTTCCAACCTGGCTTGATTCCATGACAAAAGATGCTCCATATGCCTACTCTTCTGCTATTGAAAAAAAAATGCTCTTTGATATACCTATTCTCTGACAATAGAATGTGGTCTATTCTAAGAACTGATTAGTTTTATTCCAAACCCAGTTCTGTTCTTTTCTACTCTAATTTTCCTTTCTTGGAAAGTATACAGAGGGCTCCTTTTCCAATAAACGTTTCTTGGCATGCAAGTGTGCACAACTGTCAGTAGCAACAACATGAATGACTGCTGCAGTATTTTTTGAGTTTTATCTCTATCAAGTGGCCTTCTCTTTTTTCATGTTTTGGGCAAACTACTTTACCCTAATGGATCTCGGTTCCAAGCTAGTGTTGCTTAACTAATATGAATGCAATACAGCTCACATTTACAGCTGAAATCAAGTTAGCTAGCCTGCTAGACAGTCTACTCCTCATATCCACAAAGCAAGGGTCCTCTTCTTTGAGGATGTGGCCATTTGAGCTAGATTTCTAGCTCAGACATCAAAAAAATTCAGCACAGAGAAACTTAGAAGTGGAAGCTCTGAGAGGAGAGGTGAACATTGTATGGATAGGCCACTGAATGACAACAATGGGTAAGTTACTATCATTTCATTGGAGCATCAAGAGCTTTATGTCTGGAAGCACAGCTTGGATCTTCCCCTTGCTGCTTCTGCTGCACCCACTGCTATCTTTCCCCACTGTTTTGGCTGCTGCTGCTTTTGCTGCTTCGCTGCTGCTAGACCACTTCCTCATCTTCCTTAAGGTTATTATACTTCTGTAATAGATTTTCTCCTTATACTCTCATATTTAGTTTGAACTCTAAGAAATCCAATTTAATTTCTCCTGACTTTCCAAAAGTCCACGTTGTAGTGAGTTTACTCTACCAGGGTTAGGATCCACTCTAACCTGGGACAGAGGGATTAGAACCACCTGCACTGTTAAAAAACATGATTTTGTCATCCTTCCTTCTGGCTGTTCTCCTACCTGCAGTTTGACACAGACTGCACAAGACTCAGTTGCACTTCTTTTCTTAATTGCAATGAGTGGGAAAGGAGGAAAAAGATTTGTTTCCATCTTATTTCATCTTTGAATGTGGTACTATTAATGGGGTTAACTAGCTTTGCCTTTGCAAAAGACTTTAAAAGACTGTTGTAATAGTATTGTACATGACAATAGCATTGTAAGAGTTACAATAATATTGTAAAATAATGCTGGTTCCTTTCATCCCAGGTTTTCCTTTCCTCAGATTTGTCATCCTTCTCCTCATCTGAACTTCTCATATGTATCTATCTTTACATGTGCCAACAGCACTACCACTGAAACTGATAGCACTGAGCCAACAAACATCTGGATACACATTGAATTTTTATTTCATCTGCATTTCAAAGAGGAGTTCTGGAATCTACACTGACTTGGAGCTGCTTTATGCTTTCTAAATATAAGCTAGAAGGAGTTTTTGAGGGGCAGCGACATAAAGTCTGAGTAAGTTTGACTGTACGGCAATTCACTACAGTACTTAAAGCCTGCATGAGGTCACTGTGCTGTGACAGCCAGATGAACAATGAGAAAGCAGCCTGCTCAGGTGGCTAAGGCAAACAACATCCTGGCCTGAATCATAGAATCAGTCAGGGTTGGAAGGGACCACAAGGATCATCTAGTTCCAACCCCCCTGCCATGGGCAGGGACACCCTCCCCTAGAGCAGGCTGCCCACAGCCTCAGCCAGCCTGGCCTTAAACACCTCCAGGCATGGGGCCTCAACCACCTCCCTGGGCAACCCAGTCCAGCCTCTCACCACTCTCATGCTCAACAACTTCCTCCTCATGGCCAGTCTAAACCTACCTATCTCCAGCTTTGCTCCGTTCCCCCTAGTCCTGTGACTCCCTGATATCCTGAAAAGTCCCTCCCCAGCTTTTCTGAAGGCACCCTTCAGATCTTGGAAGGCCACAGGAAGGTCACCTGGGAGTCTCCTCTTCTGCAGACTGAACAGCCCCAACTCTTTCAGTCTGTCCTCATAGCAGAGCTGCTCCGGCCTTTTTCTTTTAATTTATTAACAAAAAAATTTGTTGAGACCATCAAGTAATATTTTACTGTGAGTCAATCTGTGGCTTTGTACAGCTGCCAGGGGTATCAGGAAGAGCGTGACAAGTAGGATCAAAGAAGGATGCTGTACTCAGCACCAGCAAGTTCACACCTTGAGAATTCTGTGTTCCTACTGAAGAAGAATAAAAAGAAGCCTCTTCATAAACCAGAGCCCAGCTATTTAATGGAAGTTTTTACACAGGGAAAAAAAACCCCACAAAATATATTTGCTTAATAGCAGAAAGATTCCAGAACTGGAAAAAATAAGTCTTGAAAAGGATTCTTTTCCTAATGCAAATCCAAGATTTCAGAAACGTAAAAATCAGAAGAAAAGGGAAATTCATGGGGGGAAAAGTATGGAGAAGTCAATAATGGAGCATTTTTGTTCTCTGGTATGTGTGCTCTGGGGACATAAGGGATAATGCCACGCCCTTCAATTTGATATTCATCAAAGAAGGTACATCCAGCTCCTAAAATGTTATCTTTCCTTTATCACTAGTCTCTGTTTCTCTGACAACAGACCTTAGGAGAAGTGAATAAGGTGTTCAGTGATGTGACCTCATATGGTGAAGAGTGAATTGAAATATTCCAGATGAAACTTACTTAGGATCTGGTACAGCAGCTAACTGAATTTCAGTCAGCTTAACAGATAAAACTGCTGCATCCTGAAGATTTTCCAAATCTACACCAATGGTTTTAAAGTAGATATCTACTGAGTAGCAATTGCACATGGAGACAAAGTTAGTCACTCTCAGTATATTACAAGAACATATTCTATGTATTAGTAATACCCTAGCAAGTTGGGGAGATCAAAGCTTGTCTTTCAGTATTTTCTTTTTTAATCATTACATGATGTTTTCTTTTAGTAAAAGTATAGAGTTGTGTTGTTATTTCAAGTTTTAAATAAAGCTAGTTCATAGGATCAACCAGGTTGGAAGAGACCTCCAAGACGATTTAGGCCAACCTAGCACCCAGCCCTAGCCAATCAACCAGACCATGGCACTAAGTGCCTCAGCCAGGCTTTGCTTCAACACCTCCAGGGATGGCGACTCCACCACCTCCCTGGGCAGCCCATTCCAGTGCCAATCACTCTCTCTGACAACAACTTCCTCCTAACATCCAGCCTAGACCTCCCCTGGCACAGCTTGAGACTGTATCCCCTTCTTCTGTGACTGGTTGCCTGGCAGAAGAGACCAATCCCACCTGGCTACATCCTCCCTTCCGGTAGTTGTAGACAGCAACAAGGTCACCCTTGAGCCTCCTCTTCTGCAGGCTGCACACCCCCAGCTCCCTCAGCCTCACAATAATGAATCTCCCAGAGGTATCCACATAATTTTTTTAGTGAAAAGATTTGATATGTGCAATAGATTGTTCTGCAAGTTAAAACCCATTCTTTTCTTTATTCATACAAATGCAATCTTACATACACACCACAGCTATTAACAGGCATGTTTCAGCTGAGATTTGAACTGAAGCAAAAGTGAAGGCCAAGTACAAGCCAATTAGCTGCTCAGATTGTCCCCAGACTAAGTCACATTCCTGCCACCTCTCAACCATTCCAGTTTTATCTATGTCTCTGCCTCTTGTATTTTCTAACTCACCCTTGCCTCTCCTTGACTGCACATGCTCCTGTGACAGAGCAGCTTTTTAGAATCACATATTTCTTACACTCCTGGGTCAGGGGAGAAAAAAAAACCAACAATATTTTGCATGCAATAGTGTCCAGAAACTCTTCAAAAGCATTCTTTTCCATCTGCTCAACACAGCAGATTTAAATATTCCAAGGAGCATTTTGTTGAAATTTCTTTTAGAAGCAGAGTTCTGAAGCATATGCACATACCAGTTTAAAAACAAAAACAGGACCAAGGAAAAATAACCACACATGGGGCAGTTACAACTACCCAAAGTCATTCCAGTAATGTTGTACTGAACTTGGGTAAGGTTTGCCTTGAGGGCATGGAGTTAGTCATCAGCAAGTTTGCAGATGACACTAAGCTGGGGGCAGATGTGGCTGGGTTGGAGGGCAGAAGGGCTCTGCAGCAAGACCTTGACCGCCTGGACAGATGGGCAGAGTCCAATGAGATGGCTTCAATAGCTCCAAGTGCAGGGTGCTGCACTTTGGCCACAACAACCCCATGCAGAGATACAGGCTGGGGTTGGAGTGGCTGGAGAGCAGCCAGACATAGAGGGATCTGGGGGTGCTGATTGATACCTGCCTGAACATGAGCCAGCAGTGTGCCCAGGTGGCCAAGAGAGCCAGTGGCATCCTGGCCTGCATCAGGAATGGTGTGGTCAGCAGGAGCAGGGAGGTCATTCTGCCCCTGTACTCTGCACTGGTTAGACCACACCTTGAGTGCTGTGTTCAGTTCTGGGCCCCCCAGTTTAGGAAGGACATTGAGATGCTTGAGCATGTCCAGAGAAGGGCAACGAGGCTGGGGAGAGGCCTTGAGCACAGCCCTACGAGGAGAGGCTGAGGGAGCTGGGATTGGTTAGCCTGGAGAAGAGGAGGCTCAGGGGTGACCTTATTGCTGTCTACAACTACCTGAAGGGTGGTTGTGGCCAGGAGGAGGTTGCTCTCTTCTCTCAGGTGGCCAGCACCAGAACGAGAGGACACAGCCTCAGGCTGCGCCAGGGGAAATTTAGGCTGGAGGTGAGGAGAAAGTTCTTCCCTGAGAGAGTCATTGGACACTGGAATGGGCTGCCCGGGGAGATGGTGGAGTTGCCGTCCCTGGAGCTGTTCAAGGCAGGATTGGACGTGGCACTTGGTGCCATGGTCTGGCCTTGAGCTCTGTGGTAAAGGGTTGGACTTGATGATCTGTGAGGTCTCTTCCAACCCTGATGGTACTGTGATACTGTGTGATACTGTGAAACTTCTACACAGTGACTACTGTTCCCTTGGCTAGCTTGGGCAACCTGTGTGTGGTCAGTGTGCCACAGCTAGAGAACCTGTTTGAAGAAATGTCAGTCTCTCATGGTGTCTCTCTGGGAGTCTGAGTTTGGAAATGATGGCTGAAGATTCTCTTAGAAGGCAAAGCTTTTGAAATTTAAGAGCAGGCAAACTCAGCATGGAAGCCTGAAGTCTTTAAATAAAGAACCAAATGAGGACACCATTTGGAGCCATGTGCTTATAAAGTTTAGATTTTCCAAGTAGTTGTGTGCCTGGGTAAAGCCTTTGTTACAGTTAAAATACACTAACTGTAACATTCATTCACTAAGTAAGATTTAACGATGAAGATCCCTGACTATCTTCTTAAGATTCCTCCATTAAAAGACTTTTTAAGAAGAAACTCAAAATATTTTGTAGTGTTAGCAATAGAACTTTCAGAATCTGAGGAATAAATCATTAAAAAAAACAACAAACAACCAAAAAACAACAGTTAAAGCAAGAAGTACTAAGAAAGATTTCCCACCTAGTACATGGCAACACAACTATAAAGCGGAAAGGGTAGGGAAGTTGCTTAAATACTTTCTTCAGCGTGGAGAAGAGGAGGCTCAGGGCTGACCTCATTGCTGTCTACAACTCCCTGAAGGGAGGCTGTAGCCAGGTGGGGGTTGGTCTCTTCTGCCAGGCAATCAGCAATAGAACAAGGGGACACAGTCTCAAGTTGTGGCAGGGGAGGTCTAGGCTGGCTGTTAGGAGGAAGTTGTTGGCAGAGAGAGTGATTGGCACTGGAATGGGCTGCCCAGGGAGGTGGTGGAGTCACTGTCCCTGGAGGTGTTGAAGCAAAGCCTGGCTGAGGCACTTGGTGCCATGGTCTGGTTGATTGGCTAGGGCTGGGTGCTAGGCTGGACTGGATGATCTTGGAGGTCTCTTCCAATCTGGCTGATTCTATGAATAGCAGGGCAAAAAAAGCTTACTGAGAAGTCTTTAAAATATGCATTAAGTGCTTTCTCCTTTGTCTTTCACTATCCTTTGGAATAGAAACTAGGTCAAGTTAAAAAAAGTAGGAAAATTATTACCTGAGAACAATATTCTGCATTTGAGTCTCTCCCATTATGATTCACATCCACATTACTGTCATTTATATTTTCATCACATTCAGCAACAGAAGGGAGACAGGATACAGAACGAAATCCTTTTTTGGTGGCAGACTCTGGAAAGTGGCTAAAGAAAAGAAAACCCAAACACTTTAATCAATACATTTACTTTCAAATAACAGTCCTCATAATTGTTGGTCTTAACAAAACGTTGTCAAAATAATTTTTGTGCTTTTCTTCACAGAGAAAGTGATTGGCATTGGAATGGGCTGCCCAGGGAGGTGGTGGAGGCACCATCCCTGGAGGTGTTCAAGCAAAGCCTGGCTGAGGCACTTAGTGCCATAGTCTGGTTGACTGGCTAGGGCTGGGTGCTAGGTTGGACTGGATGATCTTGGAGGTCTCTTCCAACCTGCTTGATTCTATGATTCTTTTTTTCGACAGTCCAATGGGGCACAAAATCTATATGTGCAGGTATTCTTTATCATTATCAACATCTATGCTCAAAGTCTAAAGTGCTGACCTCTTGACTCTCCAAAATACCAAAACCCAAAATACAATTGAGTTGAAATACGATGCCACAAGATAATAAAATTTCTATGACCCCTAAACCAGAAAAAAATTTAAAAAGTTATCATGTGTGCTTCTTAAATGCAGGCAGGAAAAAAGAAAACAACAAAAAGAAAAGATTTGTGTTAGAAAGGCTTTGTCTTTCCCCTCAAAATAGGTCTCCATAGATACCAGAGAGCTAAAATACATTATAACCAAGGAAACCTGTGCAAAGCCTATTCTGGTTGTAGTAAGAGCAAGCTCTGTTGCTAACTTGAGTGGAGAAAGGAACAGAAACTGGGGGAAATACAAATAACTCTTTGTTAAGTGAACTAAGAGAACAATCTCAAAACAATGTTGAATGCATGCCAATTAGACATAAATATGCAATTGTGTTATTGCAGCAATAAAGAACAGATAAAAATGTAAGCATATGTTACCTAGTCCCTCTTAAGGTTTCAGATGATGAAGTACAATACTGGAAGGTGTCCAGAGAAGGGCAACAAAGCTGGTGAGGGGCCTGGAGCACAGCCCTGTGAGGAGAGGCTGAGGGAGCTGGGGGTGTGCAGCCTGCAGAAGAGGAGGCTCAGGGCTGACCTCATTGCTGTCTACAACTCCCTGAAGGGAGGCTGTAGCCAGGTGGGGTTGGTCTCTTCTGCCAGGCAAGCAGCAACAGAAGAAGGGGACACAGTCTCAAGTTGTGGTGGGGGAGGTCTAGGCTGGATGTTAGGAGGAAGTTGTTGTCAGAGAGAGTGATTGGCATTGGAATGGGCTGCCCAGGGAGGTGGTGGAGTCACTGTCCCTGGAGGTGTTGAAGCAAAGCCTGGATGAGGCACTTAGTGCCATGGTCTGGTTGATTGGACAGGGCTGGGTGGTAGGTTGGCCTGAATCATCTTGGATGTCTCTTGTCACCTGGTTGATTCGACAATTCTATGAACAGAGCAATCTATCAATCTATTAAATATGAAAAACATAAACCCAACCAAAAAACACACAAATATCACAATATCTTCTTCATTATTGTTTTGAAAACCTATAAATTGAGTGTTGTTTAGAGCATCATTATATATTTCTACTACTATCTTAAAACAAACAATAATTTAATGAATTATTAATCCACAAAATGCAACTGTGTCAGAAAAAAAACATTTACAGAATATCTCAAGGGAATTTGTTATAAGGGAAAATGCTGAAGTTCAAACAATCAACATCTAATTGGTTTACTATCAACCCATTCAATCATGATGGTCAAAACTCAAGTACCTGAAGGGGGCCTACAGTAAAGCTTGAGAGGGACTGTGTCCCCTTGTTCTGTTGCTGCTTGCCTGGCAGAAGAGACCAACCCCACCTGGCTACAACCTCCCTTCAGGGAGTTGTAGACAGCAAGGAGGTCACCCCTGAGCCTCCTCTTCTGCAGGCTGCACACCCCCAGCTCCCTCAGCCTCTCCTCACAGGGCTGTTCTCCAAGCCCCTCACCAGCTTTGTCGCCCTTCTCTGGACATGTTCCAGTATCTGAACATCTCTCTTGAATTGAGGAGCCCAGAACTGGACACAGGACTCAAGGTGTGGCCTGACCAGTGCTAAGTACAGGGGCAGAATAACCTCCCTCGTCCTACTGGCCACACTGTTCCTCATGCAGGCCAGGATGCCATTGGCTCTCTTGGCCACCTGGAAGACATTTGACTAACAGACTGGAAGCTGCCAGTGTGATGCCCATCCACAGGGAAGGCTGGAGGGAGGAACCAGGAAATTCCAGACCTGTCAGCCTGTCCTCAGTGCCAGGCAAGGGCATGGAGAAGGTAATTTTGAGTGCCACCACAAAACACCTACAAGATGGCCAAGGGATCAGGCCCAGCCAGCATGGGTTTATGAAGGGCAGGTCCTGCCTGACCAACCTGATCTTCTTTTATGATCAGGTTCCTGCCTGGTGAACATAGGGCAGGTTGTGGATGTAGTCTACCTGGACTTCAGCAAAGCCTTTGACACTGTCTGCCACAGCAAGCTCCTGGCACAGCTGGCAGCTCCTGGCTTGGACAGATTGTCTCTGCTATGGGTCAAGACCTGGCTGGAGAGCTGGGCCCAGAGAGCGGTGGTGAATGGTACCACATCCAGTTGGCACTTCCAGTCTGTTAGTCAAATGGACTAACAATGCTAATGCTGAACAAAAGGTTGAATACTTACAAATCAGTGGCTACTGTGAGAAGATTCAATTTGTAGTTCAGAAATGGGCTAGTAATCTCAACATAGTCTTCAGGTTTCTTTTCCTCAGGCTCTGGACAAAAACAACTTGTTAAATATATACTCATAAGGAATATTTAATACTATAATTCTAGCAAATGGTCACTGCAAATACTGGAATGGAAGAGTACAGAATCATAGAATCAACCAGATTGGAAGAGACCTCCAAGACCATCCAACACAACCTATTACCCAGCCCTATCCAGTCAACTAGATCATGGCATTAAGTGCCTCATCCAGTCTTTTTGTGAGCACCTCTGGGGATGGCAACTCCACCACCTCCCTAGGCAGCCCATTCCAGTGGCAAATCACTCTCTCTGTACAACCAGGGTTAGCTCTAAGCAACGTATTTTTGTTATGGTAAGTGCTTAACACTCAGATCCCCTGTCTCTGGGGGTGTTAAAAGTGTGCTTAATCTGTACATAAGGTTATTCAGAAAAACTATGGCAGCTTTTTTGCCAGTTTTCTGTTTCTGATCCCAGTGCATTTTGCTAGCCTGCTTGTAATGGATTGGGTCCAGCATCAGTAAGTTTGCAGATGACACCAAGCTAGGAGCAGGTGTGGATCTGTTGGAAGGTAGGAGAGCCCTGAAGAAGGACCTAGACAGGCTGGATGGGTGGGCAGAGGCCAATGGGATGACATTTAACAAGGCCAAGTGCAGGGTTCTGCACTTCAGACACAACAACCCCAAGCAGCGCTACAGGCTGGGGACAGAGTGGCTGAGAGCTGCCAGGAGGAAAGGGACCTGGTGGTCAAGAGAGCCAATGGCATCCTGGCCTGCATCAGGAACAGTGTGGCCAGCAGGACAAGGGAGGTTATTATGCTCCTGTACTCAGCACTGGTTAGGCCACGCCTTGAGTACTGTGTCCAGTTCTGGGGTCCTGAATTCAGGAGAGATGTTGAGGTGCTGGAAGGTGCCCAGAGAAGGGTGACAAAGCTGGTGAGGGGCTTGGAACACAGCCCTGTGAGGAGAGGCTGAGTGAGCTGGGGGTGTGCAGGGCTGCAGAAGGGGAGGCTCAGGGCAGACCTCATTGCTGTCTACAACTACCTGAAGGGAGGCTGTAGCCAGGTGGAGGTTGGTCTCTTCTCCCAGGTCACCAGCAATAGAACAAGGGGACACAGTCTCAAGTTGTGCTGGGGAAAGTGTAGGCTGGATATTAGGAGGAAGTTCTTCACAGAGAGAGTGATTGGCATTGGAATGGGCTGCCCAGGGAGGTGGTGGAGTCATCGTCCCTGGAGGTGTTGAAGCAAAGCCTGGCTGAGGCACTTAGTGCCATGGTCTGGTTGATTGGCTAGGGCTGGGTGCTAGGTTGGACTGGCTGATCTTGGAGGTCTCTTCCGACCTGGTTGATTCTATGATTCTATATTCAAGCTCTCTCACATCACACATTGAATTCCACTATGTAGTAGGGCCACACCTGGAACAAGTGTACTTCTAATACTGCCAGTTATTGCAGCAGTCACACACTTTAAATGTTTGAAAGATGTTCAGAAGCTTTCAGATACCTGCATCACAGAGCTTCTGTGTTGCTTGGATAACAATTCCTCTTCATTTGCTCTAGTAGAGTGCTTTTTTGAGATAAATGAAGACTCTTCTCAAATAATTTAAGAAAGAAGAGGGCTAAGGGGAAGTAATACAACAGCTGGGGGGGGGGAAATTCTCAGGGAATGTCTTGGTTCTAATTTAAATTGCCCAGAGACTCAAATACAGTTGATAAACCCCGTAACAATTTATAGGATGCCCTTCTCTTTTCCCCCTTCTTTCCCAGAGATAAAAAAGGAATGAGATGGAGAGAGAGAATAAGTAAGAACACTAAAATAATCCGGAAGTTAATAGAAGAAAAGTTTAACAATGATAAAAGGTATATGAGGTAGGGGAGTTACAAATGTATAGGGAAGAGAAAATAAGATACAAAACATGTAAACATACAACCAGATTTGATGGCAATGGGTTTTGTCCCGTGGTTGGTAGCCATGTGATATGACAAAGAGCAGCAGGAAACAGGATGGTGATTTCTGGTGAGGAGGAAGGCAGGGGAGAGAGAGAGAGAACAGGAAGTCCCCCTGCTTTTATGGATCTTAGACAGGAAGGGGGAGTGGGTTAACCACTATCATCTGGTAGTGTTCAGACCCACCCCTGGAGAGGGGTCCTGAGCACCTAGGGTCAGGTTCAAGATGACTCCTCCAGGAGGGTTAACCCTGTACAGGGAAGTTCCATTGAAATTAAGCTAAACAATGTCATGTATAGCTCTGAAAACATTTTTATATTTAAAATGCAGTTACAAATTGAACTTAGAATTTTGAGTAGACAAACCTTGGGGTTCAGATGTCACAACAGTTTCCTTTTTCTGACGGAAAACCTTCCAACGAGGAACCGGTGGTGGCTGCAATGGTGCTACCAGAGGGCAAGATCTAGTTCTAGTGAGGAGGACAGGGTGGCTGTATGTATGGGAAAGCCCATACAGCCTCATTTTTTCTGAAGAATCAGCCTATGAAACATGGGAAAAAACGACTGGGGTCAGATCTTCTTTCTCATCATCTCTCTCTCACAAAGAACCCTGTGCAGACAAAAGCATCTAATGCGTTGAATAACAAATCAGGCAGGTTGTTCACTTGCTAAGGCTATCCAAAACCATTCCAAAAAGAATTTGATATTCAGCAGGAAAAAAGTACAATGGAACACTGAAAAGCCTTTAGTTTACTTTCATAATAGATTCATCACTTCTTTCAACCTTTTATATAACCAAATTATTTTAGGTGCTACAAGAAACAGAAGTGAAGCAGAACGAAGACGTAAGAAAACAGTGCCAACATTTTGGTTCTACACAAACATGTTTAAAAATACTCCTGAGCAAAAAACATGCTTCAGGCTGAATTCATAAAGTGGCAGGACTTTAAAAGCAACATGGGTTTTTTCTTTTTCAGTTGACCTGTGATATCTCCATAGTGTAATATCACTCTGAGCCAACATGTCATTAAAAGGTAAGCTTTTTTACATTGGTTAATTTAGAAGGCCTTGTGGTGGACCTGTCTATCAAAGTCCTTAACAGACTTAAGAGCAATTTTAAATGTGGACATTGAGTGGTGCTCTTTCCATTAAAATAGAATGTTTCTCCACTTCTAGAAGTTCTGTTACATTTGTACACCCTTTTTATTTAAAAAATATGCCTTATTTTATTTTGCTAAATAAATAACTCATCATTTATAACATGCCTCTCAGCAAGTCTCTTGCTGTTCTTGCTCATTGTTCATAGAATCAAGCAGGTTGGAAGAGATCTCCAAGATCATCCAGTCCAAATTAGCACCCAGCCCTAGCCAATCAATCAGACCATGGCACTAAGTGCCCCATCCATGCTTTGCTTGAACACTTCCAGGAACAGCAACTCCACCACTTCCCTGGGCAGCCCATTCCAATGCCAATCACTCTGCCAACAACTTCCTCCAGACATCCAGCCTAGACCTCCCCTGACACAACTTGAGACTGTGTCCCCTTGTTCTGTTGCTGGTTGCCTGGCAGAAGAGATCAACCCCACCTGGCTACATCCTCCCTTCAGGTAATCTTGAAGTTCTGTAATCACTAACTCTTCAGAGAAGAGTGTAGCTGTGATTGTCAATTGTTTGAATTGAGAGCATCAAATTAAGCACAGTAAGGTACACAATCCTCATCTGATCTCTAATGTTTTAAAGCAGTGGTGACTGCTTTAAAATCTGTTGCACACATATTCAAGCAACTTAAAAATGTACATTAAAGTATAGATGTTTACATTAAATATAATATACAAGTTTAATGTATACATTAAAGTATACAAGGGTGCCCCTGCCCATGGCAGGAGGGTTGGAACTAGATGATCCTTGTGGTCCCTTCCAACCCTGACTGATTCTATGATTCTAAGTTCAGCAAGGATTTGGAAGATCAGTTAGGTGCAGAAGAGAACTCATCAGCTGCTGTGTAGGAGACATTCAAATGAGTCAATTTTTGATTTTGTTTTTTTAATTCTATTTCAACAAGCCTGAGACAATTAAATTCAAGCCATAGCAATCCAAGCACATACACACTAGAAAGTAAACCTAAAAGGGATACTGCAAAAATTCTAGAACCACTGCAGTCCATGGCAAAATTTCCAACCATAGAATCATAGAATCAACCAAGTTGGAAGAGACCTCCAAGATCATCCATCCCTGTCTAATCAACTAGACCATGGCACTAAATGCCCCATCCAGTCTTTTGTTGAACACCTCCTGGTGTTCAAGACACCCTACCCTAGATCAGCCTGCCCAGAGCCTCATCCAGCCTGGCCTTAAACACCCCCAGGAATGGTGACTCCACCACCTCCCTGGGCAGCCCATTCCAATGGCAACTAACTGAATCAGCAACTCTTATGCCAATGAATTCGGCCTGTCAAACTTTCATTAGCTTCTATTAGTGTATTATGTTTCCACCCTCAAATAAAGCTTGGAATTGGCTTTCTTAACCCACAACAAAATTCATTGGTATATTTGATTTCTGTCAACTTCCATTTTTCTATCAGTCTTTACTAAAATATTGTCTTAGGCATATATATTTATCCAGCTCATCCTATGTGGTCTGACATCCCTCCTCTACAGTAGTCTCTGTTGGCTAGCAGATTGAAGAGAAGTGTGAGAATTGAGAGATTAGGTGAAAGGAAAGATGTAACTCTATGTCATTCCTTCCAGTTTGCTCTTTTGAGTACTATTACTTGTTATTAGCAAATAAATAGTATTGTCTGAGACTTCAAAGTAAGTTAATAACATTTCAGAGAACAAAACAATATAAAATACACAGCACAACTATGAAAAAGAAAACTGCAAGAATTAAGAGCAGTGAAGCATAATTCCTGCAAATCCTTTTTGGACATTTCTTTATTCTATAAATCCCATTAAGTTTCCTGAGAACACAGCTTATATTTTAATTCCTGAGAACACAGCTTATATTTTAATGTTCTAATAAGTGCAATTAATTATCAATTCAAGAATGCCTGCTCCATCATGATGAATAGCTTTATGTAGAGTATCAGTGGCTAAGTGGAAATTTAAGCATGGTTTTTACCCCAGGTGCATGAAGTGCTGCACTGTGTGACAGTTTGGGTGTTAGCTGCCCTTTCCTCCCCCCCTTTATGAAATCACCCAGACTAGACTCAGTCAAGCTGGACATTAAGGAATGAAGCTTTATATTTACAGCTTAGCACAGTATCCAAGCAGATATTTGCAATCTATACAGCCATAGACAGAAATATGGAAGTTAAAGGCAATACAGAAACACAACAGTACTCCCAGAAACCAGAGTCCCCAAGAGGGGCTCCCAACCACCCTTCCACCTTCCTTCCAACCTTCTGCCTTATCCTAGAGTTTGCCTTACTTGCAAAGTGACACTGGAGGGTCAGCAAGGAGGGGGTTAGGAAGCAGAAAGGTTAGTTACACAGAAAACAGGCTAAGGAGAAAGCATAAGCTCTGATAGAGACCCACACACACTGTGTCATTATCTATGTGTTCTTGTTTTTAATCCATCTCAGCAAGCCTATGAGTGCAGCAGACATGACCATTATTTCCTTTTCACAGCCTATTATCTAATTCTTCTCACCAAAATATTCCAATTTGTCTCAAGCTATCACATAGATACTCTCCAGCTGCTTTCACCATTAATGCTAGAAACAGTTACAAACATGCTGTTTCTCAGAATGCTACGTATTGCTATGTATCAGAAATTGTGTTATCACAGAAGTCATTAACTGTAGGCTTAAAAAAAAAATCGTGTTATTTAAGTAGATCTACAAATTATTAATCTTTCCCTTCAGAAGCATTTCATTGTGAGGTATTTTTGAGTGCACATCTAGTCTCTCCCAGGAGACTTCGGCTCCTAGGACGCAGAGGGAAGGGAAGTAAAGTTGATGAGGTGAACAGGCTATGGCAGGAAAAGGAATATTCAAAGTACAAAAGTACTAAAATATAGATTTAACTAATAAGTATTACCTGGTAAGCACTTACTATTTTTGTTACAAAATAGCTTCTATACAATGAAACACTAAGTAATGCTTTCATGTCCTGAGATATAGAATCTTACCATTTGCCCTAATGTAAAAACATCCTCTTCAAACAGATGTAGTGGTACACAGCATGCATACACAACCATTTCTGGATGGGTTGACACAGAAGATTCTACAGAGAAAACATTAACATGCTTCAGAACTGGGTAAACAGTAAGTAAATGTTGTTCTGCTCTAGAGTAGTTTTCCTCTGCCTTAGTTTTCCTTCTTTGTCTGGCTGTTAACACAAGAGCTCATTGTAAAGGTCTCCGCAGTGAAGCAAGGGATGGGAAAAATGCATTGTTTTAATCCTTACTCATTTAGACCACCACCAATTTATGCACATTTCACCTTTTTGGACACAAATTATTAACATAAAATACAACTTAGAACTACAACAGAGAGAGCTCTTCACATAGTTCTTTTCAGGATTAAAAAAAACCCTAAATATTAAATACTGGTAGAAGGAACACAATGCATATCCATCTAGGTAGGTGAACTAAACACACACTGATTGGTCAGCACTAGCTAAATGCTTCTCATCAGTGAAAGCAAAATCTGAAAGCCAAAGCCCTGGCCCCTCCTGCCATTGGCTATGAAGACTGAGAAAAGCGCTTTGAAAAACAGAGTGCCTTTAAACCAACGTTACTGCTCTTTTCTGTCAGTCAGGTGGAAACCTTCAGGTAATGATGGCTAGTTCAGAGTGTGAGGCTGTGACCCCACAGTTCTTATCCCACATGCCTCACTGAATTTATTTTTGCCTGTAATTCTGCCACAGGCAGGACAAAGCAAAGGCTCATTCACATTGCTGCTCCTAAAAATCTGTTGCACTAGGCAACCGCTCACTCATATCTGCATCTGTGAAAGAAGCCGCTGTTAATTCCTGACTGATGAAAAGAAACCAAGGCTGGCAGGCTGACAGCCAGGTCACTTATGCTGAAGGGAAATTAAAAGTCTAAAACACACAATACCAAAATCATAAGCCTAGTGTTGGACCTAAAAAGTCAGTTCACAAAGAAGAGCATCTTTCTTTCTCCTCAGCCATGTAAAAAAGCATGTGGAGGCAGGATATCAGTACACAAAATGTGACACCTGTTTTTCAACAGGGTTTTGTTCTTGTTCCTCTCAGCTCCACCTCAAATACAGGATAATTGCTTCCTGTGTTTAGTAAGTATTCAACCAGAAGATGCTGTAAGCATAGTTATTTTCTGTGAAATGGAATAAAAGAATGCTGCCAACATAACAATGAAAAAGGGAAAAGTAAAGCAAAGAAGAAAACACGAAGGTAGGGAAGTGTCTGGAAAATAGAATTGATCAGATTTTAGATCCATCTATTTAGAAGATACTCAACTCCTTTTTCTTAAAGCAGTCAGATATCTCTGCTATTTCAACATTCTCACAGAAATTCAATTACTCTATTGAGTACAAGCAGATAGTAAGCCCACTTACTTCACAGTGGATTCTTAGTATTTCTCACTGCATGTTCGTGATTCTCGCACTAAGCACAGCTTTTGTATTAGCACTGAGATTCAGCTCACTCAAAAGCAAGGATATTACCCAGGTTTGACCTCAGTCCCTACTGATACATCTCATGTTACAAACCCAGCAGCAGTAACTACAACATCCTAGACGTTCAGAACAGTAGGTGCCAGGAAGCACATTGAGCCCATTGCTCCTGAGCAGTACTTCTCAAATCAAAGCCCTTCAACCAGCTCTCAGGTGCAATGTAAGGCTGTCAGAGTCAGCCCAACGGGTTGCAAAACAGAATGTCTGCAAGGCAGTCAAAGAGCAACGAATAAACTATTAGATCATGCAAATGATTCACCAATCACATCATATTCACTTCAATAACACCATTACAACACCAGAAAGACTTTTGTGCAAGTACCTTTAAAGAATAGGATCTGATCCTTTTCTACTGTACAAAAAGAACTGAGGAGGATGTATATAAATTACTGGCATATAAATCAAGTGTACTGTTGATTAGCATGAATGGAACTTCTTTACTGTAGGGTTCACAGAGCACTGAACAGGCTCCCCAGAGAAGCTGTGGAGTCTCCTTCTCTAGAGCCTTTTAAGGCCTGTCAGGATGTGTTCCTCTGTGATCGGTGCTAGATTGTGTGGTCCTGCTCTGGCAGGGGGGTTGGACTCAGTGATTTCCTTGGGTCCCTTTTCCAGACCCTAACATCCTGTAATAGCTTTTATATCACAGTAGCCACGAGGCTGCAGCAGTTCAGCTTACAGTGACTTAGTTTTCCTCTCCTTCCTTCAGGATTATAGTTGCAGGTTTTTGAAAGCATCTTTATAGAGGAATACTCCCCTAGGATATCTGTGCAATGGGAGTAATTGTTGGGCTAGTTTCTGTAAGTCTCCTTAAGTTTTAAGACTTGGCTAGTTTATCATCACTCAGCAAACATGTTTCATCTATCTTGTATCTGAAGGGTGGCCAGGACTGGGGGGGGCAGGCCCTGCTCACTTGCTCCCTGGGATAGGATAAGGAGCAATGGGTGTAAATTGCAGCACTGGAGGTTCCACCTCAACACAAGGGGGAACTTCTTTACTGTAAGGGTCACAGAGCACTGGAACAGGCTCCCCAGAGAGGTTGTGGAGTCTCCTTCTCTGGAGACTTTCAAGGCCTGTGCTCCTGTGTGATCTATGCTAGATTGTGTGGTCCTGCTCAGGCATGGGGTTGGACTCGATGATCACCTTGGGTCCCTTCCAACTAAAAATAATTGAGGAGGATGTATATGAATCATTTGCATATAAATCAAGTGTACTGTTGATTAGCATGAATTCAGTATCTGGGGAAACTGGTTAAAACCAATATCCTTGATAAAATTGTGCTAATAGATGACAAATGATGTAACAATACAAAACCCCCAGTATATTCAGAAACCAATAATTTCCATCCATCACTTTGGATTTAAGGATTCTGCTGGGACTTATTGAAAATTTCAATCCCTGTAGCTGCTTGCATTTCACATTTGCAGCATTGTAAATTTATGAAGAGCAACCACTATGCAACCTAAAGAAATGTTTCAGTCCCTAGAAGAAGTGAAAGCAGAATTCAAAGTGACTCATATAAATATCTGTATTGATGATCTGGACGAGGGGATTGAGTTCAGCATCAGTAAGTTTGCAGATGACACCAAGCTAGGAGCAGCTGTGGATCTGCTGGAGGGTAGGAGAGCCCTGCAGAGGGACCTGGACAGGCTGAATGAGTGGGCAGAGGCCAATGGGATGAGACTTAACAGGGCCAAGTGCAGGAATCTACACTTTGGCCACAACAACCTCAAGGCTGGGGACAGAGTGGCTCCTGTTTGTATTTTAACTTCAAAAGAACAGAACTTACTTTCAGTAAAGGCCTGAAGACAATGCTGGGCTTCTGCCAACTTTTGTGGAGACTTAGGTGCTAGCTTGTTTTTTTCTTTTTCTCCTCTGCTTTTCTTCTTTCCAGTTTCTCCCTTCTCTGCCTTTTCTAATACGCAAAATAAAGATTAAATTTTCTTTTCCCAGATACAAACTATCAGTTGTAAAGTCTCACACTGTGTAAATGCTTCAATGTTATTCATAAAATCATAGAATCAACCAGGTTGGAAGAGACCTTCAAGATCATCCAGGCCAACCTAGCACCCAGCCCTAGCCAATCAACCAGACCATGGCACTAAGTGCCTCATCCAGGCTTTTCTTGAACACCTCCAGGGATGGCGGCTCCACCACCTCCCTGGGCAGCCCATTCCAATGGCAAATCACTTACTGTCAGCCACAAACCACTTCAAGGCAGATGAGTTCACATAGTATGAAGAACTAATGCCATTCAGTTAAATCAAATCCTAAAACCATTCCCAAGATGTCAACATAGATTTGTTGAGAAAAGGCCAGAGAATCTTTGGCTCCATCTTGCTGTCACTGTAGAACTCTCATATCCCTATTATCATGTTTAGAACCCCTGTATTCCTGGCACCATGTCAAGTATTTTCTTCATGTCTTTGCTCCTATAGCACAGTAATTGAAAAAAAAAAAAAGGAAATCTAACAGAGACAAGACAGATTCTTAACAGACATCAAAAGAGAAAGTATCCCACAATTAGAACTGTGCTAGTTTGAGGCTCATTAGAATATTTTACTGAGAGAAATTAGATAGGCTGTGAAAAGGAAACAGTGGTGATGTCTGCTGCACTCATAGGCTTGCTGAGATGCATAAAAACAAGAACACAAACATAGATTAGAGTGGGTCTCTGTCACAGCTGGTGTCTGTGCTTTCTCCCTGGGCTGCTGCCTCTGTGTAACTAATCCTTCTGCTTTCTAACCCCCTGGCCGATCCTCCAAACTCAGCTTGCACGTAAATCAAAGTCTGGGATAAGGCAGAGGGGTGGAAGGAAGGAGGGCAGAAGGGTGGTTGGGAGCCCCTCCTGGGGACTCTGGTTTCTGGGAGGGCTGTTGTGTTTCTGTATCATCTTTTTAACTTGTAAGTATTGTAAATACCTGCTTGTATACTGTGCTAAGTTGTAAATATAAAGCTTCATTCCTTAATTTCCAGCTTGGCTGAGTCTACTCTGGGTGATTTCGTAAGAGTGGGGGGGCTGGGTAACACCCAAACCATCTCAAGATCCTTCTTTCAAGCCTTAGAGCTTAGACTACAGGAAAATACATTTCAAATGAAAAAAAAAAACCTCAGGCATTATCAAAGCATTTGAACAGAAGTAGTACCCTCAGCCTAGGGAGCTGTATTGCAACATAATGCTTCCTCACTTAGCTGCATCAGTAACTAAGACAATTTGTAAACCTTAGGCAGGATTAAATTGACAAAGTTTAGTGTGAATAAATTAGGGCATCTCATTGGATGAATGACAGTGCTCTTCCCAGTGGCTGCATCCTCATGCATGTCCATTCCAAACTCAGAAATATCTACTATCAAGGTGGCCTGGTCATAAAAATGATAGCAAAAATTCCTGAGACCACTCAGCTAGGTCTCTTCTAATATTTGTGTCACACTTTCACCATCATGACTTAGTATATGGGATTCAAAGTGGGCAAGGCAGGGATTTTTCTGAAAATCTAGGAAGAAACTGAAATTTTAGGGCAAATTTTTGACCTTCCAAAAAGTATTGGAAATGTTGTGCAATCCATGCCTTCGAGGTAAAAAGCATCATCTAAGAAAACTCAGTCTGAAGAACACACTGGGAACAACTAAGTTTCTAAACCTAAGTTCTTTCAGTTAATTCTAAATAGGATTAGGCAGCTGTTGAATAAAAGTTAATACTTAGACCCAATAGCATAACCAGAAAAGCTGCTATAAATGAAAACTATCACACATCAGAATGTACTTGTCAGACTGTTCTGCAGGTGATCAAGCTTTGTAACATTCATTGTGAAATGTCTAATTTACTGACAGTCAGAGCAGTGTTCCCTCATGGAAACTCTTATCTCTCTGCTAGGAACCAAAAGAGGAGACTATGAAGAAATTGTCCAAACATCAGGTTAAGAAAGCAAAAGCACAGACAGAATTAAACTGGGCTAGGGACACAAAGGGGAATAAGAAGAATTTCCCTGGTGGCTATAGAAGTGGAGCTTCTCCAAAAGGAAAAGGGAAAGCTGGTTATGACAGATATTGAAAAGACTGAGGTGCTCAGTGACTACTTCACCTCAGTGTTCACCAGCAATGGCTCTAGCTGCACCACCCAAGCTCCAGAATACACAGGTGGGGTGTGGGAGAAGAAAGATTTGCCCACAAATACAAACTGGGTGAAGAATGCCTTGGGATAAGTCTCAAAAAGGACCTGGGAAAGGCCAGTTGGTGAAAAACTCAACATGAGCTGGCAATGTGCACTTGCAGTCCCGAAGGTCAACAGTGTTCTGGGCTGTGTGAAAAGAAGTCCGACCAGCAGGACAATTGAGATGATTCTTCAAGGCAACCAGCAACAGAACAAGGTGACACAGTCTCAAGTTGTGCCAGGGGAGGTCTGGGATGAATGTTAGGAGGAAGTTCTTCGCAGAGAGTGATTGGCATTGGAATGGGCTGCCCAGGGTGGTGGTGGAGTCACCGCCCCTGGAGGTGTTCAAGCAAAGCCTGGCTGGGGCACTTAGTGCCATGGTCTGGTTGATTGGCCAGGGCTGGGTGTTAGGTTTGACTGGACGATCTTGAAGGTCTCTTCCAACCTGGTTGATTCTATGATTCTCCCCCTCTGCTTCTTCCAACCTGGTTGATTCTATGATTCTCCCCCTCTGCTGTCATGAGACCCCACCTGGAATACCGCATTCACTTCTGATGCCCCCAACATAACAGGCACATAGAACTGCTGGAGGAGGTCCAGAGGAGTGCCACAGAGATGATCAGAGTGCTGGAGAAGCTCTCCTATAGGGACAGACTGTAATAGTTGGGACTGTATAGCCTGGAGAAAAGAAGGCTCCAGGAACACCTTATAGCATCCTTCCAGTACCATAAGGGGACCTACAAGAAAGATGGGAAGGGACTTACTACAAGCACTTGCAAATACAGGACGAGGGGCAATGGTTTCAAGCTTGAGGGAGTTGGATTTAGACTGGATAGTAGGAAGAAATTCTTTACAGTAAAGGTTGTGAGACACTGAAACAGTTTCCTGAGGGAGGTTATGGATGGCCCCTCCCTGGAGGTACTGAAGGCCAGGTCAGATGAGGCTTTGAGCAATGTGATTTAGTGGAAGGTGTCCACTGCCAGAGGGTGGAGGGAGTCGGGGTTGGACCAAGATGATCTTTAAGATCCCTTCCAGACCAAACCATTCTATGAATCTATAAATCTATTTTCAGTGACACAAATCCAGAGAGTTGCATGAGATCATTTGAAGCCAGAGGTTATGTTAAGTTCATTTCTGCTTTGCCTGCAAAGAGAACACTGCCTAAAATTACAGACCTTTACCAATTTTATCAGCTTTCTCAGGTTTGTCTGATGGCTTATTCACAGATGAAACTGTGGTGTTTAACTCTGAGACTCTGATCTCTTCAGGTTTCATATCTGACTGAGGAATATCAGGTTCTGGAGTTTTCTTATTTGGCAGCCTAAATTCCGGCACAGTCTCTTTCAAAAAGTCCCAGACTTTGTCCAAGTATTCAGGCCTTTAAAAACAAAACCAAACCAAAACACACATGTCAATGGAAATGACACTTGCAATAAGAGAAGAATGTGTTATTTTCCTTTAAACAACACTATAAACTACTACTTACAGTACAACTAAGACTGTTAGTCCAGTAAATAAAATACACCTGCTTGATTTTCTGTAACAGCCTATTTGAGAGATAATGGTCAGAGCCCAAAGAAAGAGGTGGTGCTCAGTGAAGCACACAAACGAGCATTCTTTTCAAGTTTTTGGTAGATGAAAGTTTCAGTACTGAAATTCACAGAGCATTTTGAAGCTTGACTTTAGCTCTATAGTCAAACAAAAATCAAGGCAGTTAGGAAAACCTAGTTGAGAAGTGTTTCAGCACAGGTAGTTCCATGCTTCTTCCACTTGATTCCATCAGCCATAACAGCTTTTTTATATGAAATGAGAGTTGCAACCTTACTGGTTCTCCACAGAAATTCAGTGAGTCCATAAACAATCTGAAATTGAGGAAGCTGATCAGGGTCAGTGCCATGGACAGTGGCAATGAGTGCACCCTCAGCAAGTTTGCTGACCACACCAAGCTGTGGGGTGCAGCAGACAGGCTGGAGGGCAGGGATGCCATCCAGAGGGATCTGGACAGGCTGGAGAGGTGGGCACAAGCCAAGCTCAGGAGGTTAAACAAGACCAAGTGCAAGGTCCTGCATCTGGATTGGGGCAATGCCAGGCACAAATCCAGGCTGGGCAGGGAGTGGCTGGAGAGCAGCCATGAGAAGGACTTGGGGGTACTGCTGGATGAGAAGCTCAACATGAGCCAGCAGTGTGCACTTGCAGCCCAGAAAGCCAAGCAGAGCCTGGGCTGCAGCAGGAGAAGTGTGGCCAGCAGGGCCAGGGAGGTGATTCTGCCCCTCTACTCCACTCTGCTGAGACCCCACCTGGAGTACTGCATCCAGTTCTGGAGCCCCCATTACCAAAAGGATGTGGAGATGCTGGAGCATGTCCAGAGAAGGGCCACAAGGATGCTTAGAGGGCTGGAGCAGCTCTGCTCTGAGGACAGACTGAAAGAGTTGGGACTGTAGAGTCTGGAGAAGAGAAGGCTCTGAGGCCTTCTTGTGGCCTTCCAGGATCTGAAGTGGCCTCCAAAAGAGCTGGGGAGGGACGTTTTAGGCTGTCAGGGAGTGACAGAATTAGGGGGAATGGACTCCCAACCCTGACTGATTCTATGATTCTAAAGCCAACTGCATGCAATCCATTTAAAAAATAATAAAGAAATAAAAGGAACTGATTGTAGAATGACTCAAAGCCCTATTATACTACTATTACAAAGACTGTGCTATTCACATCATCTTATATCACAATATAATACATTTGCATGAAATAACAGAGTCACAAATACTGTTTGTGGGGTTTTTTTTCCTGTTGAAGTTGTAAAACAAACTACATAAAGAAACAAAAATTAGGTTACTTAAAAATCTAAATCCATGGACTACTGTGAAGTTTGTGTCTCACCAGTGTGAGACACAAACATATCAAAAACCTAAATCACAAGCATAGCCTGGGACACAAAAACAGCTTAAAAAAGTGCTGAAATAACTTCTTATTGAAATTAAAAGTGAAACATCATTATAATTAAACAACTGCACTTAAATACGTTAGATAAATAGTTGCAGGTTTTATTTATTTATACAGGTGTAGCTCAAAAGGCAAATAGAATCAACCAGGCTGATATATAGGCAATACTTGTCTCAAGAAAGCTTATGATCACAGTATCACAGTATCATCAGAGTTGGAAGAGACCTCACAGATCAAGTCCAACCCTTTACCACAGAGCTCAAGGCCAGACCATGGCACCAAGTGCCACGTCCAATCCTGCCTTGAACAGCCCCAGGGACGGCGACTCCACCACCTCCCCGGGCAGCCCATTCCAGTGTCCAATGACTCTCTCAGTGAAGAACTTTCTCCTCACCTCCAGCCTAAATCTCCCCTGGCGCAGCCTGAGGCTGTGTCCTCTTGTTCTGGTGCTGGCCACCTGAGAGAAGAGAGCAACCTCCTCCTGGCCACAACCACCCCTCAGGTAGTTGTAGACAGCAATAAGGTCACCCCTGAGCCTCCTCTTCTCCAGGCTAACCAATCCCAGCTCCCTCAGCCTCTCCTCGTAGGGCTGTGCTCAAGGCCTCTCCCCAGCCTCGTCGCCCTTCCCTGGACACGCTCAAGCATCTCAATGTCCTTCCTAAACTGGGGGGTCCAGAACTGAACACAGTACTCAAGGTGTGGTCTAACCAGTGCAGAGTACAGGGGCAGAATGACCTCCCTGCTCCTGCTGGCCACACCATTCCTGATGCAGGCCAGGATGCCACTGGCTCTCTTGGCCACCTGGGCACACTGCTGGCTCATGTTCAGGCAGGTACCAATCAGCACCCCCAGATCCCTCTCTGTTTGGCTGCTCTCCAGCCACTCCGACCCCAGCCTGTATCTCTGCACGGGGTTGTTGTGGCCAAAGTGCAGCACCCTGCACTTGGAGCTATTGAACACCATCCCCTTGGACTCTGCCCATCTGTCCAGGTGGTCAAGGTCAACTTCAGCAAAGACTTCTAGTTTGCTTTATAGTTAGCTGACTCAAAAACTGGACATGTTGTGTAATATATACTGTTTTTTCTCCTGTTTATAGAATCATAGAATCAACCTGATTGGAAGAGACCTCCAAGGTCATCCAGTCGAACCTAGCAACCAGCCCTATCCAATCAACCAGACCATGGCACTAAGTGCCTCATCCAGGCTTTTCTTCAACACCTCCAGGGACTGTGACTTCACCACCTCCCTGGGCAGCCCATTCCAATGGCAAATGGTGTAATAGTGTAAATAAATAGTGTCATTTAAACAAAGGTTTAAATATTTAGACTATTTACTGAATGACTAATACCCTTTTACCTTCAGTAAAAAGAATGTTTAGATGAAAACTTAGAATCTCTCTTCTTTAAATCCACAAATTAAAACACAGAAGAAAGAAGAAAAACTATATATAGGTTGGAAGTACTAGTTTTGCTTGGACATAAAAGTGTATCAACTGATCCAATCTGAAAGGTAAAAACAGCATACTAACTCAAGTTGATTACTTATAAGTGTAAGCTACTTATGTAGCCAAGTAGGGGTTGGTCTCTTCTGCCAAGCAGCTGTGCCAGGGGAGGTCTAAGCTGGATGTTAGGAGGAAGTTGTTGCCAGAGAGAGTGATTGGCATTGGAATGGGCTGCGCAGGGAGGTGGTGGAGGCACTGTCCCTGGAGGTGTTCAATCGAAGCCTGGATGAGGCACTTAGTGCCATGGTCTGGTTGACTGGACAGGGCTGGGTGCTAGGTTGGACTGGCTGATCTTGGAGGTCTCTTCCAACCTGGTTGATTCTATGATTCTATGAAATTCATTATGTATATTTTCATTAGTAATTTCAGATATGAAATTAGTGTTAGTTACAAATTTTGTAATAAATACAGATCAGTTTAACATTATAAACAGCTTTACAAGCAACTGTATGACATGCAAAGGAAAAAAACCTATAAAATTCAATTCCTTAAAGGCACATTTTGTAAGTACCAAAATTAAAAATTTTGCATCTCCCAAAACTGATGCTGCAGCATTTTTAGAACTCAGCTTTATTTCTCATAATTCCTTATAGAACTAAATATTAAGCAACTAATTAGCAAATCATTATTAGAAGAACTTACTGGAGAGGAATAATTTCTGGTATCCATCCAGTCAGTGTATGTAGAACTGTAAATTCCTCCAGCTCTCTTTTTCCAGTGTCATGTATACTAGAAGACAGAAATAGACATTTCACAGAATCATACAATCAACCAGGTTGGAAGAGACTTGCAAGCTCATCCAGTCCAATCTATCACCCAGCCCAGTCCAATCAACCAGACCATGGCACTAAGTGCCTCATCCAGACTTTTCTTGAACACCTCCAGGTGTTCAAGAAACCCTACCCTAGATCAGGCTGCCCAAAGCCTCATCCAGCCTGGCCTGAAACACCTCCAGCCATGGGGCCTCAACCACCTCCTTGGGCAACCCATTCCAGGCTCTCACCACTCTCATGCTGAAAAACTTCCTCCTCACGTCCACTCTGAATCTCCCCGCCTCCAGCTTCGCTCCATTCCCCCCAGTCCTGTCACTCTCTGAGATCCTACAAAGTCCCTCCCCAGCTTTTTTGTAGGCCCCCTTTAGGTACTGAAAGGTCACTTCATAAAACTTCATTATAATCTTTTGGACATTTTCATTTGGCAGACAACTACAGGCAAACTTTTAAGCAAACAGGTAAGTCAATCAGGGAGAGGACTCCAGTTTGGGAGAGGACTCCAGTTTGGGAGAGCACTCCAGTCTGGGAGAGCACTCCAGTCTGGGAGAGCACTCCAGTCTGGGAGAGCACTCCAGTCTGGGAGAGCACTCCAGTCTGGGAGAGCACTCCAGTTTGCTTGCAAAGATGTCTGTGCACAAATTTTCAAACACGTCTGCAAAGGACATGTTGCAGCTTCTGCAGGTACAGCTGATTTTTGCTTTACTGACTTATGGTTTTGACTTCCAGAAAATTGGATATTTGTCGTTATAAAGAGTTATCAAAACATGTTTCTGATGTATACTAATCCAACTTTTTGCAAATGTTACCTGACTTCACAAAGTGAAGCCAAAGCAAAATGACTAAACATACCTAGTATTTGCCAGCTTAATAATAGCTTTGGACAGCAACATTGGCCATAGTTCAGTTTGACAGGTCGTAGCTGGTAGTAATAGATTATCCTCTTCGTTGAAAGGCATAGTGTCATCGACAGTGATCTTTCTCCAGCACCCCTATGACAGAGGGAGGGGAAGAACAGAAGAAAACACTCAGTTTGTGGGCAGGAAACAGAACTTGCATGCAAGAGAACTTTCAACACTTTCCAAAGAACCCAATTCTAATGTAATTTTACAGATAGCTTTACAAGAAGTTCTCATGTAGTGTCTGAAAAAGACAGAAACAATACTCATAGCATTTCTTTACTGCTGTAACTACATTTTAACTGCAAAGACCCCAATTCTAGTGTAATTTTACATTACAGATGCCTTTAAAAGAAGTTCTTATATAGTAACTGAGAAAGACAGAAACAATACTCATAGCATTTCTTTCACAGAATCACAGAGTCTCTTAGGTTGGAAAAGCCCTTCAAGCTCATTAAGTCCAATCATTAGTTTCACACTGACAAGTCCTTGACCAAACCGAAGCCCTCAGCACAACATCTAAGCACTATGAATTGCTATGCTTGGAAAGGACCACCAGCATCAGCCACTTCAACCTTCATCTCAGCAGCCTTCATCACTAGACCATAGCCTCAAGCACCACATCCACTCTCCTTTTAAACACCTCCAGGGATGGTGACTCCACCACCTCCCTGGGCAGCCTGTTCCAGTGCCTGACTACCCACTCAGGAAAGAACTTCCTCCCAACAGCCAACCTAAACCTCCCCTGATGCAACTTGAGGCCATTTCCTCTATCCTCCCTATTAGTAATCTGGGAGAAGAGACCAGCTCCAGCCTCACTACAACCTCCTTTTAGGTAGCTGTAGAGGGCAATAAGGTCCCCTCTCAGCCTCATCTTCTCCAGACTAAACAACCCCAGCTCTCTCAGTCGCTCCTCACAGGCCATGCTTGCCAGACCTCTCCCCAGCCTCATTGTCCTTCTCTGCACCTGCTCCAGTACCTCAATGTCCCTCAATTTCTTTACTGCTGTAATTACAGTTTACTTGCAATGAATCTAACTGCAGTTATTTCCAAATATATTTCCTCTCACATGCATATGTTCACTTCTGTTTCTTTAGCTACCATGCCAGATGCCCAAGAAACAGTCATTATTAAAAAGAGGCTTACCTAAGATATCTATTTTCCAAATGCCTCTTTAAGGTCTTAGCTTAGAAAACATTTTTCATATAAGCATTGCTTTTCCAGAACTACCTGAGGAATTGTTTGCAGTGGTTAGCATTAAGCATTAAGATAGTGTTTTATACAAAACACTACAGGGAATAACACAAAATGACCCAATCTAACCAATACACCTATTTCCATGATAAGAAAGAAACAGGTAACACATGGATGTCTCCAGTGCCAGATATCTGAGTAGTAAATTCTGACCTGAACTGCTGGCCACACTTTCCTGCTGCAGCCCAGGCTCTCATCGGCTTTCTGGGCTGCAAGTGCACACTGCTGGCTCATGTTGAGCTTCTTGTCCAGCAGCACCCTCAAGTCCCTCTCCTCAGGGCTGCTCTCCAGCCACTCACTGCCCAGCCTGGATTTGTGTTTGGCATTGCCTCGACCCAGCTGCAGGACCTTGCACTTGGTCGTGTTGAAACTCATGAGGTTGGCTTGTGCCTACCTCTCCAGCCTGTCCAGGTCCCTCTGGATGGATCCCTTCCCTATCTGCTGCACCACACAGCTTGGTGTGGTCAGCAAACTTGCTGAGGACGTACTCAATGCCACAACTTATGTTGCTCAGGTTAGTCTGCAAAGAACATTATTCTGTGTGTAAATTTAATACTGCAATGGTTGTGTTATTCATGTGAGAAGAGGTTGTATTGTAGAGCCTCTATGAGAATCATCAAGATGTTTTGGTTTGTCAATTTTGGTTTTATTTTGTTTTGGACCTTTGGGTTTATTTAATTTCTTTTCCTCTGGCTGTACAGCTGCATTTCATTGAAAGAAAACCAGGGAGAAAAAGGTGAGTCAGATGGTGGAAGATTAAAGAAAAATGTGCAAATGAAAAAAAAAAAGCAAATATAAGTAGAGCTAGAGGAGAAACTGATTCAAGAGGAGAAAGTGGAAAATTAAATTAAAAGGGAGAGAAAGCACAGTTGGAGAACTGATTTCAGTAGAATGCTGTATTGAGTCCTGAGGGGATTGTCATTCACCAGATCAAACCTGTGGATAACAGTTTTCCATCACTGGCACAACAGTTTTCAGCTCTACCCTGCATCCTACTTTCACTTTGCATTCCTGAAGCTTATTGTATTTGTATCATTATTTCCACTTTTTCTCACCTTCTGCCCCACATATCTATCTTTCTCCTGGTGTCTTATATCCTTAAACCTGCATATTTGTCTTTAAAGTCGGTAGTGAAACGCTATGAAAAGGTTATCACTGATGCAGAATGACTGCATAATGGATTCTGATGTTTATTAAGATGAGCACCTGGCAAAGAGGAGGAAAAAAAAATGATGGAGATACATTTGCAAGAAATACTCTTCCCTTTTCAGCAGCCTCAGCAAGCTTGCTGATCACACCAAGCTGTGTGGTGCAGCAGACAGACTGCAGGGCAGGGATGCCAGCCAGAGGGACCTGGACAGGCTGGAGAGTTGACCACAAGACAACCTCAGGAGGTTCAACAAGACCAAGCGCAAGGTCCTGCAGCTGGGTGGTGGCAATCCCAAGCACAAATCCAGGCTGGGCAGGGACTGGTTGGAGAGTAGCCCTGAGGAGAGGGGTTTGGGGGTGCTGGTGGACAAGAAGCTCAACAGGAGCCAGCAGTGTGCATTTGCAGCCCAGAAAGCCAACCAGAGCCTCAGCTGCAGCAGGAGAAGTGTGGCCAGCAGGGCGAGGAAGGTGATTCTCCCCCTCTACTGCACTCTGGTGAGACCCCACCTGGAGTACTGCATCCAGTTCTGGAGCCCCCATTACCGGAAGGATGTGGAGACGCTGGAGTGTGTTCAGAGAAGGGCCTTGAGGATGCTCAGAGGGCTGGAGCAGCTCTGCTGTGAGGACAGACTGAAAGAGTTGGGGCTGTGCAGTCTGGAGAAGAGGAGGCTATGAGGTGACCTTCTCGTGGCCTTCCAGGATCTGAAGGGGCCTACAAAAAAGCTGGGAAGGGACTTTTTAGGCTCTCAGGGAGTGACAGGACTGGGGGGAATGGAGCAAAGCTGGAGGTGGGGAGATTCAGAGTGGCCGTGAGGAGGAAGGAAGTTGTTCAGCATGAGAGCGGTGAGAGGCTGGAATGAGTTGCCCAGGGAGGTGGTTGAGGCCCCATGCCTGGAGGTGTTTAAGGCCAGGCTGGATGAGGCTGTGGGCAGCCTGCTCTAGGGTAGGGTGTCCCTGCCCATGGCAGGGGGATTTGAACTAGATGATCTTTGTGCTTCCTTCTGACCCTGACTGATTCTAAGCTTGGCCTTCTCAAACAAGTCTCATTCCCCACATGAATATGTTATTCTGTCTGTGGAGGCCATTAATAAGGAGTGAGGAAAGCAGAGGCTGATCAACTAAGTGCTCCCTCTTATAGGAAAGCTAAGATATTCTTCCAGTTTTAACAGCTTTTCTCTTGCTCCTCAGTGCTGGCTAGCTGACATTGAATCATAGAATCAACCAGGTTGGAAGAGACCTCCAAGATTATCCACTCCAGCCTAGCACTCAGCCCTATCCAATTAACCAGACCATGGCACTAAGTGCCTCATCCACGCTTTTCTTGAACCCCTCCAGGCACAGTGACCTCCCTGGACAGCCCATTCCAAAAACAAACTGTATGAATTTTCCTTTCAAAATACCAGATTAGGTCTGCACTGTATTAAATATGTCTGCCTTCATCAAATACATGGGTTTGGATTGTTTGAAAATAAAAGTTAAATATTTAGGATTTCTTTCCCTCCCAAGAGACATATTGAAAACTGCTGTTTGACAGAAAAAAATGTTACAAGTATCAGAAAAACTATTTCAATAGCTAGTTTGAACATATGCAACACTAGCAACTGCCATTGTAATTGAAAAACAAACAGATAAAAGCATCAGCAAAATTCTGCATCATCTATGCCTGGCTGCCTGGAGAAAAGGAGGCTCAGAGCAGACCTCACTGCTATCTACAGCTCCCTGAAGGGAGGCTGTAGCCAGTGGGGTTGGGCTCTTCTGCCAGGCAAGCAGCAACAGAAGAAGGGGACACAGTCTCAAGTTGTGCCAGGGGAGGTCTAGGCTGGATGTGAGGAGGAAGTTGTTGTCAGAGAGAGTGATTGGCATTGGAATGGGCTGCCCAGGAAGGTGGTGGAGTCACCGTTCCTGGAGGTGTTCAAGAGCAGACTGGCTGAGGCACTTAGTGCCATGGTCTGGTTGATTGGCTAGGGCTGGGTGTTAGGTTGGACTGGATGAGTTTGGAGGTCTTCTCCAACCTGGTTAATTCTATGAGAAAAATATTATTGTCTTTTCAAGTAATAACTCTGCCTTATCACATTCTAAGTTGTACAAAAATAACATGAACAATAAAAGGAACTTTTATTCACATGCATCAACAACTTGTCAACACTTCTATTCCCACAAGTCCTTACCTTTTTGCTTATAATAAATACTTCTCCTAACCATTACAACTTTCCATGCTATCCACATTATGTTTATAGATTGTTGGACTGATGTACTCACCATCCAATGAAGTTTCACTATGTATTTTCCATAGCTGTTGTACAGTGGCATGTGTTCCCTGGTACCTTTACATAAGGCATAAATGTGTTCCCATGGCTTCCAAAGAAGTGTGGATGTTTCATTAGTGAAGGTCTTTTCATTATATATCCTCCAGACTGCGTATATGTCACTTACAATCCATCTCATCAGCTGAAAATGGAGAAAAATAGAACTGGTTGGGTTTTTTTTTCAGCTTATTATCTTTTTGGAAAAATAAAATCAAGTTATACAATCAAAGAATGCTGAAGAAGTGACAAAAGTGTAGCTATTGTTTCATGCTAAAAATAACTTCCTAAAACTCTCCTATCTATCTACAATAACATAAAATGAAATGAGCTAAGGGCACAATAAAAATTATGCTGCCCATCATTTACCAAATAAATGTAAGGACATATGATTTCAAAATAAATTATGCTAAAAGATTCATGAACTTTGACTTCTTCAATAGCTTCTTGCAACTTATAGCTGCTAAAAGTCAACATTGGCTTTATAACTTGTTATTTGTACATGGGAAAAAGCAATCCCGAATCACTAAATGTGCTTGTGAATTTAAAACATCTAAAATAGAAGCTTTAACTAATCACAGAATCAACCTGGTTGGAAGAGACCTCCAGGATCACCCAATCCAACTTATCAGTAGGACAAGGGAGGTTTTTCTTCCCCTGCACTCAACACTGGTCAGGCCACACCTTGAGTGCTGTGTCCAGTTCTGGGCCCCTCAATTCAAGAGAGATGTTAAGGTGCTGGAACGTGTCCAGAGAAGGGCAACAAGGCTGGTGAGGGGCCAGGAACACAAACCCTATGAGGAGAGGCTGAGGGAGCTGGGCCTGTTTAGCCTGGAGAAGAGGAGGCTCAGGGCAGACCTCATTGCTGTCTACAACTACCTGAAGGGAGGCTGTAGCCAGGTGGGGTTGGTCTCTTCAGCCAGGCAACCAGCAACAGAACAAGGGGACACAGTCTCAAGTTGTGCCAGAGGAGGTCTAGGCTGGATGTTAGGAGGAAGCTGTTGTCAGAGAGAGTGATTGGCATTGGAATGGGCTGCTCAGGGAGGCCACCAGCCCTGGAGATGTTCAAGCAAAGACTGGATGAGGCACTTAGTGCCATGGTCTGGTTGATAGGACAGGGCTGGGTGCCAGCTTGGACTGGATGATCTTGGAGTTCTCTTCCAAGCTGGTTGATTCTATGATTCTAGGTTTGTAAACTCTCTTACTAACATTGACATATTTTTTTTAAATCCTAAAAGGGAAACAATCATTATACTAATTTAGGTGACCTATTGCCATTTTGTTCCCATCATTCTTGTTTTCCTTGCAATTTACTTCTTCATATTAGAAATATGGAGTGCAACCAATTAAAAAAAATCAAAGAGTTAAAAAGCAAGAAAAAAAACTTGAAAGGTAGAGGAATGTATTTTTACTTACCTCACTACGAAATATATGCTCATTTGCTGAAACAAGGTCAAATGAGGTTTCATTCTGGACCACCACAGGAATCTAGAAAGAAGTAGTTAAGTTCATTAAAAAGAACCTTTTTAGGCTCTCAGGGAGTGACAGGACTGGGGGGAATGGAGCAAAGCTGGAAATGAGGAGGTTCAGACTGGCCGTGAGGAGGAAGTTGTTGAGCATGAGAGTGGTGAGAGGCTGGACTGGGTTGCCCAGGGAGGTGCTTGAGGCCCCATGGCTGGAGGTGTTTAAGGCCAGGCTGGCTGAGGCTGTGGGCAGCCTGCTCTAGGGTAGGGTGTCTCTACCCATGGCAGAGGGGTTGGAACTAGATGATGCTTGTGGTCCCTTCCAACGCTGACTCATTCTCTGATTCTTTGCTTACCACACTAACCAGGCTTGTTTATGCCTTCTTTTATAGTTACCAATAGATTAGGTAGCACATTTCATCTTAAGAGCCTTTCATCACTTCAGATTTCCATTAATCTTTAACAATTTACAACATTTGTAGTAATCAGTGGTTTGGTTCCAAGATACGTTGGACCAAACAAAAGAAGCATCAAAGTTTTAAGCAGGTCTTAAAGAAAAACAAATGCTTTTCTTCATAGTGCTTTAAGAATAGATGTTAAAAGCTATTTTTTTCATACAGATATGTGTCTCCACAGCTTTCTGGGCTGCCAACACTCTTGCCCTCATCTTTCAGATACCTCTACTCAGTTTATGCATTTTGGCAGTGTTTGTCATCCAATCTTTTGGTCTTGTCAATTACTCTCCTGACCTGCTCCTCTCCTAGTTCCATTAAAAAAAAATAAACTTGGACCTGTTTAGTGTCTAGCTAATAAAAAAATAGATCTGACAAGCTGACAAAAGGAAAACTGACAAGCCTGAACAAGCTGGAAGGGTGGCCAAAGTGTTTTAAAGCTTCAGTATTCCATCTGAAACAAAAATGGTTTAACACTTAGATTAGCAACAGCACTGGAGAACACTAACCTTTTTAATGGTTGGCTGGTTATTTTCTTTGCAATTACCTTTAAAAATAAGCTGAATAAGAGCACTGCATCGTTTTAAAACGTTATGGTTACTTCCCAGAACAGTACTGTCAAAGATGTGGACATGTTCTGTATGTACACTAGAGAAATACAATAGCTGAAGTGACACAAAGTGCTGTATTTCTGGGCAAGCTAATTCAGAGGTTTAGGACAGATACTTCAGGGAAGCCTTAGCTGGAACAAACACAACTTGTTTTGCCATGACACTGAGTTTTAAGGGAGAATACGGGAACACAAAGAAAACCAAAAAGACCTCTGTCCAAGTGTCTTCTAAATCAATGTGGAGCCAAAAGACTTAGGAGGATACAATATGATGATATTCTTTAGCACCAGGGGGTGCTGGCCCATGTGATCCTGGTAAGAAAAGCACATAGACTCAGTCAAACATCATTTTCATGTTGTTCACTGAAAGGCTGTTCACATAAGAACTTGCTGCTGCAGTCAGATAAAGGCAAGAGGACACAAGTTGTGCAGTTGCTGGTAACAAGTAGGAACTGCCTGCAGGCTCCTCTATGACAGCAAGATGCCTGAGTTTCTCCAGCAACCCTGGATTACACACAGCACCATACAGACCCAAAGACTGGATGAGGCACTTGGTGCCATGGTCTAGTTGACTGGCTAGGGCTGGGTGC
The DNA here is from genome assembly GCF_015220805.1 of Pogoniulus pusillus. Classification (NCBI taxonomy): domain Eukaryota; kingdom Metazoa; phylum Chordata; class Aves; order Piciformes; family Lybiidae; genus Pogoniulus; species Pogoniulus pusillus. Next base: position 4,885,491 of record NC_087281.1, on the reverse strand, counting down.
TAGGTTGGACTGGATGATCTTGGAGGTCTCTTCCAACCTGGTTGATTCTGTCATTCTATGACCTCAAGGCCAAACTGTGCATGCAGCACAGGTTAGCTGCTGTATGCATCACTGACTCCTCAAAAAAATTTCTTGGGACAGGATTACTATGCATGGTGAGGTTTCATCCATTGAACTCATTTCTTCTGCTAATGTTACACTACTTGGGACATAGGTAGGCAAGTAGCATCTTTGCATGATGATCTTACTTGTTTCTTACCTTAGTTGTTAAAAACTCATGTGGACGTTTCCATGAATGCACCTTCAATGACTTTGGCAACTCAATTTTCCCTTCAGGATCATCAAAGACAGGCTACATAATACACACATGGACAGAAATGGAACAGTTTAAATTAAGCACAGTATTGTATCTTCCACACAATTTATAATCACATATTGTTTATGAGATAATCATGAAGAGGTTCCACCTCAACACAAGGGGGAACTTCTTTACTGTAAGGGTCACAGAGCACTGGCACAGGCTCCCCAGAGAGGTTGTGGAGTCTCCTCCTTCTCTGGGGACTTTCAAGGCCTGTCTGGATGTGTTCCTCTGTGATCTGTGCTAGATTGTGTGGTCCTGCTCTGGCAGAGGGGGGTTGGACTCGATGATCTCCTTAAGTCCCTTCCAACCCCTAACATCCTGTGAGCCTGTGATAACCAAGTGAAAAAACAGTGCAAAAAGGAACTACTAGTGTCTGTAACTGAACCAAAACAGGGCAAAGCCCAAAATGAAGATTCAGCACAAAAGCTGCTTCTGTTGTTTAAGAAGCCTGTGTGGTCTGCATTGTCTAAATATGACTCTATGAAATGGCTTCATTGTTTTCCACCTTTCAGAAAAAAAACTCACAGAAAGCTGGTGAAGCTTCAAAATCAAGCTTCAACCAAGCTGCTTCTAAGTACTCTAACTCAATTCTAAATTGAAGACTGAAAACAAGTATCTAAAGCAGCATAAAGGATGACCCTGGGAACTACAGACCAGTCAGTCTAACTCTGTGCCTGGCAAGGTCATGGAGAAGATCCTCCTGAAGGCTCTAAGGCAAATGGAAAACAAAGCAGAGGTGATTGGTGGTACCCAGCAACAGCTGCACCAAGGGTAAATCCTGCCTGACATATTTAATGGCTTTTGATGATGAAGTCACAGCAACAGTGAACAAGGGAAGGGCAACTGACATCATCTACCTGGACATGAGTAAGGCATCTGACTCTGTCCCACATGACATCCTGGTCACCAAACTGGAAACACACAGACCGGATAGGTAGAGCACTGCTGGGTATGGAATTGGGTGGGGGCACACAGAGAGTGGCGATCAAGGGCACAATGTCCACCTGGAGACCAGTGCCAAGTGGTGTCCCTCAGGGGTCAGTGCTGGCACCAGTGCTGTTTAACATCTTTGTCAGTGATACGGACAGAGGAATCAGTGCACCCTCAGCAAGTGTGCAGGTGGCACCAAGCTGTGTGGCACAGTCGACCTGATAGAGGATGGGGATTCAGCCAGAGGAACCTGGACAGGCTGCAGAGGTGTGCCCAGGCCAACCTCATGACATTCAAAAAGGCCAAGTGTAAGGTCCTGCACCTGGGTGGGTGCCATCCCAAGCACAACTCCAGGCTGGATGGGGAGTGGCTGAGAGCAGCCCTGAAGAAAAGGACCTGAGTGTCTAGAGTGATGAAATGCTCAACATGAGCCTGCAGTGTAAGTGCAGCCCAGACAGCAACCCTGTGCTGGGCTGCAGCAAGAGCAGTGTGGCCAGCAGGGCACGGGAGGGGATTCTGCCCCTTTACTCTGCTCTCCCCAGACCCCACCTGGACTACTGTGTGCGGTTCTGGAACCCCAACACAAGAAGGACATGGAAGTGTCGGAGCCAGTCCAGAGTAGGCCATGAAGATGCTCAGAAGGCTGCAGTAGCTCTGCTATGAGGTCAGGCTGAGAGAGTTAGGGCTCTGCAGCGTGAAGAAGAGAAGGCTTTGAGGAGACCTTGGAGTGGCCTTCCAATATCTGAAGAAGACCTACAGGAAGACTGAGGAGGGACTATTGACAAGGTCTTGTAATGACAGGACAAAGGTTAATAGGTTTAGACTGGCAGAGGGGAGATTTAAACTAGATGTTAGGAAAGGGTTCTGTCCAGTGAGTGTGGTAAGACACTGGACAGGTTGCCCAGGGAGGTTGTGGCTGCTCCCTACCTGGAGGTTGTTCAAGGCCAGGTTGGATGAGGCCTTGAGCAACCTGTTCTAGTGGGAGGTGTCCCTGCCTATGTCAGGGTGTTGGAACTGAATGATCCTTGAGGTCCCTTCCAACCTAAACCATTCTGTGATTCTATAATTTAGACACAGAGCAGGTTCCACACAGTTAACACTGCTATAGAAACCAGAGAGCTATAATTATACAGCAGAGTGAATTAGCCCATTAAAAGGAGCCTCAAATACTTTTCAAATTCTCATTTCAAAAGTGTTACTTATCTGCTGTGTGAACAGAAGGTGTCAGGATCTATGATATATTTTTACTTAATAGTACAATGTAGGGTGAAGAGATGCTTCTGCTCGTGTGGACTCTGAAATTAATCAGATACATGCTTAATGCCTTTTATTTGTGCCTGGAATTTTAAATAGCTTTTAGGCATATATTTATATATATATATATGTTATTTATATATATATTTCTGTGTGCTTTACAGTCCATGATATCTACAAACCAAACAAGAGAAATACTTTCTGGGTAGGAAAAAATATGATATTTTGAGTATATACTGATGCAAGCAAGACAAAAGCTTTACAAAAATATACAACTGGGGAAAAAAAAAAAAAACAACTAACCCAAAAACAAACAACAAAACCCAAAAATTCTAAAATAGCATTTTCCATGCATGCAAATGCATGGTCCCCTTGGTGTCTTCTGCCAGGCAGCCAGCAGCAAAACAACCCCACCTGGCTACAGCCTCCCATCAGGTAGTTGTAGGCAGCAATGAGGTCTGCCCTGAGCCTCCTCTTCTCCAGGCTGCACACCCCCAGCTGGGCTGTGCTCCAGGCCCCTCACCAGCTTCGTTGCCCTTCTCTGGACACATTCCAGTATCTCGACATCTCTCTTGAATTGAGGAGCCCAGAACTGGACACAGCACACAAGGGGTGGCCTGAGCAGTGCAGAGTACAGGGCCAGAATAACCTCCCTTGTCCTCCTGGCCACACTGTTTCTGATGCAGGCCAGGATGCCATTGGCTCTCCTGGCCACCTGGGCACACTGCTGGCTCATCTTCAGCTACTATCTACCACTATTCCCAGGTCCCTCTCTTCCTGGCTGCTCTCAGCCACTCTGTCCCCAGCCTGTAGTGCTGCTTGCAGTTGCTGTGGCCAAAGTGCAGAACCCTGCACCTGGCCTTGTTCAGTCTCATCCCACTGGCCTCTGCCCACCCATCCAGCCTGGCAAGGTCCCTCTGCAGGGCTCTCCTACCCTCCAACAGCTCCACACCTGCTCCTAGCTGGGTGTCACCTGCAAACTCACTGCTATTGAACAGGACAGATCGAGTCCAACCTCCCTGCCAAGGCAGGATCCCCAAGGGTAATTCGGCTAGGCAGATTTTGAAAGTCTCCAGAGAAGCAGACTTCACAACCTCTCTGGGCAGCCTGTTCCAGTGCTCTGTCACCCTCACTGTGAAGAAATTTCTCCTCATGTTGAGGTGAAATCTTCTATGTTCAAGGTTTTACCCACTGCTCCTTGTCTTATTGATGTGGACTACTGAGAAGACATTCATCCCATCCACTTGATACTCATCCCTCAGATATTTATAGACACTGATGAGATCTCTTCTCAGTCTTCTTCAGACTAAAGAGATCTCTCAGTGTCTCTCCATTGGCAAGGTGCTCAAGATCCCCAGTCATCTTTATGGCTCTCTGCTGGACTCTCTCCAGCAGGTCCCTACCTCTCTTGAAATAGCAAGGCCAAAACTGGACGCAGTATTCCAGATGTGGTCTCACCAAGGCAGAGTAGAAGGGGAGAAGAACCTCCCTAGACCTACTGGACACATTTTTCCTGATGCACCCCAAGATGCCATTGGCTCTCTTGGTCACAAGGGCACATTGCTGTCCCATGCAGAACGTGCTGTCCACCAGGACTCCAAGGTCTTTGTCCACAGAGCTGCTTTCCAGCAGGGCAGTCCCCAACCTGTACTGGTGCCCCAGATGCAGGATCCTGCCCTTGCTCTTATTGTCCTTGATATGGTTAGGCTTTGTCCAGCACTCCAGCCTGTCCAGCTCTCATTGGATGGCTGCACAGCCTGACAGGGTGTCAGTAAACCCCCCTCCAGTTTTGTATCATCAGCAAAATTAATTCTACTTTAGTAGAAATACTCTACTAAACACAGGCACAAAAGCCCAAAACTAGAAATACATATGTGTATGTCATACAACTTACTGAAATGGGACTTTTCCCAGGCTTTTCTTTCTCTTTCCCAACTTTTCCAGTATCCCATTTTTCTGCATTGATATCTCCTTCATTCCATTCTGGCCAAATAGGAAATCTCCCCTTCTCATTGGAAGCACCTAAATTCAAAGGTACAATTGTCCTGGGAAACCAACAGAGGAATGGATAAAAAAGGAATAGTCCATTAGACAAGGGGAGCAGGAAGATTTTCAGCCCAGAAAATATTATTCTAATTAACCTACTGGAATAAAGTGGCAGTGACAGTAACTCAAATAACATTTTGTGACTAAGGTGGGCATGCCTATAACAGAAGTGCACGATAGCATTATCAGTATAATCACAGAATGGGTTGGGTTGGAAGGGACCTTAAAGATCATCTAGTTTGTGGTGGTTTAGAACGGACATTCTGGCCTAGTTCTTCATTATAAGCAAGAAATAGGAACTTTATGGACATATTTGGACAGTGAGGGTGATGGAGCACTGGAAGAGGCTGCCCAGAGAGGTTCTCTGGAAACTTTCAAAACCTGCCTGGATGCATTCCTGTGTGGACTACCCTAGGTAATGCCCTAGGTAATGCTGCTTACAGCAGCGGGGTTGGACTTGATCTCTGGAGGTCCCTTCCGACCTCCAACATTCTGTGATTTTGTGATATATGTCCAGATGTTGAGATACTGGAATGTGTTCAGAGAAGGGTGACAAAGCTGGTGAGAGGCCTGGAAAATAGCCCTGTGAGGAGAGGCTGAGGGAGCTGGGGGTGTGCAGCCTGCAGAAGAGGAGGCTCAGGGCAGACCTCGTTGCTGTCTACAACTCCCTGAAGGGAGGCTGTAGCCAGGTGGGGTTGGGCTCTGCTGCCAGGCAACAAGCAACAGAAGAAGGGGACACAGTCTCAAGTTGTGCCAGGGGAGGTCTAAGCTGGATGTTAGGAGGAAGCTCCTGCCAGAGAGAGTGATTGGCATTGGAATGGGCTGCCCAGGGAGGTGGTGGAGTCGCTGTAGCTGGAGGTGTTCAAGCAAGGCCTGGATGGGGCAGTTAGTGCCATGGTCTAGTTGATAGGACAGGGCTGGGTGCTAGGTTGAACTGGATGATCTTGGAGGTCTCTTCCAACCTGGTTGATTCTATGATTCTTTATTTCTGGACATGTTTGAAACAACAGAGGAGCATTTCTGATGTAAATTTGGTGCCTTTGTAGGAGACTGAAAAAAACTTGACCCTATTTCTCCAAAGTATTTCTTGATAGCCCTGGTAATAAATGAGTAAAAATATTGGCATCTTTAAGCAAATAGCTTTTACCTGAGGTATTACATTTGCTTATGAATAAAGATGTAGTGTTTCAGGTGTGGAAAGAAGAGGCAAGATTGGGGTAAGAGGTTGGATGTGATGATCTCAAAGGTCTTTTCCAACCTTTTAAATTCTGTGATTCTATGAATAAAAGGTAGATAAAATAGGGGATATCCTCATATCCTGTGATCCTGTGAACAGAATCCAAGGGCATTTCCCTCCTCCTTCTTTCCCCTGATTCAAGCCACATGGTTCTCTGTTCTCTAGCATGCCAGCCCTAACATTCACAACTCAATTCAACTCATTAACCCACCTGAAGGCTTTCCTCTTATTTTTTTCCCCTCACCATCTAACTTTTTTTAAACAACCAAAAGGAGCTTGCCATGGAGAAAAAAGACATACTGGGGAAAACCACTCTCATTTCTGGGCACCTGTTTGCTGCTAGACTAGCCAGCTCTGTCTCCAGTAAGATTCATTCTCATAGATTCAACCAGGTTGGAAGAGACCTCCAAGTTCATCCAGCCCAACCTGTCACTCAGCCAATCAACTAGACCATGGCACTAAGTGCCTCACTCATTCTCCTTCAAACATGCTCTGTGAAGAAGTCACTTAACTTTTACCCTAACCTTTTCAGAAGTCAAAAGCAAAAGGCCTTTTTGAGGATCTTATTCATGGAGAAAAATTATTTTAAACTCTAATCACTGAAATGGCTTTTTAAAAGTAGCCTCTGAATATCTAGGAAGCCCACAGCAGAAATCATGGCAACACTGAAGTTCAGAAGAATCTGGAAAGGATATGAGAACATTTGACCAAGTATCAGTTACTCTGTGGCAAAATTATTTATTCTTTTTCTTCATACTTAGTGCCATTCTTCAGAAGAGAAATGAACAGAATGAGTCATGATCAGACTACCTAATAAGCAGCTAAGGCAGCAGAGCTTTCTCCTTATTACTAATATAGTCATCAGCATCAGCAACTACAAATTAAACCCCGAATATGTATGTGTCATAACTTACAACTAATCTTATCTCAGAAACTTACCTAAAGAACTCTCTGCAGAAGAAAAATATACTACCTGAAATGCTCAGAGATGCCATGTTTGGGGGGAGACTCAAGCCATGGATGCAGGTCAGCTAGGCTGAACAGAATAAGTAACTGCAAAGCACCTAAGCTGTAGTGCTAGCTGCTTGCAAAACCTGTAACAACAGGTTTTGGTCACTGCGATCCTACTGGAGTAGGATTTCTTGCACACAAAATAAAAGCACAGAGTGCACACTGTGTAAAGCAAGATAAAAAATGATAGAAAGAAAATATGACTCCCAACTATTATTTTTAAAAGGCATTATTAGTTTTAAAGGAGTCTGTAATTTGGATCACAACTTTCAAGTGTAATATTCTAATTTCTAAATATAGCTGAGATGCTTGTAGCTGTCAGACAAACTGCTAATTGGCTTCAGTAATGTGCCAAGAATGAGGCTATTTCAAACGTGGGCACATTCACTGAGACAGAGTGGTTACCTAAGCCTCCCATTTTGCCTTTCCAGCTCCTGAAAGTCCACGTGTTTTCTTAGTTTTATTTGCCTGCATATTAATGGGAGGTGAGATCACAGAATCACAGAATGGGAAGAGTTAGAAGGCATCTCTGGAGATCATCTAGTTCAATCTCCCTGCCAAAGCAGGTTTATCTACAGGAGGCTGCACAAGACAGCATCCAGGCAAGGTTTGAATGATTCCGGAGATGGAGACTCCAAAGCCTCTCTGGGCAGCCTGTTTCAGTGCTCTACCACCCTCAAAGTAAAGAAGCTCCTCCTCATAGAATCATATAATCATGGTAGGGTTTTGAGAAGAACTCTAGATATCATAGAATTGTAGAATCAACCAGGTTGGAAAAGACCTCCAAGATCATCCAGTCCAACCTAGCACTCAGCCCTGTTCAATCAACTAGACCATGGCACTAAGTGCCAGAAATTAATCTGTTCAGTCTATATTCTCTAAAGCACTACTGTAGTCTAAACCTTAAGAATACTTACCTGAGGAACACATGAAGGTAGTGGATAAAACCTCAGTTGTAAATGTTGGCTGAATCTTTATCCTAGGCATATGAGACTTCAAGTATGAATTAGCAATGATGCTCATATTTTAGTTCTTACTATTCTAGCCTTCAATCTTAATAGCAAACATTAGGTAATCCTAGGCTTTAGTGCAGCGACTCCCTACCCAGTAGCAGTTGAGCAACTCACTACACAATAGCAGTCCAGCAACCTGCTGCTCATTTCAATCAATCAGGCACACAAATAAAATCAAATCACTTCTTCCAGCCAGTTCAGGCTCCAGGCTCTCTTTGCAGGTTCTTATGGATCCATCAGCAGTAAATACTGCTTTTAGCTACTACTCTTCCTAAAAAGGACTTCAGCAATCACTCTGATCTTCCCCTTCACATAGGTGAACTACCTCTGTGCCACAACTATCCCTGAATCATTTGCTTCTCTTGGCCCTGACTCCTCATTTTGTCCCTAATAATCCAAATCACAATTGAGATAAATGCTGATGACTAAGATTTAATTCAGAAGACTGTGCCTGATGGTATAGAGCTTCATCAAATTAATTTTAAAGGCATTTTAATTCATTATCCATTCTTACTAGCCAGAGTAACTTTCAGTGCTGACAAAGACATCAGTTCCTATTCACTACAGCTGGTGAAAACTGGGGAAGATCAGATTCTCAGTAGCCTCTAATGGTGCAATTAAGAAAAGCTCTAAGGACAGCAGTTCTTTTGAGCTCTTCAGCTTGTCATCTCCAGCAACTGCCTAGCTTCTGAAGCGAACTGCTACCTAATTAGAAAGCAGTAAGAGAGACCCAGTGGAGCATCCTGCAGAAACCCACACGAGTCCAAAGGAATTTTCCTTCCTTCCTATGCTCTTGAGGTGTTACTCCAGCATCACAAAATAACCATTTTCCACAGTGCAGATGTACTGTTCTGACTGTTGCAAGCATTTACAGTAGGAGGTAAAAAAACCCAAACAAATAAACAAAACTTAAAAAAAAAGGAAAGTCTGATCTCACTAAAAATCAAGCAAAGTAATTTCAAGGTCATCAAAAATATACTGCCCAGCATCTGTAGATGAGTCTCAGAGGGCATCTCAATTAACTCTTAGCTACAAGACCTGAAAATGGACCACTGTAACTCTTGGTAGTAAGCACTGACAGACCTCTTTCAGAATTACTTTTTTAACAAGTTATTTCTAAAAGGCATTGACCTTTTTTTCCTCTTTTTAACCCCACTGAGCATTTCAGCCACTAAAGATATATAAACCCAAGTAGAATTTACTATCAGAAAGAAAATATTAGGCAAGAGACAAAATAATTTTTTTGCATTTTTCTCCCTGCAACTGCAAGTTGCATTCAAAAATAAAACAGAGATCCTCAGGAAAAAAAAACTTATTTGTGATCATCACAAAATACTAAACTTTCAAGGCAACATTTTGTCAGGCAGCTTGCAAACAAGCTTTCCTCTTTCAGACACAGAAACAGAATCACAGAATCAACCAGGTTGGAAGAGACCTCCAAGATCATCCAGACCAACCTAGCACCCAGCCCTAGCCAGACAACCAGACCATGGCACAAAGTGCCTCAGCCAGGCTTTGCTTGAACACCTCCAGGGATGGTGCCTCCACCTCCCTGGGCAGCCCATTCCAATGCCAATCACTCTCTCTGCCAACAACTTCCTCCTAACATCCAGCCTAGACCTCCCCCACCACAACTGGAGACTGTGTCTCCTTCTTCTATTGCTGCTTGCCTGGCAGAAGAGCCCAACCCCACCTGGCTACAGCCTCCCTTCAGGTAGTTGTAGACAGCAATGAGGTCTGCCCTGAGCCTCCTCTTCTGCAGGCTGCACACCCCCAGCTCCCTCAGCCTCTCCTCATGGGGTTTGTGTTCCAGGTCCCTCACCAGCTTTGTTGCCCTTCTCTGGACACCTTCCAGCACCTCAACATCTCTCTTGAATTGAGGAGCCCAGAACTGGACACAGCACTCAAGGTGTGGCCTGACCAGTGCTGAGTACAGGGGCTGAGTAACCTCCCTTGTCCTACTGGCCACACTGTTCCTGAGCCAGGCCAGGATGCCATTGGCTCTCCTGCCCACCTGGGCACACTGCTGGCTCAAAAAACAACAACGAACCCCCCACATCTTATCCACTGAAACCATTTTTAACGAAGCCTGCGCTCGAGCAAGTCAGGTACTTGCATGCACAGCACTTGGAGCAAGCAGCTGTGTCGAGCCAGCGCCAGTAACGACAGGGGGGGCCCTGGGTGGCAGGGGACCGCCCAGCCCAACCCCGTCCGCCCGAACAGCCGCCCGGGCCCGCGCAGTGGCGGGCGAACGGCCGAGACGCCCTGGGACATGTTTCAAGGCGGCCGAGGGGTTGGCTCGCCCCGGCCAGGCACCCAGGGCTGTTCCCCTGGCCCAGCCGCCTAGACCCTGGTGGGCGGCCCATGGCCGGCAGCCCTCGCCTGCGTCCTTCCTCCTTCCCTCCCAGGGCTCTTACTCTTTGGCGACGGCTCCCAGCAGCGCGGAGCTGTTACGGCTGCCGAACCGCTTGCTCGCCTTGGAGGCCATGGCCCCGGCTCCCGCCGCGTCCGCCGCGTTGCCAGGGGACCCGGCCCACAGGAGGTGGAGGCTCCAAGGCCGCCCCGCGGCCAGGCGGCCCCCAATGAGCACCGGCCCTGGCGGGAGGGAGGGAGGGAGGGAGGGCCGGCAGGAGGCCGCCAGCAGGTGCCACCCGCCGCACAGGCGGCCAGGAGCGCGGGCTGCCCGTCCCGAATCCACAGCGCCGGCTGCCCGTCCCGACACAAAAGCGCCTTCGCAGAGAGCTGCCTGGCTTGGTAGGCGACCAAACGCTGCTTTCGGAGCTCCTACGGCAGCTCCAAGGATCCTGCCCAAGATACCGACTGAAGAAAGAAATCGAAAGAGACTTAACGATGCATTTCGGTCACAAACACGATCACTGCATGCTCGTATTGCTGCTGAACATGTGAGGGGCAAAGTATCTGTTGAAACAGCAGCAATGTTTTGTGCCTTTTTCATTCCAGTTCGTACAAAACGTGAGAGGAGGAAGCAAAAAAGAATCAGTTCTGCAAGGAGCGGCTCTTAGAGCTGAAACGTGCAAGCATTTTCTCATCTCAAAATCATAGAAACACATCATAGAAACAGTCAGGTTGGAAGAGACCTCCAAGATCATCCAGCCCAACCTAGCACCCAGCCCTGGCCAATCAACCAGACCATGGCACTAAGTGCCTCAGCCAGGCTTTGCTTGAAGACCCCCAGGGACGGTGCCTCCACCACCTCCCTGGGCAGCCCATTCCAATGCCAATCACTCTTGCTGTGAAGAACTTCTTCCTAACATCCAGCCTATACCTACCCTGGCACAACTTGAGACTGTGTCCCCTTGTTCTGTTGCTGGTGACCTGGGAGAAGAGGCCACCCCCCACCTGGCTACAATGTCCCTTCAGGTAGTTGTAGACAGTAATAAGGTCACTCCTGAGCCTCCTCTTCTCCAGGCTAAACAGGCCCAGCTCCCTCAACCTCTCCTCATAGGGTTTGTGTTCCAGGCCCTTCACCAGCTTTGTCGCCCTCCTGTGGACACCTTCCAGCACCTCAACATCTCTCTTGAATTGAGGAGCCCAGAACTGGACACAGCACTCAAGGTGTGGCCTGACCAGTGCTGAGTACAGGGACAGAATAACCTCCCTTGTCCTGCTGGCCACACTGCTCCTGATGCAGGCCAGGATGCCATTGGCTCTCTTGCCCACCTGGGCACACTGCTGGCTCATCTTCAGCCTACTATCTATCAGTACCCCCAGGTCCCTTTCCTCCTGGCTGCTTTCAGCCACTCTGTCCCCAGCCTGTAGTGCTGCTTGGGGTTGTTGTGGCCAAAGTGCAGAACCCTGCACTTGGCCTTGTTCAGTCTCATCCCATTGGCCTCTGCCCACCCATCCAGCCTGTCCAGGTCCCTCTGCAGGGCTCTCCTACCTTCCAACAGATCCACAGCTGCTCCTAGCTTGGTGTCAACGTAGCAACTCCTGACAGGATACCTGGGGTTAGCAGAGCCAGAGGAGTTCCACTGAGGTCTTTGAAGTACAAAGAGAAATGAGAAGCTGACGGATTGTAGAAGAGGTAATTCAAAAGGCACGAGGGAAGATATGCATAGAGGCTTCTTTTACACAAATGCCAGATCTGGATTTATATCAAGATGACAAAATCCCAGAGGAGGTTATTCTGCTTCTGTACTCAGCACTGGTCAGGCCACAGCTTGAGTGCTGTGTCCAGTTCTGGGCTCCTCAATTCAAGAGAGATGTTGAGGTGCTGGAAGGTGTGCAGAAGAGGATGACAAAGCTGGGGAGGGGCCTGGAGCACAGCCCTGTGAGGAGAGGCTGAGGGAGCTGGGGGTGTGCAGCCTGCAGAAGAGGAGGCTCAGGGCAGAGCTCATTGCTGTCTACAACTACCTGAAGGGAGGCTGTAGCCAGGTGGGTTTGGTCTCTTCTGCCAGGCAACCAGCAACAGATCAAGGGGACACAGTCTCAAGTTGTGGCAGGGGAAATCTAGGCTGGATGTTAGGAGGAAGTTTTTGGCAGAGAGAGTGATTGGCATTGGAATGGGCTGCCCAGGGAGGTGGTGGAGTCGCCCTGCCTGGAGGTGTTCAAGAGCAGACTGGACGAGGCACTTAGTGCCATGGTCTGGTAGATTGGCCAGGGCTGGGTGCTAGGTTGGACTGGATGAGCTTGGAGGTGCCTTTCCAACCCAAACTGACTCTACAATTCTATGAAATATTTTTTTCAGGGCAAGAGTGGTTTGGATGTGGTGTTTGGGGACATGGTTTAGGGTGAACTTTGTAGAGTAGGGAGAGTGGTTGGAGTTGGTGATCCCGAGGATCTTTTCCAACCTGAATGTTTCTGTGATTCTGTGACAGAAATCATAAGGTGCACCCTTAACCATAAAACTCTACAGTAAGTTTCTTTAGCAAAGAGTGAGGGTGTTAAAAGCTTGTGTCTAGGTGCTTTGTGAAGAGGAAAGGGGGGACAAACGGGGAAGGAAGGGGGGACAAAAAGGAAAGAGGGAGGAGGGAAAAATAAGGAAGGGGAAGAAAAAGAAAAGGAAAAAAAAAAAAGAAATAAGAATCTCCATTTTTGCATCCATCAAGTTACATCTCTCTATCCAAGAACTTAGAGTTCCATAGCCTAACAACAGTGACAAGGGCAAGTTGCTTGGAAAGAGAAGTTAATCTGAATTTTAAAACAGCTGGTTTCTAGCCGGCAAAGAACCTTCAAGGTCAAGTCAGCTGTTTCACTGTCTATTGTCTCAAGCCATTAAGTATATCCAACAGATACTCCCTGAGGGAAAAGTTGTCAGGGCAGAGACAACCTTACAGATGGAAAATGTGAACTAAAATTACAGACAATAACATAAGAATGGTGCATGTCAGGCACTGATTAGCAATGGATGCATGGCATGCTGCTTACCTTTTCCTAAGAAACCACTCAAAACAGTACCTTTCCCCCCTCCCCCCACTTAAACCATTACATCTTAAATGCTATTGCACAAACAAGTCAAAGAAAAAGAAGTCCTCAGTATTCTGCACTGGTCTTGTACCTACAAACACCAACTGGAAAGAGCAGAAAAAGAGCAACACTCCCAAAGCCCCTCTCGGAGGTCTTGGAGCTCAAACTTACCTCTGTTTTACAGAGTGCAAAAGGATTCCAGAACATGACAGAGGGGTTTTTGCTTTAACAGAAGACCTACAAGTGTGGTAATACTGTGTAGAAATACTTGATGGCAGCAATTTAGATTCTTCTCAGAGTTGCCTGGTTGATAGGAGACAATGGACATTTAAATACAGGAAATTGTAATAAATAAAATACTTTATTATTACAGTGAGGGTGGTCAAACACTAGAAGATATTTGCCAGTGATACAGTGAAGTCTTCTATAACCACGAAAAAATCCTGCTCAAGCCCTTGGGATCTGCATAGTTGTTTCACCTACACATTCTCATCTTTCTTTCCAGGTGAAGTTGCTGTGTTGTGTCTTGTATGTGTGTCCACTTCTTAAAGGTTACCATAGAAAGTAACAGAATGTTAGCACATTCCTGATGGGCATAGCCTTGGCCCAGCAGTGGCTCTGGCTTGAAGCCAGGGCTCTATAGGACACAGAAGAAGCTCCTAGAAGGCATCCATTGATGGAAACATGCCAGGGAAGATATTTACTGAGCACCAATTCAGATTTTTACTCAAGTTTCTAATCTCAAAACGTCAGGTACTTTTCTCATTTAAGATTGACATATTTCAGATTGCAAAAGATGAAGTAAAATATGATAGGGGCTCTGCTTATCTGATCAAGATGAATTCTCTCTTTATGTATTCTGTACAGTCCTGGCTCCTTGGAGAGATCCCTGAAGACTGGAAGCTGGCCATGTGATGCCCACATACAAGAAGGGCTGGAAGGAGAAACAAGAAAATTCCAGACTTGTCAGCCTGACCTCAGTGCCCAGAGACATCATGGAACAGGTTGTCTTGAGTACCACCATAAAGCACCTACAGGATGGCCAAGGGATCAGGCCCAGCCAGCATGGGTTTAGGAAGGGCAAGTCCTGTCTGACCAACTTGATCTCCTGATTTCCCCAGGCAAGCAGCAACAGAACAAGGGGACACAGTCTTAAGTTGTGCCAGCAGAGGTATAGGCTGGATGTTAGGAGGAAGTTGTTGGCAGAGAGAGTGACTGGCGTTGGAATGGGCTGCCCAGGGAGGTGGTGGAGGCACCATCCCTGGAAGTGTTCAAGCAAAGCCTGGCTGAGGCACTTAGTGCCATGGTCTAGTTGACTGGACAGGGCTGGGTGCTAGGTTGGCCGGGATGAGCTTGGACATCTCTTTCAACCTGGTTGATTCTATACATGTATAAAATTAGACTGCTAAGTGAATAAAAAGTGTCAAATATAAAGTAAAACCGAGTTGTCTAAAGTCCACGTATCTTTCCAGATCAAAGTCCTTGGGTTAATTAGGACAGGGCACTGGAACAACTTTCCTAGGGCCAAAAAAAGCCGAAGCATCCTGCTATGACTTTGCTTGGAGAAGAGTTTTGGCTTCCTAAGAAACTCTTCATCTGAATTCTATCTTAGGATCATAATAGTTAAGTAGAATTTTAGTTTATGCCAACCCTTGCTGTGGTGACTCAAGCCTTTAACATGGCAGAGACCAGAAGACAAAGCTGTTTTCAAATGTCAATGGAAAGCACTTATGAACAGGGTGAGGCATGCGACTCAAAGATTAATTTTCTGTAAAGCATACACCAACAACATACACCAAAAGATGCCGAAATATATTTATTTGTCTCTTAAAAAGTATGTTACTCTTCAGAAAAAACAGTCCAGGAAATCTCGATACAGATTAAAGTGTATCCGATCCAGCACACACTTCACACCATCGGATCAAGCAAGATACAACTTCTGAAGTCAGTAGCAACGAGGTACCAGGAGAGAAGAAACCATTAAAATAAGGATGAGCTTCAAGGTCTCTCAGACAAGCAGAGGCAGAGTTCAGAATGTATTCAAGGAGGATGAAATCTCTCTAATCCTTTTGACCATCATTTGCCACCAAAAACACATTGGAGTTACAACAAGGAAACACAAGCACCTCAGTACAGAGTTACAAACCAGTTACGAGTAGTCAGAAGACACAACACTGTTCTAAAACTGAAAAAAAGACAGAGGTTGAGGAGGAGGGGGACAGGTAGAGGTGGGAGGGTTGATAGGCTAGCAAGAACCAGTTAAGCTATTTCCTTCAAGACCTCTCTCCTTCACAGGACTCAGAGAGATCTTCCAATAGAAGGAAAAGGCAGCAAGTTCATTATCACAGCACAGCAAGATATTTACTCTTTGCACTTTTGGTAAAGGTTTCAGTGTTAGTAATGAAAGAGTTACTGAATGCCTATGTGAGTGAGGTTACCATAACTATGTGCCATCAGCACAACTGCATCCATTAATGTGTTTCATATGTACAGTATTAACTAAATATATTCTGCCTTAAACATGAATGCTGGAGATGCATTTTTATATCTATAACCATGTAATTCCCCTGTTAAGTACAACCATTTACCCATCTTTTCTTACTCAGTGGTAAAAGCCATTCCTTTAACTCAGACCTAAGGGGCACTACGAAAGATACCTCCCCCATCCTTCACTGGACCCTTCAGGATTTCTGCGACATCCTGATCCATGAGAACTAGCAACAAGACAGACCCTCATGGTAGGGGATAATACATAGAAGTGTGTGGGTGAGCAGACTCAAGTGGGACATTACAGGTGAGAGAGTGTAAAGGTGCCAGCCTCTGTTCAGCTAAAACCATGATGACCAAGTTGTATTTAGAATGTAGCATATGTCCTAAAGGCAAACTAGGCACTGAATGTTGTCTTGGTTCCTTTTCAGGAGTGTAAACCTACCTTATGTTCTCAAGAAAGAAGACACTAATCAGATTTAGTAGCCACTCACAGAAGTAGTGATAACTCCTAAGATGCTCAGTTTCATGCTAAACAAGAATATGTAAACAGCCACAAGAATCACCTATTCAGATAATACCAGACACCCAATATGGATTGTCACAACGCAGCACCATAGCAGCAGTTTAAGGAACAGTCCTGTCACTCATCCCATTCCATTTACCCAACAGCGGCAGCATTAGCAGCACTGTGATTTACTCTCTGCTTTCAATGGGTCTAGATCTAATTTTGGTTTTCCCACATCATTCTCTTCATTAGGAAAGGTTTTGTAGTTGGCAAGTATGTTTTCCACCAAGAATCGAGCTGCTTCATCTATGTTGATGTTGTCCTAAAAAATAAATATTGAAAGAAAAGTAGTCAGTGATTTTTGGTTTTGAAATAGCCACACATTCCTGTGGACAAACAAATTCATCTACAGTCTCATCAGCATGACACAAACAGCTTAGATGCATCAGGTCATTCTTCATACACTTGCTTGTCAAGAAAAGTTACCAGTTTGAGACAAATTTACTCATGCATATTACAAACAGGATACTCTAATCTAGTAGGGAGTCAGAGGATAAATGTCACCTGCAGTTGGAAGACTCACAAGTGCCAAAGTGCATTTCTGCAGCAGGAAAGATAACAGTTCAATGTAGTGTTCATAGAGTTCTGCTCTTTTGAGCCTTTTTCTGCTTCTGCTGCAGTTTGGATGCACTTTTTTTGTAAAAGGACCTTTTCTATTAGCCTCAAAACTCCAGTTACAACAGAGTGCCTCACTGGGCATTCTGCATTTCCTTCTGCATTCTGTGAGAAGCACTGCAGTACTTTCACATGCATTCTGAAAGAAGGTGTGCATGCAGGATATGCTGCTGAAATACAGCTCTAGGTAGCTCGCTTACAGAGGGGCCAACCTAGTCAATATCAAGGGGCCTCTGGCCACAACTCTGACTTGGCTGGGCCACCCATTAGCTCACCACAGGGCTGCATAATTGGAATTGCTCATCTTTGTTTCTAGAGGAAATACCACCCCAGTACACTCTTCCGTGTACTTCAGGGCCACAAGGATGCTCAGAGAGCTGCAGCAGCTCTCCTATAAGAACAGACTGAAAGAGTTGGGGCTGTTCAATCTGGAGAAGAGAAGGCTCCCAGATGACCTTCCTGTGGCCTTCCAGAATCTGAAGGGCGCCTACAAAAAAGCTGGGTAGGGACTTTTTAGGCTCTTAGGGAGTGACAGGACTAGGGGAAATGGAGCAAAGCTGGAGATAGGGGGGTTTAGACTGGACATGAGGAGGAAGTTGTTGAGCATGAGAGTGGTGAGAGGCTGGAATGGGTCTGTGCAGGGAGGTGGTTGAGGCCCCATGGCTGGAGGTGTTTCAGGCCAGGATGGCTGAGGCTGTGGGCAGCCTGCTCTAGGGTAGGGTCTCCCTGCCCATGGCAGGGGGATTGGAACTGGATGATCCTTGTGGTCCCTGTCAACTCTTGACTGATTCTGTGATTCTGTGACAGTCGCTAACAGATACAAGGGCAAAACATCAACAATGATTTTCTATGATTACTAATCTGATCAATTATAATTACATTACAGCATGGCAGATGTATAGCAGTGGATGATGCTTTAACTAATAATTTGCATTCATTTCATTATGATTAATTTTGTTCAAGTTGGCTGGTTGACTGATTCTATTCTATGATTCTGTATTCATAGATCAAGATGCCACACAAGTAAGGTTAGATCATAAGAACATTTGCCCCATCACTATCACAATTCACAGGCTTGTGGATGCCAGCCACAAACTACTTTTGGTAGTTGGCAGATAGGCACTCTTTCCTGCCCACAGGCAAAGAAGATTCTTCTAGTTTTAGTATAAGGAAGTTTGTAGAACATTTCTATGAATATTTTTACTCTCTGCAGTTGTTCTGCTTTCAATATTCTCTTTAATCTACAGGGGTAAGGGCCAATATTACTGATAAGTAGACTGAAGATTCAAGTATCAGTTTCAGCAGAAAGGCAAAAATTATCAGAGGATTTAGAGGGGGAAGGACTTAAAACCATAAATTGATTTGATACACTTAAACAAGAAAACTATCCTAAATTTTAGCTATGCTACTTTGACTACAGCTCTTCTGAGTCCTGAACTAGTCAATTCATAACTGCACTAGGACCAGCATTGTCTGGGCTTTTCTCTGCACCAAGAACCTTGTTTCACATTGCTGTGTCTTAAGGGCCACCTAAAACAGAAGCTGTCAGGACACTTCCATATTAGGCTTTGTTCCAATGTTACTTGCATTTATTTCAAGCCCATGTTGAAGTTTATACATAGCAGTGTTATGGGCAGGTGAAGCTTCAGGAAAAGACAAAACCCAAAGCAGAATCTTGGCATTCTTTTTAAGAGCCTTAAAATATGTTTTTTTTTTTTAGTAAGATGGGTTTGGGAAAGTATTTCTTCAAATACAAAGTTAGACAACTTAACTAATTCTTGTCACCGTTTACACTTCTTCCTTACTCTAAGTTGATTAGGATAAAGTTTGCTATTTCATTTTTTATGCTCCTTTTACAGACTTTTTTCTTCCTTTAAGAGTTGTTTAAGCATCATTTTGCACCAGTTCAGTTAAAGGAAGCCAGTAAGCCAAAGGAAAAGAGAGACCCTGAGGTTTAGCTTACCATATAAAGGAATTGTCAGCCAGATGAGTAATTTGATATGTCATCAACACTGTCTTTATCTGGTGGAACCTTTTGTTTTGAGGATCAATTGAGCTTTAAGGAATGGTTCAACTTCACTTCCAACTAAGCTACTACAAGCTTGTCTCTGCCTTGACAGTCTATAGACTACAGTGTGCAATATATGAAGTCACTCAAGTTATCTGAATAAAGCAGCATTCTGTCTTAGCTTGTTAATATACATCACAAGTTGTTCCCTAGTTCAGTCTTGACATTGCCTAATCAAACAGAGAAGTGCTTTAGTGACATTATCACCCAGGTTGGTAGTAACAAGCAAGCAAATAGCTTGTTCAATTCTAGAGTCTTACCACTTCCTACATTCTTATTTATGCTTACCCTGGCAGATGTTTCAAACCATCCAACAAAGCCACCTTCTCTGCAGAACTGGTCCATTTGAGAGGGATTATGGCTGCTATCCTTCTTTTGGTCACACTTGTTTGCAAGAAGAACAGCAGGGATGGGGTTGCCATTGGGAAGCAATACTTTACTGTCCAAATCATGCTTCCACTTTGAAACAGCCTCGAAAGTGGAGCCTCTTGTGACATCAAAGACCACAAAAGCACCAACTGCCTCTTTGTAGTATACTCTGGTCATATTTCCAAAGCGCTCCTGACCTGAAACAGAGAACAGTGAGAGAGTATATTTAAAATTAAGCATGAACTGTGGTCAGTATAAATGAACTTCTGTACCAGGTTTAGCACTTGTCAGCCTGGCATTCCAACCTAGCTATCTGGTTCAGATAACGTTACCTCTTCTAGTCTATTTAAGCTCATTGTAACAGCCATTGTGCCCACTGTACTTCACAAATTAGATGCTAAAAGCAGTCTGCAATCCCAGCTACCACTCTGAAGTTGTGTTTTTTCAACTTGGTTGAGTAGTGTTCTTTGTGAAGTAATACCTAAGAATACTACCAGCACAACTACACAAAAAAATCATCCTTCCATCCAGAAAGCTCTGCAGCATTTAGGTATAAATCTAACTACTTCAGATAGAAAATTAAGCACACTGATTATTTCTGAAGGGTAAGAAACAAGGGTTTCTACAAGCTCCAATGTTACAGCCTTCAAAGCATCTACTGAAGAAGTCACCCATATTAAATAATTTTCCTTAGGAACAAATTTAAAAGGAGATAGATTAGAACAACTGTTCCAGCTCAATCTCCTATTTTTTGCTTCATTTAAATTTATGACCTCCTCCAGAATAATTTCCAACTACAGCAGTTGCACAGCATCCTAGGATTTGAAACAAGGTTATCAGAACAGTTAAAGCACAATTATTCACAACAGAAGTAAGTCCAAGGACAGCAAGTATAGTAAACTAAAACAAGCCTTTGCTTATTAAGTTCAACTACTGTCAGTGTCCTTGTCATGTAATAATCAGAGCACTAGTTCAGTTCTGTTTGGCAGGCCAGGCCATCACATCATGCTGGTAACAGTATGCAGAGCAGTGACAAGTGGTAGCATCTTGCTTAGAAAGCTCAGTCCACTAAAAGCTGTCTGCTTTTTTTGGAAGCCTCCACTGACTTGCAAACAAAGCTGAAGCCTCCACTGACTTGCAAACAAAGCTGAAGCCTCCACTGACTTGCAAACAAAGCTGAAGCCTCCACTGACTTGCAAACAAAGCTGAAGCCTCCACTGACTTGCAAACAAAGCTGAAGCCTCCACTGACTTGCAAACAAAGCTGAAGCCTCCACTGACTTGCAAACAAAGCTGAAGCCTCCACTGACTTGCAAACAAAGCTGAAGCCTCCACTGACTTGCAAACAAAGCTGAAGCCTCCACTGACTTGCAAACAAAGCTGAAGCCTCCACTGACTTGCAAACAAAGCTGAAGCCTCCACTGACTTGCAAACAAAGCTGAAGCCTCCACTGACTTGCAAACAAAGCTGAAGCCTCCACTGACTTGCAAACAAAGCTGAAGCCTCCACTGACTTGCAAACAAAGCTGAAGCCTCCACTGACTTGCAAACAAAGCTGAAGCCTCCACTGACTTGCAAACAAAGCTGAAGCCTCCACTGACTTGCAAACAAAGCTGAAGCCTCCACTGACTTGCAAACAAAGCTGAAGCCTCCACTGACTTGCAAACAAAGCTGAAGCCTCCACTGACTTGCAAACAAAGCTGAAGCCTCCACTGACTTGCAAACAAAGCTGAAGCCTCCACTGACTTGCAAACAAAGCTGAAGCCTCCACTGACTTGCGCTTCACTGAAAAGTAGTCCCTGCACTTCATAGTTGCACGGTGCATCATCACTTCAGCATTTAGTGCTTATGCAGCTTTAGAACAAAGAATGTAAAAGTGTTAATTACAAACATAGTTTCCCTCTGTTTATAAGCATCCAGGTTCACCTTTGATTAGCAAGGACAAGCAATACCCAGTTTTCCTCAGGACTAGCATCTTAGAAAGAGTCAGAAATTCATTAGGGAAAGGAACTTGACAAGGGATGCTGTTTCCACAACATGCTTTTATAGCTCAGTTGCTTCAGTTAGATGTCAGTAATTATTACCTTGTTCTCTGTGGACATTTTCAGAAGAGGTTGACTGAGCAGCTGTTAAGATGGGTCTGAAAGCAGCAGCAGCTGCTACAGTGAGGTTCCAGAGAACAGCTCTAAAAAGCTATTTCTAGCTGTTCAACTTGAAATGCTGCACAATCCAACATAATTAGCCAGCATAGTCTAAGGAGAGGAAATTACCGATGAATTTCTTCACCACCAGCTCATTACTTCCTGTGTGAGAACAAGGAACATGCAAGAGGAGAGCTTGGAAAGAAAAGTCTGGATAAGGCACTTAGTGCCATGGTCTAGTTGACTGGATAGGGCTGGGTGCTAGGTTGGACTGGATGATCTTGGAGGTCTCTTCCAACCTGGTTGATTTTATGATTCTATTCTCTCCATACTTGCAGCTCAAGCAGAATTTATGCTATGGACACTATGGTCAACAGCCTCCTCCACAGCTTACACAGGACTTGTATACAAGTAACTCACATAGTTTCTCTAGGCCTTTCCAGGCTGGATTTTTATTCCCAGAAGACAGTTTTGGTACAACTTTATTACAAGTTGTTGTGTCATGGCCCAGTCTTTTCACAAAATTCCACTAGGGAAGAGCTTGTTCAGAAAGCTTTTACTGCTTCTGCAGATCAATTGTACTGCATCTAAAGAAGCTTTACCTTTAGATTGCGGAGATGGTTTTAAGATGCAACTGCACATGAATCTGAAGCAGCAAGGGGAACTGTCCCACTAAGTGCTTCCCATTCAGTTGCTGAAGAAGTGTGGGGATTTCAGTCTGTAATTAGAGCTGTAAGTTTTTTTCCAAGAACTTGATGGATTAAGAACTAAGAAAACAATCACAGAATCAACCAGGTCAGAAGAGACCTCCAAGATCATCCAGTCCAAGATGTGTAAGACTGTACTGAGCTGTACTTTGTTCTGCACTTGTTAGCTTTCATTTAGAAAGCGTGGCCTTCAGCTACCCAGCACAATCATTCAAGTGTGATTTATTATGACTTCCTTGAGAAAAGTAAAAGCTTTTGCATTTTTGAGTTTTAAATTTGGTAAAACAGTACTCTGCACTGGTTAGACCTCACCTTGAGTACTGTGTTCAGTTCTGGGCCCCCCAGTTTAGGAAGGACATTGAGATGCTTGAGCATGTCCAGAGAAGGGCAACGAGGCTGGGGAGAGGCCTTGAGCACAGCCCTACGAGGAGAGGCTGAGGGAGCTGGGATTGGTTAGCCTGGAGAAGAGGAGGCTCAGGGGAGACCTTATTGCTGTCTACAACTACCTGAAGGGTGGTTGTGGCCAGGAGGAGGTTGCTCTCTTCTCTCAGGTGGCCAGCACCAGAACGAGAGGACACAGCCTCAAGCTGCACCAGGGGAGATTTAGGCTGGAGGTGAGGAGAAAGTTCTTCCCTGAGAGAGTCATTGGACACTGGAATGGGCTGCCCGGGGAGGTGGTGGAGTCGCCGTCCCTGGGGCTGTTCAAGGCAGGATTGGACGTGGCACTTGGTGCCATGGTCTGGCCTTGAGCTCTGTGGTAAAGGGTTGGACTTGATGATCTGTGAGGTCTCTTCCAACCTTGGCGATACTATGACTCAAGCTTTATGTTAGCAGGATTTGATACACCTAACATCAAGCTTAACACCACTGTAGCATGAAGAGATTGATACCTTTTAATAAGTCAAATACACTCCAGCAGGAGTGCTGTTATTTTGTAGTACAGTTCCAACTGCAGAGCAGTTTATTACACAGAATGGCTTTCTCCTCTAGAATTCACATCTACTAACAATAAACCTGACTTACATACTAATTTATGAATGAGCATAAGTCCTAACGAGGATGGATATAGTCTTTTATTCTATGGAAGGAAGACAGAAGCAGTAACATCTAAGGTAAGAGTTCTGTTGTGTTAAAATGTGTATGGCATAAGGTGGGAAGAGAATTCATAGAATCAACCAGGTTGGAAGAGACTTCCAAGATCATCCAGGCCAACCTAGCACCCAGCCCCATCCAGTCAACCAGATCATGGCACTAAGTGCCTCATCCAGGCTTTTCTTGAACACCTCCAGGGACAGCAACTCCACCACCTCCCTGGGCAGCCCATTCCAATGCCAATCACTCTCTCTGGCAACAACTTCCTCCTAACATCCAGCCTAGACCTCCCCCGGCACAACTTGAGACTGTGTCCCCTCGTTCTGTTGCTGGTTGCCCGGGAGAAGAGGCCAACCCCCACCTGGCTACAACCTCCCTTCAGGGAGTTGTAGACAGCAATGAGGTCACCTCTGAGCCTCCTCTTCTCTAGGCTAAACAACCCCAGCTCGCCCAGCCAATCTTGTCATTACTGACAAGCACATTCTAGGCTTCTTATATGGAATGCAGAACATTCTAGACAGCCATTTGAAAAAACTCATCAGGACTTTGAGGCAAAGCTTTTGCAAGTGTTCTTCTACTTGCAAAAAAACTCAATATGGAAAACAAATCCAACCTCAAGAACAGACTACTGCTTCAAAGTCTGGAGTCTGAACGTCATACTCCATTTATGTTTTAAGAACTAAATTACTTAATTTTTGCCATAAAAGATCATAGGCTGAATCACTGATAAGTTTAGTGCCTTGACATAAATATGATGTTACCACAAAGGTATAGTTTTCATGTTTTAGGTGTAAAGTTAGGCTACAGAGCAGTTTTGGGGACCAGAGGTTTTGCTTGGGAATATCACAGTATCATCAGGGTTGGAAGAGACCTCACAGATCATCAAGTCCAACCCTTTACCACAGAGCTCGAGGCCAGACCATGGCACCAAGTGCCACGTCCAATCCTGCCTTGAACAGCTCCAGGGACGGCGACTCCACCACCTCCCCGGGCAGCCCATTCCAGTGTCCAATGACTCTCTCAGTGAAGAACTTTCTCCTCACCTCCAGCCTAAATTTCCCCTGGCACAGCCTGAGGCTGTGTCCTCTTGTTTTGGTGCTGGCCACCTGAGAGAAGAGAGCAACCTCCTCCTGGCCACAACCACCCTTCAGGTAGTTGTAGACAGCAATAAGGTCTCCCCTGAGCCTCCTCTTCTCCAGGCTAACCAATCCCAGCTCCCTCAGCCTCTCCTCATAGGGCTGTGCTCAAGGCCTCTCCCCAGCCTCGTTGCCCTTCTCTGGACACGCTCAAGCATCTCAACGTCCCTTTTAAACTGGGGGGCCCAGAACTGAACACAGCACTCAAGGTGTGGTCTAACCAGTGCAGAGTACAGGGGCAGAATGACCTCCCTGCTCCTGCTGACCACACCATTCCTGATGCAGGCCAGGATGCCACTGGCAGTATGTGCATGCAATGCAAATTTCTGCATTCTCTAACCTCTGTGTTTTCACATCTAAGTGACTCAGCACATGTTGTCACCATATTTTCCAGTAATTGCAACAACACTTAAGTGAAATACTTGCATAATCAGGAACTAATAATGGTCCATACAGCAGCATCTCAGGAAATAAATTTAGTTAAAGCTGTATAACCAGAGCTTGAGAAGTATTTTTGCTTCAGAGTTTATACAATGGAACATGGGTAAGCTAAAAACTACATTTAAAATAATGTAGGCAGGTCTGACAGGAGCAGTGTTATCTCTGTCCTTCACTGCAAACAAAGTTATCATTGTAAGATTCAGATAGTGTAAACCTTGCCATGAAGGATATTCTCAAGAGCTCCTACAGCAATATTTCCCTGTGTAAAGAATAAGACTCCTGTTTAATGATGCCAGTGGCATCCTGGCCTGGATAAGGAGCAGTGTGGCCAGCAAGACAAGGGAGGTTATTCTGCCCCTGTGCTCAGCACTGCTCAGGCCACACCTTGAGTGCTGTGTCCACTTCTGGGCTCCTCAATTCAAGAGAGATATTGAGATACTGGAATGTGTCCGGAAGAGGGCAACAAAGCTGTTGAGGGGCCTGGAGCACAGCCCTGTGAGGAGAGGCTGAGGGAGCTGGGGGTGTGCAGCCTGCAGAAGAGGAGGCTCAGGGCAGACCTCATTGCCATCTAGAAGTAGCTGAAGGGAGGCTGTAGCCAGCTGAGGTTGGTCTCTTCTGCCAGGCAAGCAGCAACAGAACAAGGTGACACAGTCTCAAGCTGTGCCAGGGGAGGTCTAAGCTGGATGTTAGGAGGAAGTTGTTGGCAGAGAGAGTGATTGGCATTGGAATGAGCTGCCCAGGGAGGTGGAGGAGTTGCCATCCCTGGAAATGTTCAGGAATAGACTGGATGAGGCACTTAGTGCCATGGTCTGGTTGTCTGGCTAGGGCTGGGTGCTAGGTTGGCCTGGGTGATCTTGGAGGTCTCTTCCAACCTGCTTGATTCTATGATAATAGTATGACAGCACTGTAGCAGCCTTTGCTTTAGCTTTGCAGGTGATACCCTACACTCCTATCATTTCTGCTCTTAACTCCTACATGATGGGAATTGAAGCTAGAAAAAGCAAGTTAAACATGAAAATGACTGCTGGATATGCATGCCAGTTTGTCAGGATTCCTTCTCACAGACTATGTGCCATATCAAATAGCCTTCATGTATGGTTTATGTGAGCTAACAACACCTTAATCAGAGAAAGTAAAATGGCCTATCTGAAATAAGCTTCTCCAGCTTTACCTTTGGTTTAACCTCTGTAAGTGAAAAATCTAAACTTAGTCCTCTCTGAAACCACACAACTCAAACTGGTTGTGTTAGTCACGTTTAAACCCTTAATATCTCACTCAGGAGGACTGATAACAACAGGACAAAGTTCTTCACAGCTCTTTCAGATGAGCCTAACAGTTCTGACATCCTGAAACAAACTGTCATTAGTACAGATTAGATTACCCAACATCCTAAAAGCCTGGCCAGAATAAGGGAAACAAATAGTTTAATTAAATTCATGTTAGTTCAAGTCATCTTTGACAGGTTGATCGGCTTAAAGGGTGGCCAAATCTCAAACATTTTAAACAGATTTGGCAGTTCCACATCAAATAAATCTTAAACTATAGATTATACAATCTAGACTGAAGTCACCCCCAAAAAAAAAATCAATGCACAACTAACTGAAGAGTTGTATTCCCAAGCTCTTTGCTGCTAACTGGAGGACTATGACAATGATGTTTTCTTGCAGTTTTTTTTCCCTGGATCAAGTAATGCAGAGTTGCCAAGAGCCTGATAAGCAGCAAAAAGTTCTCCATTTATTCTGAATGACATCACACATCTTTTGCCAACATCGTCCTTCAGACTGCTCAAACTCAGAATTCAGCTAGTTTGAAAAGCAACTTAAGCTCAAGCAAAAGAAGGAGGATACTACTTTAGAAGTTTCAGCTATAAACCCAAGTAAAACCAAAGCCCAACTGCCTGTCAGTATGAAGGTATGATGAAGATATCTAGTGATCATATTGAGTGAGTTCAGAATGCACAGAAACAGCATGCTGCTAGTGTTTCCATCAACAGGGACTACACACTGCACTGAACTCAAGGCATCACAGGACTTCATTAAGCTAGAATGAATGGTTGTAATAAATCAGTTTGTTCAGGAATGCTCAAACGTTGTCCTGCCATTGTAACAGAGGTTCCCAGATGAACAATTTGCCATGACTGAGTGCCAAGATTCGAGAAGGGTCATTAGTGACAGTCAGATCAACTCAAATTTGACTGCCAGCACCATTACTCTTCGGACCTTGCAACCAACTGCTCTGTCCCTCCTAGCCACACAGCGCAAGCACAGTGCTACTCTCTTGGCTTCAAAGCTAAACTATGCAAGTCAGCTGCTTCAGACAGCTTCCAGGTCCACAAAAATAGGTTGAATAAAAGAATAAAAATCAGGAAAAAAAAAAAATCAACAGCAAGTGAAAGCCCACTTGGCCATTCTTCTTTCTGCTAAGGGAAGGCTTAACCTAATGTGATGGTTTGGGTGTTACCCATCCCCTCCACTCTTATGAAATCACCCAGCTGAGTCTAGCCTGAGCTGGAAATTAAGAATGAAGCTTTATATTTACAGCTTAGCACAACATACAACCAGGTATTTACAATCTATACAGCAATATACAAGGTAAAAAGGTAATACAGGAACACAACAGCCCTCCCAGAAACCAGAGTCCCCAGCAGGGGCTCCCAACCACCCTGCCACCCCTCTACCTTATCCCAGACTTTGCCTTACATTCAAGGTGAGTTTGTAGGATTGGCCAAGGGGGTTAGAAAGAAGAAGGATTAGTTACACAGACATCAGGTTCAGAAGTAAAGTGCAGGCAGACAGAGACACAGAGCAACTCTGTTACCTGTGTTTGTGTTCTTGTTTTTATCCATCACAGCAAGCCTACGAGTGCAGCAGACATCACCAGTGCTTCCTTTACACCACCTACAATCTAATTCTTCTCACCAAAATATTCCAGCTAGCTTCTAACTAGCACACCTAATGAGCACTCTCCTCAGGGCTGCAGTTGTGCTGCTTTACAAAAGACTTTCCTTCAACTCCCTGAAACTCAAGGGTCATTTTTTTACACACAATTATCACAGTATCATCAAGGTTGGAAGAGACCTCATAGATCATCAAGTCCAACCCTTTACCACAGAGCTCAAGGCTAAACCATGGCACCAAGTGCCACTTTACAGTAAAGTTCATTTCATTCAGTATGGTAGATTTAGGCTAATACACCACCCAAAACGGCTGTGTATAGAGTCCATTCCTCTCACTAAGTTAGAACCACTGTTGCTTTCAAAACTCACCTTTGTCCTGTAGGAGCCACAGGCAGGAAAGGACCTACCTTTCAGATGTTTGGCACAAAGTAGCAAATATCTAGAACTGCCCTGAGAACACATCTCAAAGTTCTCCAGGCATCTAATGCACGCTACAGTAGTACCAGCGTCAGGTGTGAGCTGACCAAGACTCTATTTCAGCCAGATGTACCAATGTTACTGTCAAGCTACCACTGCTGACTGCATTCCCCTCTCCCTAGACCAGCACAGCTTGTCCCAGAACTGTCTTCCCCAATTAGATTGAATCCTTTATTCAGGAAGAAGTAGGTTAACCAAACCACTATCAGTACCGCAAGACATGTTCAAATGTGTCTACCTGCTTTTCCATGTGAGTAGCAGCCATAGATTTGAGAGCAGACAGGTTCTGAGACTGCCTGTACTAGATGACTCTACTCCTCACTCTTACTCATGTAAGCTTTTAGTGCAAAGCTGCCTTTTGTTTAAACCACAGAGATGCTGAACTGTACTGGCAGCTCTAGCAGGTGCTAGAAATCTGTAAGAGTAAAATAAAGTCAGTTGATGCATCTTTTAACACCACTATGGAAGTAATATTTGGTATTTGTGGTTCTGATGGCAAATAGCATAGACATCATATCATTACTTGTCTGGTGACAAAGCTCAAGAAGGCCAGTGGGATCCTGGGGTGTATTAGGCAGAGTGTGTCCAGCAGATCAAGGCAGGTTCTCCTTCCCCTCTACTCTGCCCTGGTGAGACCTCATCTTGAATACTGTGTTCAGTTTTGGGCTCCCCAGTTTAAGGGACAGGGAACTGCTGGAGAGGGTTCAGCAGAGGGCTACAAGGATGATGAGGGGACTGGAGGGCACTGCCTTATGAGGAGAGGCTGAGGGACCTGGGGCTGCCTAGTCTGGAGAAGACTGACAGGGGATTTGATAAATGTTTCTAAGTATCTGAAGGCTGGACTGGGGGAGAGATGGACAGGCTCTGCTGACTTGCTCCCTGGGATAGGACAGGGAACAATGGGTGCAAGTTGCAGCAAAAGAGGTTCTGCCTCAACATAAGGGGGAACTTCTTTACTGTAAGGGTCACAGAGCACTGGAACAGGCTCCCCAGAAAGGCTGTGGAGTCTCCTCCTCTGGAGCCTTTCAAGGCCTGTCTGGATGTGTTCCTCTGTGATCTGTGTTAAGATAGTATTGTCCTGCTCTGGCAGGGGGGTGGGACTCGATGATCTCCTTGGGTCCCTTCCAACCCCTAACATCCTGTGAGCCTGTGATCATAAAGTTATAAAGTAAGAACTGCAACAACATTTCACCTTCCTGTATTAAACAGTTATCAGAAGTAATTCCACTGCCTGGAGCTCTTAGTTTCTAGGAGGAAAAAAGGAGCCTCAGATGACTAAGTGAATTGCTAGTGTCCTTTCTTATGAAGGCTGGCATGAGAAAGCTAAGTGACTACTAGTTGGATGCCTTCCCAACACTAACTGTCCCAAACCCTGCAGAACAGTCTTCAAAAGAAAATGTAACCAGTAAGTTAATCCCTGTAGAACTGCCTCCCACTTCACCATATGATAAACTTGGATCCTCTGGTCATGACTACATTTCAGAGTTTCAGAGTGTAGTTGAAGCAGTTCTGCTGAATGAGACTATCAGAGATTTGCCATTCACAATATGCTGTATGCACAGCATGTATGAAAGGTTTTGTAATTACAGAAAGGTCACTGAAGAGTACCAGCTCAGATGCAGCATGATCATAGAATGGGTTAGGTTGGAAGGGACCTCAAAGCTCGTCCAGATCCAACCCTAGGCAGGGACACCTCCCACTAGAACAGGCTGCTTAAAGCCTCATTCAACCTGGCCTTGGACACCTCCAGGGAGGGAGCAGCCACAACCTCCCTGGGCAACCTGTGCCAGTGTCTGACCACCCTCAGTGTAAAGAACTTCTTCCTAACATCTAGTTTAGCTCTCCCCTCTTCAAGTGTAAACCCACTACCCCTCGTCCTACCATTACAAGACCTTGTCAATGTCCTTCCCCAGACTTCCTGTAGGTCCTCCCTACCTTGTTTTAACTACACTTCCCCAAACAAGTAATCTTAATGTCTTGAGTTCTGTTCAGGGGTGGATGAGGGGTGAGGGGTGCTATTCTGGGGTGTGGCCAGTAGGTCAAGAGAGGTTCTCCTGCCCCTCTACTCTGCCCTGGAGTACCATGTTCAATTCTGAGCTCCCCAGTTCAAGAGGGACATAGAACTGCTTTAGAGTGTCCAGTGCAGAGCCATGGAGATGATTAAGGGAATGGAACGTCTCTCTTACAAGGAGAGCCTGAGGAAGCTGAGGCTCTTTAGCTTGGAGAAGAGGAGACTGAGAGATGACCTCATCAGTGTTTATAAATATGTAAAGGGTGAGTGCCAGGAGGCTGGAGCCAGGCTCTGCTGGGTGATGCTCAATGACAGAACAAGGGGCAATGGGTGGAAGCTGAGGCATAGGAAATTTCATGTAAACATGAGTGTTGGAGGACGGAGAGGGAAGCTTCCTCCCGCACATGAGGAGGAATTTTTTCCCTGGGAGGGTGACAGAACCCTGGAACAGGCTGCCCAGGGTGGTTGTGGAGTCTCCCTCTCTGGGGATATTCCAAATTTGCCTGGATGTGTTCCTGTGTGATCTGGTATAGGTGATCATAGAATCAACCAGGTTGGAAGAGACCTCCAAGGTCACCCAGTTCAACCTAGCACCCAGCCCTAGACAACCAAGGTCACCCAGTTCAACCTAGCACCCAGCCCTAGACAATCAACCAGACCATGGCACTAAGTGCCTCAGCCAGTCTTCTCTTGAACACCTCGAGGGACAGCGACTCCACCACCTCCCTGGGCATCTAGGAAGGATGCTGCTCTGGCAGGAGGTTTGGTCTAGATGATCTTTCAAGGTCCCTTCCAGGCCTTAACATCCTGTGACTCTATGATTCTGCTTGAGTTAAGCTATGTCATGCCTGACACCCTGTAACCCATCTCCTTTGGTGAGCTGCGCTGTGTACTCGGCAGGGATGCTGCATGGCACTACAGCATTTCACAGCACACAGGCAAACAGTTCTAAAGTCAGTTTGTCTCAAGAACAAATTTATCACGAGACTGAAAAAATGTTAATCTCTAATATGTTCAGTGTGTCATGGCACAGAGTCTGTGACTGGAATTTTGCATCAAATAGCTGCCACTTACTCTAGCCTGGGAGCACTTAAAAAACAAGTTCCCAGAAGCTGTTTGCAGTGACACTCAGAGGCTGCCTTTTAATCTACTACCTGAAAAGATGCTAAAATACATTAAAAAAAGGAATACTGGTTTCCATTTGTCACTAATCTGGAAGCCATTACTACTGTCTACAACTACCTGAAGGGGCATTGTAGCCAGATGGAGGGTGGCCTCTTCTCCCAGGCAACCAGCAATAGAACAAGGGGACACAGTCTCAAGTTGTGCCAGGGTAGGTATAGGCTGGATATTAGGAAGAAGTTCTTCACAGAGAGAGTGATTGGCATTGGAATGGGCTGCCCAGGGAGGTGGTGGAGGCACCGTCCCTGGGGGTCTTCAAGAAAAGCCTGGCTGAGGCACTTAGTGCCATGGTCTGGTTGACTGGATAGGGCTGGGTGCTAGGTTGGACTGGATGATCTTGGAGGTCTCTTCCAACCTGGCTGATTCTATGATTCTATGACAGTTTTCTACACCTTCTCTAGGCAGAGTCAAGATTTCTTCAGACAGGGTTAAGATACTTATTCTAAACAAGCCCTAAAATGTCATCACTTTTGAAAGCATAATCTTAACCACTCCATCTGCCTTTGTCTCCTTCGCCAGAAGGGAACTTTGAATATCTAATGTTCTGTCACAGGTAGTCACAATGCAAACTGTGTTTTGCAGTCAATGCCTACTTAGCTTTAACATTCACAGCAATGTCACAAGAGTTGTTTTTAATGCTTTCACACAAAAACATCAACAGAAATTCCCTCACTGCAAATCACTTCCTTCTGACATGGCCCACGTATCACACCTCAAGTTCCCAAGTGAGTATTTGAAGGGAGCAGTTTAAAACATGACTGAAAGAGGAGGGCAACTGTTACCAACACTGGAATTCAAAGAAAAGTATTCCCATCAGCTCTAAGATTGAATCCCAGCAGACTTGCCCACTGCTGAAGGGTGGAATCTTATTTTATACAGCATGCTGGAGCTTTTTCTGTTTTTGAACTAAGCAGCTAAGACTACCTGCCTTAAGAAATGTGGGAAAGAAAGTAATCATAGAATCATCCAGGTTGGAAGAGACCTCCAAGATCATCCAGGCCAACCTAGCACCCAGCCCTATCCAGTCAACTACACCATGGCACTAAGTGCCTCAGCCAGGCTTTGCTTGAACACCTCCAGGGACAGCGACTCCACCACCTCCCTGGGCAGCCCATTCCAATGCCAATCACTCTCTCTGCCAACAACTTCCTCCTAACATCCAGCCTAGACCTCCCCCGGCTCAATTTGAGACTGTGTCCCCTTGATCTGTTGCTGGTTGCCTGGGAGAAGAGGCCACCCCCAACCTGGCTACAGCCTCCCTTCAGGTAGTCAGTTGAGAAAAAACCTTTACAGTACTTGCCAACTCAGGCTGTACTTGTTTACATCCACTTCAGCTGCACCCTGTCCTAGTCTGCATATAGAGAAAGCCAAACAGGTAAGATGTAAAGTGAGGATGTAAATAAGAATACATCAAGACTGTGAAGCTGCAACACTGATGCAAGAAGAGTTGAGAAATGTCCATTTACATTCATATAAGCTCCCTACATTAAAGGAGTAGATTTAATGTTGCCTGCACCAACTTTTCTCTGAAGGGTAATGCACTTGACTTGTCAAACCAGATTAATTTCTGACTACTCGAGTCAGTATTACATAAAGAGTGAGAACATAGGCAATACTTGTCTCAAGAAAGCT
The DNA here is from genome assembly GCF_015220805.1 of Pogoniulus pusillus. Lineage (NCBI taxonomy): Eukaryota > Metazoa > Chordata > Aves > Piciformes > Lybiidae > Pogoniulus > Pogoniulus pusillus. The sequence goes on along the minus strand of NC_087281.1, from coordinate 4,852,392 downwards.
TATGATCAACTTCAGCAAAGACTTCGAGTTTGCTTTAAAATCTGACTCAAAAATTGGGTATGTTGTGTAATATATACTGTTTTTTCTCCTGTTTATAGATCATAGAATCCATCAGGTTGGAAGAGACCTCCAAGATCATCCAGTCCAACCTAGCACCCAGCCCTAGCCAGTCAACCAGACCATGGCACTAAGTGCCTCATCCAAGCTTTGCTTGAAGACCTCCAGGGATGGTGCCTCCACCACCTCCCTGGGCAGCCCATTCCGATGCCAATCACTCTCTCTGCCAACAACTTCCCCCTAACATCCAGCCTATACTTCCCTTAGCACAACTTGAGACTGTGTCCCCTTGTTCTGTTGCTGGTTGCCTTCCAGAGGAGCCCAACCCTACCTGGCCACAGCCTCCCTTCAGGGAGTTGTAGACAGCAACAAGGTCAACCCTGAGCCTCCTCTTCTCCAGGCTAAACAACCCCAGCTTCCTCAGCCTCTCCTCATAGGGTTTGTGTTCCAGGCCCCTCACCAGCTTTGTTGCCCTTCTCTGGACACCTTCCAGCACCTCAACATCTCTCTTGAATTGAGGAGCCCAGAACTGGACACAGCACTCAAGGTGTGGCCTGACCAGTGCTGAGCACAGGGGAAGAATAACCTCCCTTGTCCTGCTGGCCACACTGCTCCTGATACAGATCACAGAATCAACCAGGTTGGAAAAGGCCTTCATGATAATGCAGTCCAACCTAGCACCCAGCCCTATCCAAATCATTAGGCTAAATACCTCATCCAGTGCTTTCTTGAACACCTCCAGGGACACTAACCACCACTGCCCCGGGCAGCCCATTCCAATGCCAATCACTCTCCCACCACACAACCCAGACTGCAACTTGGGTATTGTTTCCTGTTAAGGTAGTTTCCCTCAGCATACCTGATGGATAACACAGATGCATTCTTTGTTCTCTCTAACAGAGTGCCAGGGAAGCATTTTTATTGTGACTTCAAAGAAAGCATAAACTTCTGAGCAACCACTGCATATGGTCTGTTTGAAAGTAAGGATGAAGCTACAACTATTCCATAGTTACATAAAGCTCAAGCACTACAGACATTTCTATAGTTAACAGAAATTAAAAGTACCTGCAAGATCAATACAGCCAATTTTATTTTGAGTCTCTGCTAGATCAAGTGGTCTTCTATGATCACATCTTTAATCTCCCCTCTTTTGTGACACTGAGAAAAGCCTACATAGAAGTTTGAAGCTTATTTCCAAGTCACTTAAGAAATATCTGTCTCAATTCTACTATTTAACTGAAGATAATCAAACAGCACTCTCCTGCATAATCAAAATTACCATAATAAGCTCCGTTTAGACACCAACTTCCTAACAGTAACACTTGCTTTGACTTTCCATGAGCACACAGGCTTCAAAATGTTTAGTTCAAAATAACATATACAGTACTGCATAGAATCAACCAGGGTGGAAGACATCTCCAAGATCATCCAGGCCATCCTTACACCCAGACCTGGCCAATCAACCAGACCATGGCACCGAGTGCCTCAGCCAGGCTTTGCTTGAACACCTCCAGGGATGACAACTCCACCACCTCCCTGGGCAGCCCATTCCAATGCCAATCACTCTCTCTGCCAACAACTTCCTCCTAACATCCAGCCTATACTTTCCTCAGCACAACTTGAGACTGTGTCCTCTTGTTCTGCTGCTGGTTGCTTGGCAGAAGAGACCAACCCCCACCTGGCTACAGCTTCTCAGTTGTAGACAGCAAGGTGGTCAGACTTGAGCCTTCTCTTCTCCAGGCAGCACACCCCCAGCTCCCTCAGCCTCTCCTCAGAGGGCTGTGCTCCAGGCCTCTCACCAGCCTTGGTGCCCTTCTCTGGACATGTTCCAGTATCTCAACATCTCTCTTGGATTGAGGAGCCCAGAACTGGACACAGCACTCAAGGTGTGGCCTGACCAGTTCTGAGTAAAGGAGAAGACTAACCTCCCTTATCCTACTGGCCTCATTGTTCTGGCTGCAGGCCAGGATGCCATTGGCTCTCCTGCCCACCTGGGCACACTGCTGGCTCATGTTCAGCTACTATCTACCAGCACCCCCAGGCTCCTCGCTGCCTGGCTGCTCTCAGCCTGTAGTGCTGCTTAGGGTTGTTGTGGCCATAGTGTAGAACCCTGCATTTGGCCTTGTTCAATCTCATCCCACTGGCCTCTGCCCAACCATTCAGTGCTCCAACACACTATAATACTAACCACAAGAACCTTCACTGGTAAGACAAGGAAAGCGCTGCATCAGCAAGACCAGTAGCCATATCTTGTTTCACAGCTGTGATGCTTTGGGTGTTACCTGCCTCTCCTCTCCCCACCCCCCACCCCCCCCCCCCCCCTTGGAAAAACCACCCAGACTAGACTCAGCAGCTCTGGAAATTGAATGAAGCTTTATATTTACAGCTCAGCACAATATACAAACAGATATTTACAGTATATACAGCTATAGACAGAAATGGACAAGTTAAAAAGGTATTACAGAAACACAGCAGCCCTCCCAGAAACCAGAGTCCCCAGGAGGGGCTCCCAACCACCCATCTACCTTCCACCCCTCTACCTTACCCAAGACTTTGCCTTATGTTCAAGGTAGATTGGAGGGTCGGCCAGGGAAGTTAGGATGCAGATAGATTAGTCACACAGATGGCAGGTTAGAGAGAAGTTCAGCCCCAGAGAGACAGAGAGCAACTCTGTTATCTGTGTTTATGTTCTTATCCATCTCAGCAAGCCTATCGGAGCAGCAGACATCACCACTGTTTCATTTTCACAGCTTGTAATCCAGTTCTTCTCACCAAAACACTCTAGCTAGCTTCCAACTAGTACAACAGCACTTCACAAAGGATTTACTTAGAAGAGACCAAAAAAAGGCAGCAAGCATGTTGACATCCAGAGCCTGTATTCAGAGATGTCCGAAGGCTAAAGACACATTAGAAAGAAACAAGTCTGACATGTTCAGCACTTATTTGGATACTTAACTGTAGAGCTCCAAGCACAGCGAGGCAGTTACAGCTGAAAGCGCCTAACTCACTCATCTGTCCAGCAAGAGTCACAAGAAATGACACCCACACAGGAGTTCCCACAGAGGGGTGGTTTCTAGAGGGAATCAGGCAGTACACCTTCACTTCCATTTCTTGCTTCTGCTGCTAAGTCACTATTCCCCACTCTCCAACATGAGCAAGCCTTCTACTTTCCTCTCTTCAAACTTCATCTGCTTGTCTTGCATATTTCCAGCCTTAAGTAACTCTTCTTGCCTGAAATGTATGCTTAAATGTGTGTGAGCAAGAAGCATTCACCAATCAGTCACAGTCTTTTTCATCTGCCTGGAGATTTAACCACATAAAAGATTCTCCAACACAGACTGGAGTATGACCTGCCTCAGTTGTGAGCAAAAAGTGCTCTCATCTCCCCACAGAGGCAGCTGCTGCTGGAACCTCCATCACCATATAAACTAGGGAATCATCTCAGATGATTTAGTGGTTTCTGAAAACGATCTGAGCTCCAAGCTCTGTATCCATTTCTCATGCAGTTATTTATATGCACATTTTTTACTCAACAGGTATCTTTCTAACAAGGAGAAGGGAACCAAAACCAGTTTAGAACAGGTTTTGACTGGATTATCTGGCTTCCACCCTATGCTCACTTGTACTAGGCACACACAGCTAAGCATTTTTTTTTCAGGAGATCCCATTTTAATCCCTTTATTGATCTTCGAAATGTTTGTGGGCCAAGTTGTTACAAGAATACCTTGACTAACTTTCACAGTATCACAGTATTATCACCAAGGTTGGAAGAGACCTCACAGATCATCAAGTCCAACCCTTTACCACAGAGCTCAAGGCCAGACCATGGCACCAAGTGCCACGTCCAATCCTGCCTTGAACAGCTCCAGGGACGGCGACTCCACCACCTCCCCGGGCAGCCCATTCCAGTGTCCAATGACTCTCTCAGTGAAGAACTTTCTCCTCACCTCCAGCCTAAATCTCCCCTGGCAAAGCCTGAGGCTGTGTCCTCTTGTTCTGGTGCTGACTGCCTGAGAAAAGAGAGCAACCTCCTCCTGGCCACATCCTCCCCTCAGGTAGTTGTAGACAGCAATAAGGTCACCCCTGAGCCTCCTCTTCTCCAGGCTAACCAATCCCAGCTCCCTCAGCCTCTCCTCGTAGGGCTGTGCTCAAGGCCTCTCCCCAGCCTCGTTGCCCTTCTCTGGACACGCTCAAGCATCTCAATGTCCTTCCTAAACTGGGGGGCCCAGAACTGAACACAGCACTCAAGGTGAGGTCTAACCAGTGCAGAGTACAGGGGCAGAATGACCTCCCTGCTCCTGCTGACCACACCATTCCTGATGCAGGCCAGGATGCCACTGGCTCTCTTGGCCACCTGGGCACACTGCTGGCTCATGTTCAGGCAGGTATCAATCAGTACCCTCAGATCCCTGTTTGGCTGCTCTCCAGCCACTCCAACCCCAGTCTGTATCTCTGCTTCCAAGCTTTCCATGCTTAAGAGAAACTCCTCAGCAAAGCAACTGAAGGAAATGTTTCTATGGTACAGAACTTTATTTGTATAAGGAATAGAGGACTTTTTTCTGATTGCCCCCTGTAGCCTTTCAGGGATGCCCTGGTATTGCTTAAGGCTCACTTGAGACTTATATTCAACAGGCAGTCCACAACACAAGAAACAAGTCAATGACCTGGTTATAGAAGCAACTTGGCAGTCTTCTGATATGCCAGCATCACAAATGCAGACAGAAAAGCTGAAATATGCAGCTGCTTGAAATTGCCATTTCTCACATAGTGCACTTTTATCTCACAAGCTGAAAGCCTGAATGCCTCTGAAACTCAGCCACCAATACACACAGCAATACACAGCCATTCCACACAGAAGTTGCATGCTATGAAGTTACCAAGCACTCTGCCTTTCCAGAGGAGATAGACTTTATTCCACTGGGTCAGAAAACGTCAGGTACAGCATCACTCCTGCTTATCTAAGCAAGAAGGCAAGCATTTTGTCTTCACTAGCTTCCTTTGCTCACTTCAGTTTTCCTTCCCTACTGTGAAGTTTTAGAACACCCTCCTGTTTCTCCCACACCCATGCTTTCCTGCACTCACTTTCCCATTTCTTATTACTTCCTATGGCTAGATATGCAAGATGCTGTTAAACATCTGCTCTAAGACCCATTTTTTTTTACAGAAGAGATGGATTATTCCAGCTCTTCCTCAACTTAGAACTTGAGCAAATTACTGCCTCTAATTTCTCCATCCCCTCAGGGATTGGTAGATACTTCTAACAAGTTAAAGTTCAGGCCTTTTCAAGAAGACAGATAGGAGCTTAGTAGCAATTCGACATGCTACAGGTCTTCTCGTTCAAGTCCTGAAAGCTTATGTAGAGCACATTTAGAGCACTGAGGTACAACCATTTCTCTTTTCCATAGCCAGACTTTCAGTTAAAGCATTCATCAGAACTTCTTCTGAAAGTCTATTAAAAGTCCTAGGAAAAGGGTGCTATGACACCAGAGTTAATACAGAATCACTCAAAGCTTTAAAACCAAGTTTGTCTCAATTTCTCATTAGTGACTCTTTTCAGGAGAAGCCAAGCTCGAGGTCATCTATGACTTTCACCACTCCTGCCCTCCAGTGAGCTGCATGTTTGACTATCACTGGCACTTGCATCAGCTTGTGCAGTGTGATCATAATGCAGCAGCTAACACTACTCACTTGCTGGTCTTACTAGGTCAGAACAAAACTTATGATACACAAATTACCTAATGTTCTTTCCATGATAGATATCTAAGTTTCATCAGCATGCCATATTCATCTCCTGTCCAATGTTGGGGTCATTACAGCACACTTACTGAATGCTCGTCAAGTAGGACTCTCTAGCCTTGGAAAAGATTTAAATGCACTTCTCTATCATTAGGCCTCCTTTGCTTTGTATCTCTTCACCAGGCTGACTCATCCCTATCTCTTATTTCACCAATTATTTATGTCCTTCGACCAAGGTTCTAACACTTTCAGTTGCTGTCTACAACTACTTGAAGGGTGGTTGTGGCCAGGAGGAGGTTGCTCTCTTCTCTCAGGTGGCCAGCACCAGAACGAGAGGACACAGCCTCAGGCTGCGCCAGGGGAAATTTAGGCTGGAGGTGAGGAGAAAGTTCTTCCCTGAGAGAGTCATTGGACACTGGAATGGGCTGCCCGGGGAGGTGGTGGAGTCGCCATCCCTGGAGCTGTTCAAGGCAGGATTGGACTTGGCACTTGGTGCCATGGTCTAGCCTTGAGCTCTATGGTAAAGGGTTGGACTTGATGATCTGTGAGGTCTCTTCCAACCTTGGTGATACTGTGATACTGTATTTCTCTAGTGAGAGATATTTATCCCAAGCCCACAAATCATGATTTAAAGATTATCTGCCCTTAGGGATTACTCTTGGTGTTAAAAAGTTTTGTTTCTGTATGGGCAAGCATGTCATTTGTTTAGCTTCTTTCAAAATAGTTTGTGCTGCAACCAAGAAAATCTGACAGTAACTTATCAGTCTTACTCCCAAACTTTTTCATCTTCATTATACAAGCAGCAGCAATCTGTGTGTAAAAACTAATCTGTCTTAAGTATTTCTGGAATAGATGAGTCTAGGCACAACAGTGCCCTTCTTCACCCTTCACTATTTCATACCTCTTCTGCTTTGATTCTGCTGCATTACTTCACGAGGAGGTTATTTTCATGACAAAAAGAGCATGGGCAGTGTAACATTGACATTACCTATTTCATAAAACTATTTAATCACTAAAAAATTCACCTAGCACACTCAGGAACCTGCCCCTTTGCAGTACAGAGCACAACATTCATTGTTCTGGCTATCAAACCAGAAGCACAGTATCTGCATTATAATCTTCATCTCACAACCAAACTACATGGTTAGCTCTTAGAATTGATTTAGGTACAGTCCCTTAGATTGTAGCATCCAGCTCTTTGAAGAAAGCTTTTTATGATGAGCTGTTAAGTACAAGCTTTGATCTAGTGACAAATAACATGCCTTATTATGCTTAAGGGTCAGATTTTAATTCAGAAGCCTTTTTAAATGCATCAAAATCAATTCAGAATGCCAGCACCATATTGCTTGCAGGGAAGTCACATGTAACATCACTTGCCACAAGATATAGATTGCTTCAAGAGATCTAAAGCTGCACACACTGGCAGACAAAATGATCTGCATGAGATCTTGAAAGCCAGAAGATAGTTGGGCTGACGAGTTAAAAGGGAATGACTATCACATGCTCAGATACTTTGTTACACACATCAATAAAGCATTTCAGAGAATATACTCTCTGGCTATACAGAAGCCATCTTCAATGTGGGTCTCTAACTAACAATTTCTACATTAACTAATAATTTCTACATTAGGTATTTAGAAATACATAACAGACCAAGGACTTCAGCAGTTAAGATCATGAAACAACTTCTATGGATACTAAAATCCCCTTTAATGGTTATCGCTTATCTGAGATGTGAAGTTCCATAGAGTCTAAACCATCACTCAAAGTGGCCAAGCAGGCTTAGTGATCACTATGATTACTCTCCTTCTTGGTCTTGGGGTGGGGTTTTTTTGGAGGGTTTTGGGTGGTTTAATGGGGTTTTTAATTTGTTTTGAGGTTTTGTTTGGTTTATTGGGAAAGTATCCCCAGACCCTTTGAAATGGACAGCCTGAACTACAAAGTTCAAAGTAAGAATCAGAAGTGCAAACTGCAAAATCACTTTATTCTCCTTTCTTTTTTTTGCTACAGAACTAGTTGGGAGTTTTAATACAAAAGGAAATCACATTGTGAAATAGAAAAGATATTTTAATGACAGGAAAAATTAATTTCTTCAGTCTATCAGCAATATCAGCACAAGCCTCCAGGGATTTATCAGCAGCTCTTAACTTGGTCTTCACCTAGCAGTGCCCAATATAGTGGACACTGGATTATTGTCCAAGGACAACAACAATCAAGAGTGAAAAATACCACCTTCTAGACCACGAAATTATTGCACAGATGTATTGATAAGACTTTTCATAACTTCTTTGTTATAAGTGACAACTAAAAGTCTCTGCCTGGCACGCTGAAACAGATTGCTTTGGCAAAGCACGGTCTACACCAGCCTCAAAAATCAAGGGCTATGAAGAAGTTACAGACAGGTGTGGCAGCCTGCCAAATCCCGGGATCTTGATAGTCTCCACTCTTCAATTTTTGCAATCTCAGAGTTGCTAAAATATATCCAGATCACTGTAGCAGCTTGTACCACTACTGCTAATTGATTTACAGCAAGTTAAAACCGATCCATGAAAGGAAGGTCAGAAGGGAGAGCTTGCCAACGTTTCACTTACTTTCCAAAACAGCTATTAGAATAATTCGCCTTGCAGGCCAGTAACAGAAAAATCCACAGCATGTTTCAATACGTGGCAGAAATAAGCAGGCTTTTTAGTTTGAGGAATCATATGTGAAGCATTTCATGACAACCTCTAGACAGAAGGGCCCGAAGCTGATGTACAGCTGATCTGTCACAGGGTCAATGCAGCCACATGCTCTTCTTCCTCTTTTCTGAAGATTCCACTTGATAAAACTCAGAGTTTATAGAAACAGTAACTACCACTTGTTACCGTAGTATCTTCTGGTTTAAACACCAGCATTGCAATAAAGCCTACTGTTTCATATCCAAGGAGATACACAGAATGTGAAGGAGAGGGATGAAGAGAGCTGGTTAACATCTGGACTGCACACAGAACTAGAAAACCAGCTTGCAGGGACGGATTTATCACAAGGTCATAGCAAACCAGTTTTGTTTATGCCACAGCATAAGCTAAGTTAACCACGACAGATATTCAGTTAGAGCCCTTAAAACAGAGATGTTGAAGAAGCAGTTGGATTTATTCACAGGAAAGCAATAACATGCAGTTTGGACAGATGAACAGAGCTTAACTGCTTCCATATGCCCAAAGTACGTTTTCTGACATGCAGACCTATCTTTAGTTCTATATTCAACTGATCACACAAGTCACTCTTTCACCTCACATTGCAGTGATGAGAGTTACTTTTAAGTTAAGCAGGTGACTTTGAAGCATGCAAAGTCTAAGCATACTTGCTTTGAGGACATACTTAGCTATCTGACTGACTTTTACCCTGTAAAACGTGCTCACACAAAGTATCCTGTTTGGAAAAGGTATTATTTCCTTTAGAAGTCTTACAGAGCCGTTATCTACACATTCATCTGAGCAGTAGTTGTTACTCAGGCCATAAGAACTGGGAGGAGCAGCAAGAACTGGAACCCTCCAGGAGCCCTGGAGCCAGAAGTACTACAGAAGGAAAGCACAACTACAGTGATTTTCGTCCAAAGGCAATTACTCCCTGCTGCTTTCCCACCCCACAGCCAGCCTGGAAACCCTAGCCCGTAAGCAGGGCTAAAAGAGGGCTGGCAGTCTTTTCAGGATCGTTTATCTAAGTTTGCTCACTCTACCTTGCAGGAGGAAAGGAAAAATAAAGCGAGGGAAGTCACAGGAAGAGCTTTAATAGAGCTGTAAAACCCTGGTCCAGACTGAGAGCCCTAACACACGGACTGAAAGCCAAAACTTCACTTCCACATCGAGACCTCCCGCTCATGCCTCGAAAGAGGGGTTGAAGGCAATAGAGGAGCGAAGAACGACAAACTTCGTAGCCAAAACACACTTTCCCCCGCAGAGGCCGGGCCGTAGAACTTCAAAGAGCAGAATTCACCCTCGACACCCGCTCCCGGTCCTTACCTGCTATATCCCAGAGCTGCAGCCGCACTAAGGTCTTGTTGTCCCAGTTTATAACTTTGAGCGCAAAATCCACCCCGATGGTGGCCCGGTAGTGCTGGGAGAAGAGCTGGTGCACGTACCGCTTGATAATGCTGGTTTTACCCACGCCCAGCTCCCCGATCACCAGCACCTTGAAAAGATGCTCCCGGCACTCCGGCACGCCGGAGCCCGCTCCTTCCCCGCCGGCCATCCTCGGCCTTCCCGCGGAGCGGAGCGCAGCGCAGCGGGACCCGGCGGAGACGCCGCGGGGAAGCCGGGACCGGGACCGAGGCTCTCCCGCCTCTAAACTTTTCCAGCCGCCAACTTTCCCCAGCCGGCTCCCCCCCGGGCCGGCCCAGGCGGGCAAGGAGGCGAGCGGAGAAAGGTGAAGTGAGACAGAAGGAGGGAAAAGGGAAACCCCCAACCACCTGACTACAGTCATAGGACGCGGAAACTCCGCGGCCTTATGAAAGCCCTGGGAAGGGCAGCGGGGAGGGGCAGGAGGCGGGACCTGGCCCTGCACCCGGCCCCGGCCCGCCCCGCTAGCTTGGGATACCGGCGGGTTAGGGGGGTGAAGGACGGTGGAGTGGGGTTCCTGAATCCCCTCCGAGGTGCTTTGGTTCCTCTCCTAGTCGGGAGGGGGCTGGCCGTGAGGTAGCCAGCGGTGGCGAAGACCAGCGGCCCGCCCCGCTCTTCCGGCAGGCCTGCGCCCGGAGAGACCGCGGGGAGGGTCGCCGGCCGTAGCGGGAGCTGTGCGCAGAGAGGAGGCTGTGGCCGGGGACGTGTAGTCCCCTGAAGGCAGTCTGTGTCACCCCTTTGTACGGTAATGGCCGCAGTTTTCTCTCGATTGAGCCTCGGCAGCGCTCCTCGTCTGAAAACACTCAGGCGGTCCCCCCTCCGTGGCACGGAGGGCTCGGTCAGGCTGTCGCCAGTGACCCACACGCACCCACCGCTGCCCCTGCATCGCCAGGCTTGCTGGCTCGCCCAGCTGGAGGCAGCCGGGGGCCTAGGGAACTCAGCCTTCTCGCAGCCTGCCTGCTGCCCAGTACTCACAGAGCCTGCGGAGCGGGCAGGGCGGAGCGGAGCGCTGCCTGTGCAGACAGGTCGAGGGCGGAGGCGAGAGCTGTGGCGTAGCGCAAGCTGCCGAGTGTAACAGGCTCAGGTAACAGGGCATGGAAGCGCCTCCTGTTGTGCAGGATTCCCATCCAGCACCTACAACTGCTTCGGATTCCCTCCTGTCCCCAAATAATCCAGTAAGAATTTTTTATTATTATTAAATCATAGAATCATAGAATCAACCAGGTTGGAAGAGACCTCCAAGCTCAGCCAGGCCAACCTAGCACCCAGCCATAGCAAATCAACCAGACCATGGCACTAAGTGCCTCAGCCAGGCTTGGCTTGAAGACCCCCAGGGACGGTGCCTCCACCACCTCCCTGGGCAGCCCATTCCAATGCCAATCACTCTCTCTGTGAAGAACTTCTTCCTAACATCCAGCCTATACCTACCCTGGCACAACTTGAGACTGTGTCCCCTTATTCTGTTGCTGGTTACCTGGGAGAAGAGGCCACCCCCACCTGGCTACAGCCTCCCTTCAGGTAGTTGTAGACAGTAATAAGATCACCCCTGAGCCTCCTCTTCTCCAGGCTAAACAGGCCCAGCTCCCTCAACCTCTCCTCATAGGGTTTGTGCTCCAGGCCCCTCACCAGCTTTGTTGCCCTTCTCTGGACACGTTCCAGCACCTCAACATCTTTCTTGAATTGAGGGGCCCAGAACTGGACACAGCACTCAAGGTGTGGCCTGAGCAGTGCTGAGTACAGGGGCAGAATAACCTCCCTGCTCCTGCTGGCCACACTGTTCCTGATGCAGGCCAAGATGCCATTGGCTCTCTTGGCCACCTGGGCACATTGCTGGCTCATCTTCAGCTTACTATCTATCAGTACCCCCAGGTCCCTTTCCTCCTGGCTGCTCTCCATCATTCTGTGGCAGTTTAAAAAAGTACATCAGGTGAAGCAGAAAATGGAAGAGACGCTGAGAGAGCCCCACATAAAGTCAGTTTCCTAACCCTAGGGCCACGCAGAAGCATGTGTGCAGATTGCAAGTGTCAGGGAAGAAATAAAAAACCCCATGTTTTGCTAACATTCCTTCTCTGGAGGCTTTCAAACGCTGCCTGGATGCATTCCTGTGTAAACTACCCTGGGTGACGCTGCCTTGGCAGGGCCGTTGGGCTGGATGATCTCTGGAGGTCTCTTCCAGCCTCTAAACTTCTGTGATTCTCTCTAAATGAAACACCTAACCTCAGGCATCAACCCTTGCAGTGGTAGGCTGTGTTGTAACATTTAACTACCATATAAATTTCTTAGCATAGATGTTTCGTGCAGGAGAGCAGCCAGAACACGTTGAAAGGGGAATGTGTGACTGTATGGACAGCATAGAATCATAGAATCAACCAGGTTGGAAGAGACCTCCAAGCTCAGCCAGTCCAACCTAGCACCTAGCCCTATCCAGTCAACCAGACCATGGCACTAAGTGCCTCAGCCAGGCTTTTCTTGAACACCTTAAGGGATGGTGCCTCCACCACCACCTCCCCAGGCAGCCCATTCCAATGCCAATCACTCTCTCTGTGAAGAACTTCTTCCTAACATCCAGCCTAGACCTACCCCGGCAGAAATTGAGACTGTCGCCTTGTTCTGTTGCTGGTTGCCTGGGAGAAGAGACCAACCCCACCTGGCTACAGCCTCCCTTCAGGTAGTTGTAGACAACAATGAGGTCACCCCTGAGCCTTCTCTACTCCAGGCTAAATAATCCCAGTTCTCTCAACTGCTCCTCATAGCACTTGTTCTCCAGACCCCTCACCAGCTTAATTATCCTTCTCTAGATACACTCCAGCACCTCAATGTCTTTTTGTAGTGAGGAGTCCAAAACTGAACACAATATTCAAATGCAGACTCATCAGTGCATAGTACAGAGGCAAATCCACTTCTCTGTTCCTGCTGGCCACACTTTCTGATACAGGCCATGAAGCTGTTGGCCTTATTGGCCACCTGAGCACACTACTGACTCATATGCAGTTGGCTGCCTACCAGCATCTCCAGGTCCTTCTCTGCCAGGCAGCTTTTCAGCTGCTCTCCCTCAAGCCTGCATCACTGCATGAGGTTGTTGTGACCGAAGTGCAGTACCTAGCACCTGGCTTTATTAAACCTTATACAACTGGAAGTGAATTATCATCTTTATGCTCACATAAAGATTTGGCCAGAGCCTAACACAGATGCAAAAGCCAAATTCCTCAGGCTTAGACGTAGTCTTTGTGTCTCCATTTTTTACCTTCCAGATGCTGATTGCAGTATCTCCTCCTGTCTTACAGGACAGTTATGTTAATTGATTGTTAGGCATACTCTGCTCTTAAATGGCAGAGAGAGAAATACTTGCTTGTTCTAATTGCAAGCTTCTCAGAACATTACATAGATCGATTCCCCTTGTACAGATGGGGCAGAAACTTCAGTTATTTCCTTCCACTTGTTAGACTTGCCTACTACTTTCTTTGTCTGGTATGCCCTCAAATTTCATTCATTACTTTCTTTATTTGTACTCATTTTGTAAGGCAACATAGGTCATACCAGGCAACTAAATCAGCAACTCTGCTATTGTTAGCAGACTGGATATGAGAGCTTCAGTATACTTCAAATTTGGTAACAACAGTACAAAAGAAGCCTGCATGTTATTTTTCTCCTGACGTACTGGTTTTGAACAATTAGAACTAAGATCAAAATCAAGGAACCTGTAAAAGTTATGATCTGTTAACAGGACAGTTAAGAGTTGATGGCCTCACCCAAAGAATGGCTGTCAATGGCTCCATGGCCAAGTGGAGTCCCTCAGGGATCAGTCCTGGGACCAGTCTTGTTCAACATCTTTGTCAGAGCCATGGACAGAGGCACTGAGTGCAGCCTCAGCAAGTTTGCTGACCACACCACGCTGTGTGGTGCAGCAGACAGACTGCAGGGCAGGGATCCATCCAGAGGGACCTGGACAGGCTGCAGAGGTGGGCACAAGCCAACCTCATGAGGTTCAACAAGACCAAGTGCAAGGCCCTGCATCTGAGTCGAGGCAATGCCAAGCACAAATGCAGGCTGGGCAGTGAGTGGCTGGAGAGCAGCCCCGAGGAGAGGGACTTGAGGGTGCTGCTAGACAAGAAGCTCAACAGGAGCCAGCAGTGTGCACTTGCAGCCCAGAAAGCCAACGAGAGCCTGGGCTGCATTAGGAGAAGTGTGGCCAGCAGGTGGAGGGAGGTGATTCTCCCCCTCTATTTGCTCTGCTGAGACCCCACCTGGAGTACTGCATCCAGTTCTGGAGCCCCTATGACCAGAGGGATGTGGAGACGCTGGAGTGTGTCCAGAGCAGGGCCAGGAGGATGCTCAGAGGGCTGCAGCAGCTCTGCTGTGAGCACAGACTGAAAGAGTTGGGGCTGTGCAGGCTGGAGAAGAGGAGGCTCCCAGGTGACCTTCTTGTGGCCTTCCAGGATCTGAAGGGGGCCTACAAGAAAATCTGGGGAGGGACTTTTTAGGCTGTCAGAGAGTGACAGGGCTGGGGGGAATGGAGCAAAGCTGGAGGTGGGAGAGTCAGACTGGAGGTCAGGAGGAAGTTGTTGAGCATGAGAGTGGTGAGAGGCTGGACTGGGTTGCCCAGGGAGGTGGTTGAGGTCCCATGGCTGGAGGTGTTTCAGGCCAGGCTGGCTGAGGCTGTGTGCAGCCTGCTCTAGAGTAGGGTGTTCCTGCCCATGGCAGGGGGATTGGAACTGGATAATCCTTGTGGTCCCTTCCAACTCTGACTGATTCTATGATTCTGTGACAGTCACTAACAGACACAAGGGCAAAACATGAACAATGATTTTCTATGATTACTAATCTGATCAATTATAATTACATTACAGCATGGCAGATGTATAGCAGTGGATGATGCTTTAACTAATAATTTGCATTCATTTCATTCTGACTCATTTTGTTCAAGTTGGCTGGTATCTGTCTGGAATGTAAGTATTTTTCAGTCCTGTTATTACTGTTCTGTCTCCCTATGGTGCAGTATAAACAACCATGTATGAGTTTATAGAACAATTGTTATCATCAGTGTAGGTAATCTTTATAATGTGAGCTAAATTTTGCTGTCACTTTGTCTTTTATATGTAATTCTACATTTTAACTGACTCTACCAGATGAATGTCAGAAAAAATCCTGTTAAATTAGGTTCTTGTCATCTTGTACATTAATTTGGATTATATTTGGTCTCTTCTGCCAGGCAACCAGCAGCAGAAGAAGGGGACACAGTCTCAAGTTGTGCCAGGGGAGGTCTAGGCTGGATGTTAGGAGGAAGTTCTTTTCAGAGAGAGTGATTGGCATTGGAATGGGCTGCCCAGGGAGGTGGTGGAGTCACCATCCCTGGAGGTGTTGAAGCAAAGCCTGGATGAGGCACTTAATGCCATGGTCTGGTTGACTGGATAGGGCTGGGTGCTAGGTTGGCCTGGATGATCTTGGAGGTCTCTTCCAACCTGGTTGATTCTATGATTCTATGATTATTATATTTATGATTATTATATATTTATATATGATTATTCTGTTTACCTTCAGTTGCCTACACTAAGGGACTGAGAAAAGTTATTATTGTGCCAGTTTACCTAAGTTTATCTGGTTTGGGGTTTTTTTGCCTATAAATAAACTGCCTCCTTGATATTTTAAATATAATTTGTCAAAGCAGCTGATTTTCTCTTTTTTTTTTTTCCTTTTCTTTTACACCACCACCACACACACACACACACACACACACACACACACACACACCACTTTCCTTGCCCTGGAAATATCAGGTATGAAGAAGACAAAAACCCAAATCTTACAAACCAGACTTCTGGTATCCTCTCAGCCTGAAAGCTGGAGGCAGATCTGAATAAAAAGTCTCTTCTCCACTTCCTCTACTGCACCATTTTGCCTCATCTTTCCTTTGTTTTCTATGAGGCTTTAATACCTTCCCCTTTTTTGTCTTTTGTTTGTTTCTTTGGTTTCTCTTTTTATTTCCTTTTCCCTTGAATGATCTTCATCCTCTGGCTTCAGTTTGGGCTTTTTGGGTTTTCTCTTTTTTAACAAATTCTGCCTTTCATACTCACCTTCTAGTGCTGAGCTTTTTCTTTTCTGAAGTGAATGAGGAATTCTTCATGTTTATTCTTGTCAGCCCGTGGTGAGGAAAAGGACAGCAGCAAGTTCAGCCAGTTTGTCAAGATGGAAAGCTGAAGCAGAGGGATGCATTTCATTCAGTCTCCCCTGGAGCTGTATTAAAAGTGAAGTTCGTAGCTGAGGGGGTGGCATGAAAGGTGGAAAAGCAGAGGAAGCACAGCACATGGAAGAATTGCTCTGTATTCAGGTGAGGAAGCACAGCTGCTTGGGTGCTATGACTAAGCATATTTACCAGCCATGTTAGCTATCTCCATGTGCCTCTCTGATCAGGTGGAGGATTGACAGAACATTTCCTCTGCAAAAAAACCCTGTGTTGGAAAGCAGTATTGTTGCAACAGACAGATTGTACTGCCTGGAGCAGTGTACATGGCTGACTGCTTTCTTTTAGCAGTAGTTTTCTAGGGAAATGCCCAAAAGTTCTGTTTTTACTGATAGAAATATAGAAACAGTAAAGATCAAGGGAAGCACAAAAGTGTCAGGGTCTGTTGCAAAAATACTGCTGTGGCCAAGTAAAACACTGGACAACAAATCACAAGCACAAGAGGATTGAATAAAAGCTACATGAAACTTATAGATGAGTTTATGGTCAGCAGACACATGCTTAATTTTTACCCACTGAATGTATTTTCCTTCAGCTGTGTGAGAGTGCCCATAAATAATCATCTGAGATTATACATTAGCATCAGCTTGTCTGGGACTTTGTTTCCTACCAGGCAATACGATATGCTGTTGTCTCTTTGCTGCAAATGTAACTGAGCTTGTAATATACACATACATAACACAATTCTACCTATACTTGAAAGATGTGCTTGCACAAATACAAATACTGCCTCTATGCCTGCTGCAATTACTATTAAATAATCCTAAATATATATTGGAAAGCACAGAGAAACTGAGATTGAGATGTTACTCAGCAACCAGCAACAGAACAAGGGGACACAGTCTCAAATTGTGCAGGAGGAGGTCTAGGCTGGATGTTAGGAGGAAGTTTTTCACAGAGAGAGTGATTGGCATTGGAATGGGCTGCCCAGGGAAGTGGTGGAGTCACTGTCCCTGGAGGTGTTCAAGAAAAGCCTGGCTGAGGCACTTAGTGCCATGGTCTGGTGGATTGGACAGGGCTGGGTGCTAGGTTGGACTCGCAAAGCTGGAGATGGGGACATTCAGACTGGCTGTGAGGAGCAAGTTGTTCAGCATGAGCGTGGTGAGAGCCTGGAATGGGATGCCCAGGAAGGCAGTTCATCATCCCTGGAGATGTTTAAGGCCAGGCTGGATGAGGATCTGACCAGTCTGATCTAGGGCAGGGTGTCCCAGCCCATGGCAGGGGGGTTGGACCTAGATGATGCTTGTGGTCCCTTCCAACCCTGACTGATTCTAGAATAGTGGACATCTCTTCCCAGCAGCAACCTGGCTGGTCATAGAGCTCAGATATCAGCTCTTCTGACTCACTTCTGCAGTTTCTTGCTGTAACAGATGTTAACTATCAAAGATTCCAGTTATTGGCTGAAGAAAACTCACACAAAGAACGGAGAGAATTCTAGCTTGCATGTGTAGAAGTTCCATTTAGAACCAAGGTCTCTATTTAAAATGTCCCAAAGCTAGAGCCAACATTACATCCTCTTGCTGGACCTAGCAAATGCTCACTTTCTTACAAGTTCTTAAATGCATGCTATACATCAGAGAGCTTTTCTTCCACCACTGGTTCTCACATGTGTGTGAAGTTTTAACAACCTTAATCAGTCTTTTCAAGTAGCAGCTTGCCACGTGACATGTCATAGATACCAACCAAGGCTTTTCCCCCCCTTTTTCTTCTTTTACTCCTAAGTGGAAATGTTTCTTCTGGCATCCTGTTCAAGGGGTGAGAGCTGGAGCAAATTTAGTGCCTTTTGAAAACTACTGCACTAACAAAACCCAGTCTCGATCCCACACAGTACATATGCCATGCTTTTTGCCAGTCATATGAGTTGATACAGGAAAGCTGAAGGGGTACTTGAGACTTGTGCCTGGTCAGGCCACACCTTGAGTCCTGTGTCCAGTTCTGGGCTCCACAATTCAAGAGAGATGTTCAGATACTGGAAAGTGTCCAGAGAAAGGCAAGGAAGCTGTTGAGGGGCCTGGAGCACAGCCCTGTGAGGAGAGGCTGAGGGAGCTGGGGGTGTGCAGCCTGCAGAAGAGGAGGCTCAGGGCAGACCTCATTGCTGTCTACAACTCCCTGAAGGGAGGTTGTAGCCAGGTGGGGTTGGTCTCTTCTGTCAGGCAAGCAGCAACAGAACAAAGGGACACAGTCTCAAGTTGTGGCAGGGGAGGTCTAGGCTGGATGTTAGGAGGAAGTTGTTGTCAGAGAGAGTGATTGGCATTGGAATGGGCTGCCCAGGGAGGTGGTGGAGTCACTGTCCCTGGAGGTGTTCAAGCAATGCCTGGATGGGGCACTTAGTCTAGATGACTGGACAGGGCTGGGTGCTAGGTTGGCCTGGATGATCTTGGAGGTCTCTTCCAACCTGGCTGATTCTATGATTCATTACCTGAAGTCAAAATTTATGTGCGCTTGTCCACCTGCTGAGTTGTGGTCAAAAGTCAGCAGAGGAGAGTCATAATGCTGGGGTTTCATTTTGGTTTGGTTTTGATTTGTTTTGTTTGATGTTTGTTTTATTTTATTGGAACAGCCAGACAGTGATTTTTTTTTTTTTTTTCAAATATCTAAATCAATTAAAAGCAAATTTGTTCCTAAGCATTAAGAAATGTAGGAAATTATCATTGTGATGGTTTGGATGTTCCTCACCTCCACCCCCCACTGAAGAAAATCACCCAACTAGACTCAGCTGAGCTGGAAATTGAGAATGAAGCTTTATTTTTACAACTTAGCACAATATCCAAGCAGGTATTTACAATCTCTGCAGCTATAGACAGAAATAGACAAGTTAAAAAGGTAATACAGAAACACAACAGCCCTTCCAGAAACCAGAGTCCCCGGGAGGGGCTCCCAACCACCCTTCCACCTTATTTCCATCCCTCTACCTTACCCCAGACTTCGCCTTACGCTCAAGGTGAGTTTGGAAGGTCGGCCAGGGGAGTTTGGAAGCAGAAATGTTAGTCAGGCAGTAAGTTAGGTTAGAGAATAAGTTCATGTAGCCTCAGAGCCCAGAGAGTAACTCCTTTGTGTTTGTGTTCTTGTTCTTATTCATCTCAGCAAGCCTATGAGTGAAGTAGACATAACCATTGTTTCCTTTCACAGCCTGTAGTCTAATTCTTCTCACCAAAACATTCTAGCTAGCTTCAAACTAGCACAATCATGCAATTTCATTCTAACAACACTTCTATATCTCTCATTTCTGTGTTGTTTTTTCCCCCCACGTGCAAAATTACATTTACACAAAAAGCAACTGTAGCAGTAACAGCACATCACTTCTCTCCTGTCTTACCCTTTTTTCCTCCTCAAAGTATTATGACAGCTTTTATCTGTTTGAAGACTATTTTGAGATACTTCAAATCTAGAATTCATATTCTTCTCCCTGCTTATTGACAGCGTGCATGAAAAGAGTATCCCCACCCACATGAAGAACAGACAAAGGATCTCCAGCTAGGGGGAATGTTCTGCTTTTGTGATTACCAGTAGCAAACCTGACACGTTTATAACTCCCTGTTTGTAGATGTCAAACAAAAGGTGTTCCTTGACATTTGTCTTTTCTCCGCCACTTCTATGATGTTATTTGCACAGCAGTGTTGGTTTTGGAGGAAGGGAGGACAGCAGTGTTTCTGCTTGATTAAGATATTTTCTGAACTATTACTTTGCCTCTCTGACATCCCTACATTCACAGAATCACAGAATCAGCCAGGTTGGAAGAGACCTCCAAGATCATCCAGTCCAACCTAGCACCCAGCCCTGGCCAATCAACTAAACCATGGCACCAAGTGCCTTATCCAGGCTTTGCTTGAACATCTCCAGGGATGGCGACTCCACCACCTCCCTGGGCAGCCCATTCCAATGCCAATCACTCTCTCTGGCAACAACTTCCTCCTAACATCCAGCCTAGACCTCTTCTGCCACAACTTGAGACTGTGTCCCCTTCTTCTGTTGCTGCTTGCCTGGCAGAAGAGACCAACCCCACCTGGCTACAGCCTCCCTTCAGGGAGTTGTAGACAGCAATGAGGTCACCTCTGAGCCTCCTCTTCTGCAGGCTGCACACCCCCAGCTCCCTCAGCCTCTCCTCACAGGGCTGTGCTCCAGGCCCCTCACCAGCCTTGCTGCCCTTCTCTGGACACCTTCCAGCACCTCAACATCTCTCTTGAATTGAGGAGCCCAGAACTGGACACAGGACTCAAGGTGTGGCCTGACCAGTGTTGAGTACAAGGGAAGAATAACTTCCCTTGTCCTACTGGCCACACTGCTCCTTGCTATGGGCTAAAATGGAACAAGGATCTTCTGCCTATGCAAGGTCAGCTGTTGCTGTGCTAAACTGCTCTTGATGTAGGAGTATTTGAACAGAGCATTTGACTTCTTAATGGGGTAAGCTCCTGTTTCACAGCAGTCAGTTCAAAACCTTCACAGTTATTCTAAGAATGACTAATACATTATGTTTGCTGTTTTTAAAGCCTGATTTAACTCTTTACTGTGAACTACCAAGTTGAAAAGTGGATCTGTGTCCTTTGGCTGTGGCCAGACTGAATGCCACTCCTTTGGATGGAAGGGGAGCAGTGACATCAGCTGGTGCTGCAAAAGGTTATTTCACTTCACTGGATGACATTGTGTAACCAAGCCACCTTAGCAGATGTAGCTCTACAGAAGAAAGACAACTTTTCTCAGCTTCCTTTATGCTGTCTGTGTAGCTGATGTCACCAGCAGGGAAGCACATACACGCTACGTTTCCACTCAGGGGCTTTGCAGAAAAAGCCCTGTTCACAATTCAAAACTTTTGGTATTACTTCTCCCATCAAAATCTGTGTGTGAGAAAAAATAAGGACTGCCTTGTCTAAACACATAGTCATCTGGTCTGATAAGTCTACATGTCAACTCAGAACAAGACTGGCTCATGGTTATTACTTATACTGTTACTACAGTTCTCCCTGACATACTGGCATCCACTGGAGATACAATTCCCACAATGTAAATTAATTGCAGCAATAGAATCTCTGTTACTGCCAGCACAAGATCTTTGCCACGCCACTCCCGAAGTGGTAATTGATGTGCAAGGCAGCTGCCTCTGCTATGCATATCTGGGGGGGAGTTTTCAGGAGTCAAAGCAGCAGCCCCTTTTTATTTTCAAACTTCTCCCAGACTGAGAGAATATAACAAAAGTATTTTGTGAAGAGAATAAGGAGACAACTTGCCAGAAGCACTTCAGAGCAAAAGAGGGAGCTAACACATGGCAAGAAACAAATATCAGATACATGAAGCCAAGACTGAGCAGAAAGAGTGGAACAGTTGAAAGGATTCAGTGGACCTATGTAGTCAGTCTCTGCACCAAGCACTGAACTAAATCATAGATTCAACCAGGTTGGAAGAGACCTCCAAGATCATCCAGTCCAGCCCTATCCAATCAGCTATTCCATGGCACTAAGTGCCCCATGCAGTCTTTTCTTGAACACCTCCAGGGACAGCGACTCCACCACCTCTCTGGGCAGCCCATCCCAGTGCCAGTCACTCTCTCTGTGAAGAGGTATGCCCAAAGAGACAAATTGTGTACCAACTCATCCTCATAAAATGTTTCTACACAGATACCTTGATCCACTTAGTGAATAAGATCACCCAGCAGCGTCCTTATAATTTTTGCAGTTTATTTTGCAGCATACTCTGCACATCTACTTAGGGAGAATTCACAAAATGCATTTCAAGTCTACAGATGCTCAGGAAAATGGAATGGACACCTTGAAGAACTGAATCTCAGATACAGCCAACAAACTGTATCCAAGTTGCCCAGGGTGTTTGTGGCTGCTCCCTCCCTGGAAGTGTTCAAGGCTAGGTTGGATGAGGCCTTGAGTGACCTGTTCTAACAGGAGGTGTCCCTGCCTATGGCAGGGGGTTGGAACTGGATGAGCTTTGAGATCCCTTCCAATGTAAACCATTCTATGATTCTAGGACTGGTGAGGCCACATCTCGAGTACTGTGTTCAGGTTTGGGAGCCTCAATACACAACAGACATTAGGATGCTGAAGCTTGTCCAGTCTCTCTTGTAGCCCAAGCAGTATTGTATCCATTCACCTCCTGATTGAACTGGATGAGCTTTGATGCCTCTTCCAACCTAAACCAATCTATGATCCTATGAAACACAGCACTTCACAACCATGATGCTGTCAGTCTTATCCTTTCACATAGGAATAGATGACCTATTTGTATGTGAAAAGATAAAGCTATGGTGACATATCAGAGCCTGTAGAGCAGGTCCAAAGAAAATTTAGGAGCAGGACACAGCCCTGTGTTGTAACCACTGGTTGATTACAAAAGTATTTAAGCTCAGACAGCTCTCATGTATCTTTAAGTGAGTATCATGTGTATATGACTTCTGCTTTTCAATGTTGCTGCATTTATCATTGTAAGATATTTGCTTCTAAAGCTTGCAGGCACAAATGACACTAAGAAACGAGATTTCTTATCACTGGAAAGAACCTTAAAACTCTTAATAATCAAATATTGCTCTGAGCAAAAAAAGTCAATTGAATATGGAACTATTCAGATACCATTGTGATTCCTCTATCTCCTAATCTAAGGGAATCCCAGTTTAATAAAGTGAAGAGTCCCTTTGACTTAATGAAAAACAATTATTCAAAACTCTTAACTACATTAGGAAAATAAAGTCAATGCAAAGCAGTTTTAAGCCAGAATGGCTGCCCCAAGAGGTAAAATGAAAGCTTAATTTTGTTTTAAATATTGTGACAACCTCTCTGAATATACTTGAGATTGAGTTTTAGGCTCTTGTTATATCACAGAATCACACAATTAACCAGGTTGGAAAAAAAACTTCGAGATCATTGAGTCCAACCCATCACCTAACATCTTCTAATTAACTAAACCATGGCACTAAGTGCCTCATCCATGCTCCTTTTAAACATCTGCATCCAGTTCTGGAGCCCCTAGTACAAGAGGGATGTGGAGATGCTGGAGAATGTCCAGAGCATGGCCAGGAGGATGCTCAGAGGGCTGCAGCAGCTCTGCTATGAGGACAGACTGAAAGAGTTGGGGCTGTGCAGTCTGCAGAAGAGGAGGCTCCAAGGTCACCCTCTCATGGCCTTCCAGTATCTGAAGGGGGCCTCCAAAAAAGCTGGGGAGGGACTTTTTAGGCTGTCAGGGAGAGACAGGGCTGGGGGGAATGGAACAAAGCTGGAGGTGGGGAGAGTCAGACTGGATGTGAGGAGGAAGTTCTTCCCCATCAGAGTGGTGAGAGGCTGGAATGGGCTGCCCAGGGAGGTGGTTGAGGCTCCATCCCTGGAGGTGTTTAAGGCCAGGCTGGCTGAGGCTGTGGGCAGCCTGCTCTAGGGGAGGGTGTCCCTGCCCATGGCAGGGGGGTTGGAACTGGCTGATCCTTGTGGTCCCTTCCAACCCTAACTGATTCTATGATGCTATTCTGTGATTTCACCCACCTCCTCTGTGTTTATCTGATTGGTGATGCTTTATATCAGTGCTCACACAGTTAATGATTTAACTAGGTTCCTACACTCTATGTTCTCTACCCCTTTTCCCCATATCACTTGCAGATTGTACCTGAATTCTGCCTTCTGCTGAATCCATACAGCCTCCACAAACTCAGCATCAGCAGTGCAATAATGTGTGTGTGTATATCTATATAGAGAGAATATATTAGCTGGGCATGCTGTAAAACAGCATTCTGCTGGGGTGAATAGTGAAAGAGAGATGCCAGCTTTAATCTGGACTCATGGCATGGTGGCAAGATGCAGATCTAGCTACTGTAGATTTTAATAGCAGCCTTCCAGTACTTGAAGGGGGCCTACAAGAAGGATGGAGAGAGACTGTTTATGAAGGCCTGTAGTGATAGGATGAGAGGCAATGGGTTCAAGTTTGAGAAGAGCAGATTTAGATTGGGTGTTAGGAGCAAATTCTTTACCATGAGGGTAATGGAACACTGGAACAGGTTGCCCAGGGTGTTGGCTGAGGAGCCAACCCTGGGTATATTCAGGGTGAGGTTCAACAGAGCTCTGGGCAGCCTGATCTAGTTGACTGCAGCTGGGGTTGGACTAGGTGGCCTTTGGAGGTCCCTTCCAACCCAGACCATTCTACGATTTCACATCTGGGTGTCTGTGCCTCTGAGCAAACTGCTGTAGCTGAAAGTAGCCCTGCTGGATGCAGAGGGATTGGACTAGATGACCTTTAAAGGTTCCTACCAAACCAAATCTGTCTGTGATATGCTGTGATGACATGACATGTGCTTGGAGCTTGGATTTTTACAGTTTCACTCTGGCACAGTTTCTGTGGGCCTCAGGCACGAGGGCAAAGCCAGAGTTACTGAGAGATTGGCATCTTCCTAGAATCATAGAATCAGTCAGGGTTGGAAGGGACCACAAGGAACATCTAGTTCCAACCCCCCTGCCATGGGCAGGGACACCCTAGCCTAGATCAGGTTTGTCAGTGGTCTTCATGGCTGTGCCAGTTTGAATGATTGAATACTATCTGAATAGGTTTTAAGACATCTTATGAACATGTGTGTGTGTTTATACACAGATATTTTTATCTTACTGGAGACTTAATCCTTTGGCAGTCTACTCAAAAGTGCTTTGGAATGCAGCCAAGATATTGCTTTCTGAAATCTTTTTGAAGTTCTTCTTTGAACTGTGAAAAATACTTCGTTTTCTTCACCTCAGACTTTCTTTTTTTCTCTTTGTGAATGCTGCCAGCTTTGTCAGGCTTGCAGTGCAGATCACCAAACCTGCTCTCTGAACAGCCCCTGAGGAAAAGGGCTGGCATTCAACTGCATACGTGCTTTGGCAGCCTGTGGAGAAGCCACACTGAAGGCCTCCTTATGGATGTCTGAGATCATAGGAACATAGAATCAACCAGGTTGGAAGAGAACTCCCAAGATCATCCAGTTCAATCTAGCACCCAGCCCTAGCCAATCAACCAGACCATGGCACTAAGTGCCCCATCCAGTCTCTTCTTCAACACCTCCAGTGACTCCACCACCTCCCTGGGCAGCCCATTCCAATGCCAATCACTCTGTCTGTCAACAACTTCCTCCTCACATCCAGCTTGAACCTCCCCTGGCACAACTTGAGACTGTGTCCCCTTGTTCTGTTGCTGCTTGCCTGGCAGAAGAGACCAACCCCACCTGGCTACAATGTCCCTTCAGGGAGTTGTAGACAGCAATGAGATCTGCCTTGAGTCTCCTCTTCTCTAGGCTAAACAACCCCAGCTCCCTCAGCCTCTCCTCATAGGGTTTGTGTTCCAGGCCCCTCACCAGCTTTGTCTGTGCTTCTCTGGACACCTTCCAGCACCTCAACATCTCTCTTGAATTGCCCAGAACTGGACACAGTACTCAAGGTGTGGCCTGACCAGTGTTGAGCACAGGGGCAGAATAACCTCCCTTGTCCTACTGGCCACACTGCTCCTGAGCCAGGCCAGGATGCCATTGGCTCTCCTGCCCACCTGGGCACACTGCTGGCTCATCTTCAGCTACTCTCTACCAGCATTGCCAGGTCCCTTTCTTCCTGGCTGCTCCCAGCCACTCTGGCCCCAGCCTGTAGTGCTGCTTGGGGTTGTTGTGGCCAAGGTGCAGAACTCTGCACTTGGCCTTGCTAAATCTCATCCCATTGGCCTCTGCCCACCCATCCAGCCTGTCCAGGTCCCTCTGCAGGGCTCTCCTACCTTCCAACAGATCCACACCTGCTCCTAGCTTGGTGTCATCTGCAAACTTATTTGTATCACTTACTGTTGAGGTGATACAGTTCTGTCATTGTGCCTGAGCTCTGAGCAGGCAACAACATCAAAAGCTACTACAGAGCTCTCTTTGTTAAAATAATGAAAACTGGCCTTGCAATGGGGCAGAATGTCAAAATCATCATTGCCTAGGAAAGGAAGTTGCCAGAATTCTTAGGCAAACTACAGCATAAGCAAAAAAAAAAGTGAATACTTCTTATTTGATTAATTGTAGTGGCAACAAAAGCCCAGAGTAACTGCATTTATCTTGTCAGGTGATTCCCAGAAGGATAATTTTTCTTTCATCTAAGTAGCATACAGTCACAATAAATGTCAGGAGATAATGCATGCTTCTGGATTTTTCTACCAGACAAACTGCTTGACAGTGGTTTAGAGCTGCAAGAAATCTCCTAACGAACAGCAGCAAGAAAAAGAAAGGTGCTGTAGAATCATAGAATCACAGAATCATAGAATCAACCAGGTTGGAAGAGACCTCCAAGATCATCCAGTCCAACCTAGCACCCAGCCCTATTCAGTCAACCAGACCATGGCACTAAGTGCCTCAGCCAGGCTTTTCTTGAACCCCTCCAGGGATGGTGCCTCCACCACCTCCCTGGGCAGCCCATTCCAATGCCAATCACTCTCTCTGCCAACTCCTAACATCCAAACTATACCTGCCCTGGCACAACTTGAAACTGTGTCCCCTTGTTTTGTTGCTGCTTGCCTGGCAGAAGAGACCAACCCCACCTGCAAAATGTCTGCCCAAAATGTGCCAAGGTAGTAATCATGGAGCCTGGGACCCTCTACTCTGAGCAGAGAAGCTGCAGAGGTCAGCAGGCAAGCAGACACATATGGCACAAAGATTGTGCCTTCCAAAGTGAGCCAGTGGCCCCAAAACATGTTGTGAACTCACTGGCAAAGTGTCCCTCCACCCTGTAGTGCTGGGCTGAGAAACCTCTTCTGCAACTGCAACTCAGTTGCTGCAAGGACTACACAATGACTCAACACAGCCCAAGCCATGAGCTGCTGCCAGGAGGCTGTCAGTGCTCTGCTGCTGGGTGTGAACTCCAGGCTGTTTCAGCCTAAAAAAGATGGTAAATGCTGCCCACAGGAACAATATTAACATGCAAATCTAAACTCTTCAAAAGCATACAACTGTTTTGTTCTCCTTGTACAGACATGTGAAGACAGGTCTTAAAGACAGGAGCAGACACCAGTTTCACATGGGCTGTTTTTCTATTCAACAGCAGGGCAAACTTGTTTTAGGAATGAATCAGGCTCATGTGGTAAATGAAAATCATGTTGTAAATGAAGAGAGGTTTGAGAGGAAGACTGCCTTTCACCAGCATGAAATATTAGGCTTGCTTGCCAGCTTTGGACAGTCATATAGAATCATAGAATCAACCAGGTTGGGAGAGACCTCCGACATCATCCAGTCCAACCCAGCACCCAGCCCTGGCCAACCAACCAGACCATGGCACTGAGTGCCTCATCCAGGCTTTGCTTCAACACCTCCAAGGATGGCGACTCCACCACCTCCCTGGGCAGCCCATTCCAATGCCAATCACTCTCTCTGCCAACAACTTCCTCCTAACATCCAGCATAGACCTCTCCCAGCACAACTTGAGACTCTGTCCCCTTCTTCTGTTGCCGGTTGCTTGGGAGAAGAGCCCAACCCCACCTGGCTACAACCTCCCTTCAGGTAGTTGTAGACAGCAATGAGGTCTGCCCTGAGCCTCCTCTTCTGCAGGCTGCACACCCCCAGCTCCCTCAGCCTCTCCTCACAGGGCTGTGCTCCAGGCCTCTCACCAGCTTCAGTGTCCTTCTCTGGACATATTCCAGCACCTCAACATCTCTCTTGAATTGAGGAGCCCAGAACTGGACACAGTTTTCTGTTCTTACATAACCAATGAGTAACCTGAAGGACAGAGAGAAGTTTTGTCCAAGGTCAGAAAATGAGCCATACTCCCTTCAGGTAGTATGTATATATATACACACCTTTATACATATAATTTTTTGCTTATATATATACACATTTACCTGTAATATCTGCAGCTGCCTTTAGCTTCAGGAGAAGAACTTGAAAGAGGCATTATTATTATTATTATTGTTGTTGTTGTTGTTGTTGTTATTTATTATTATTCACATGTCAAAATAAGAAGTTAGTGCTTAGCTTTAGGAAAATATTTGCCTCTGTTGGTGTTAGTATATGATGTGTCAGCCTTCCCACCTGCCAAATGGGGAGGACAGTGCTACATCCCACACAAACATGCTGCACTGCAGACAGACTGAATCCCACGGTTATCTTAGGCTCTATAAAGCTCTAGAAGAGAAGTGCTCTTAGCCCTCCAGAAGCTATCCTTTGAAGAGCCCAGGTGCCTTGTACCAGGCTGAATATGGCACAAATCTCAGCAGCAGAAAGGGCTTAGGGCTAAGCTATGCAAGAGCCAAGGCAGTATTTGCTGAGATGTTATCAGTTTAAAAATCCTGGAGGTACTTGAGAGAGAGAATGCAGGCATTTGTCAGCCTTAAATCTGTCTTCAATAATTGCAGTGCTTCAGTAGGTTTGACAAAGTAAGTTTGTTTACTCCCTGTTATATTGCCAACAAAGTTGATGCTTGCTGACAATTAAAAGGCAGGCTCATGTCTCTTAGGTGTGGCATTAACACTGGTGACTGCTTTTTTCTGCATGCCTTGAGGTGATGGTTGACAGTGAAGACTGACTCACACAATCATTAGCTGTCTTAATAAATACTGCTTAAGCACAAAATCTCTTTTCCCTCAAGGAATCAACTTTACACAGTAGTTCTTTCTTTAGGACCAAGCTGGTTTGATCCTTTGTATCAAGCAACACGTGCAGGTCTTTCCCTTCAACAAGATGGAAATAGATCAAAACTAATCTTCTGTTGAAGACTAATTTTTTTTTGGTCTGAACCTGTTTAAATGCATCTTAGCCACCCATGGATGAGGCACTTAGTGCCATGGCCTAGTTGACTGGATAGGGCTGGGTGCTAGGTTGGACTGGATGAGCTTGGAGGTCTCTTCCAACCTGGTTCATTCTATGATACTGTGACAGCAATGAGTTGACCATAAGACCTTTTTGAAACATTATCAGAACTGAATACTGTGTTCAGTTTTGGGCTCCCCAGTCGAAGAGGGACAGGGATCTGCTGGAGGGGGTCCAGCAGAGGGCTACAAGGATGATTAGGGGACTGGAGGGCACTGCCTTATGAGGAGAGGCTGAGGGACCTGGGGCTTTTCAGTCTGGAGAAGAGAAGACTGAGAGGGGATTTGATAAATGTTTCTAAGTATCTGAAGGCTGCCAGGAGGGGGGGACAGGCTCTGCTCACTGCTCCCTGGGATAGGACAGGGAGCAATGGGTGTAAGTTGAAGCACAGGAGGTTCCACCTCAACATATGGGGGAACTTCTTTACTGTAAGGGTCACAGAGCACTGGCACAGGTTTACTAGAGGGGTTGTGGAGTCTCCTTCTCTGGAGCCTCTCAAGGCCTGTCTGGATGTGTTCCTGTGTGACCTGTGCTAGATTGTGTGGTCCTGCTCTGGCAGGGGGGTTGGACTCGATGATCTCCTTGGGTCCCTTCCAACCCCTCACATCCTGTGAGCCTGTGAACTGGCTAACTGGGTGGTTAATGTCTGGTATTGGCTCACTACATCAGGTATTCAGCATTGGGCAGCACAGAAAGCCTGCATGCTGCATCTTTAAATGTACTGGCTGTACTAGAAAAGGAAATTTAACTAAGGAGCCTTAGGGAAAAATGCTCCTAACTGGAGATTCCTCTCTCTTCCTCTTTACATGGGAAGTGGCTGACAGCTAATGTGAAATATGGGAACATTTCTTTATATTTCTGCCACTCTGCAGGAAGCTTTTTTGGTTTTGTTTTTGTTCTGCAATACAGTAAACTAAATAATAAAACAAACATATTGGTAGTTGAGTGAAAGTAGAGAGGCAGTGATGCAAAGTATTCTGTAGCTGTAGTGGTGCTTTCAAATCTGGGTTAAAGAATCACAGAATGGTAGGGCCTGGAGCACAGCCCTGTGAGGAGAGGCTGAGGGAGCTGGGGGTGTGCAGCCTGCAGCAGAGGAGGCTCAGGGCAGACCTCATTGCTGTCTACAATTACCTGAAGGGAGGCTGTAGCCAGGTGAGTTGGTCTCTTCTGCCAGGCAAGCAGCAACAGAAGAAGGGGACACAGTCTCAAGCTGTGCCAGGGGAGGTGTAGGCTGGATGTTAGGAGGAAGTTGTTGGCAGAGAGAGTGATTGGCATTGGAATGGGCTGCCCAGGGAGGTGGTGGAGTCACCATCCCTGGAGGTGTTCAAGCAAAGTCTGGATGAGGCTCTTAGTGCCATGGCCTCCTCACAGGGCTCTGCTCCAGGCCCCTCACCAGCTTCATTGCCCTTCTCTGGACACCTTCCAGCACCTCAACATCTCTCTTGAATTGAGGAGCCCAGAACTGGACACAGCACTCAAAGTGTGGCCTGACCAGTGCTGAGTACAGGGGCAGAATAACCTCCCTTGTCCTGCTGGCCACACTGCTCCTGATGCAGGCCAGGACACCATTGGCTCTCCTGGCCACCTGGGCACACTGCTGGCTCATGTTCAGCTACTATCTCCCAGCACCCCCAGGTCCCTTTCTTCCTGGCTGCTCTCCAACCACTCTGTCCCCAGCCTGTAGCACTGTTTGACACCTATCTTGAAAAACAGCAATAAGAAGAAAAATACTTTGAATTTTTTCTAAGTTGTGGTAATAAAAAGTGTGGAAAGGTCTGTACTCAGCAGTCACTGAAGATAATGAGACCTATCTCCAAAAAAAGCCTAGCAATAAGAAGAAAAAGGCTCTGAGTGCTTTGCAGTGTCTCTCTGACCACAGAGCATTGTGGATGTTGCTGGAAAAATTAGTTCCCCTTTGACCTGCTGGCATTTCTGTTGTCCTGAGGGCCACCTGTGCTGTTGATTGTGGCATTATTTGATGATTTATAGGCTTGTACCACCTGAGCTAGCCCCAGCAGATGCATCTGTTGTGCTTTCTCCCTGTGTGGCCTTTTTCTTCCACAAGCATTTGCAGACCTCCAAAATCTTCCTATAACACTGACCATGAGGTAACTGAAAACAAGTAAAATGTGGGATCCCAGCCCAAACTACTGAACTTGGTGGTACCACAGGCACAGCTGTGCCATCTGTGCTGTGGAAAGGGTCTGGAAAAAAACTGAGTAAGGGGTGAGCTGGCATTGAGATGGATCTGGGGAAGATAATAAAGGGACTGTGGAAATCCTCATGTCTTTGTACACCTCTCTCTCTTGAGAGCCAAACCTGAAACAGACTGACAGGCTGCATCTGCAAAGGGATCTAAAAGATTGCCATGCCCAGTTTTTGATTGTGTCAATTGTAAACTGGCATCTATGCAGCTTTGAAATGTGCCTGGGTAAATGAATGTCCCAAAGCTGCTATGTGATTCAGCAGCTGAACTGGCAACAGAGCATGGTTGCAGGCTGTCATGCACCCAACCTGCTCCAAACAGCATGGCTCCTGCCAGACTGACCTTTATGAGCACTGGGTCTGTGGCTCTGTGCAAATCCTACTGCTAGGGGCAATAACAAGGCAAAACTTTCCCATTCTGTGTTTTTTTTCCAAGTGAGCAATGACATTATCCAAGTGCAAACAGCAAGACAGAGGGCAGCAGGAGCAGCACAGTCACCTCTCCAAAGAGAAGTAGAGCTCAGAAGGAAAACCACTCAGCACTGCTGAGCAACAGCCACTTCCACCCCACAACTGTGCCAAGATTGGTCATAGAATAGAACCATAGAATCAACCACGTTGGAAGAGACCTCCAAGCTCATCCAGTCCAACCTAGCACCCAGCCCTAGCCAATCAACCAAACCATGGCACTAAGTGCCTCAGCCAGGCTTTGCTTCAACACCTCCAGGGACAGTGACTCCACCACCTCCCTGGGCAGCCCATTCCAATGCCAATCACTCTCTCTAGCAATAACTTCCTCCTAACATCCAGCCTAGACCTCTTCTGCCACAACTTGAGACTGTGTCCCCTTCTTCTGTTGCTGCTTGCCTGGCAGAAGAGTTCAACCCCATCTGGCTGCAGCCTCCCTTCAGGTGGTTGTAGACAGCAATGAGCTCTGCCCTGAGCCTCCTCTTCTGCAGGCTGCACACCCCCAGCTCCCTCAGCCTCTCCTCACAGGGCTCTGCTCCAGGCCCCTCACCAGCTTTGTCACCCTTCTCTGGACACCTTCCAGCACCTCAACATCTCTCTTGAATTGAGGAGCCCAGAACTGGACACAGCACTCAAGGTGTGTCCTGACCAGTGCTGAGCACAGGGGTAGAATAACCTCTCTCATCCTGCTGGCCACACTGGTCCTGATCCAGGCCAGGATGCCATTGGCTCTCCTGGCCACCTGGGCACACTTCTGCCTCATGTTCAGCTACTCTCTCCCAGCACCCCCAGGTTCCTCTCCACCTGGCTGCTTTCCAGCCACTCTGTCCCCAGCTTGTAGTGCTGCTTGGGGTTGTTGTGGCCAAAGTGCAGAACCCTGCACTTGGCCTTGTTCAGTCTCATCCCATTGGCCTCTGCCCACCCATCCAGCCTGTCCAGGTCCCTCTGCAGGGCTCTCCTACCCTCCAACAGCTCCACAGCTGCTCCTAGCTTGGTGTCATCTGCAAACTTACTGATACTGGACTCAATCCCTTCCAAAGTCACCACTCCAAATGATCATAATAATCAGCAGCAGCAGCGTCAAAACCGGAGGGAAGCCAAAGAGCTTCACAACTGCAAAATGGAGCTTGAGGTGGGAAATGAACCATTAGGAAACTCAAAAATGCAGGTACTGAACCAGCTTGTCAGGGAAAATGGTGTGGCACTTGGTGCCATGGTCTAGCCTTGAGCTCTGTGGTAAAGAGTTGGACTTGATGATCTATGAGGTCTCTTCCAACCTTGGTGATACTGTGATACTGATACTGTAATGTAGGACTCAATGCACATTCATTGAGGATCTCAGCTCTTAAGGGTGTTGCAGAGATGCACAGGGAAGTCCTGGGTGCAGTTACTGATAGTGCTGGGTATTCCAGGCATTATTTTTTAGCAGGAAAAAAATGAAACCCAACCCAAAACAAAAGGCCCAAATTGCCAAGAAACCTGCTGAATTAAAACACAGTTGAATTGTTTTGTGTAAGCCTTCAAGCCACATGTCTATGGTACATCCCAGGAGAGCACATTTGCTCCTGCCTCATTCTCCAGATAAGAAGACATCTATTTGTCAGGGCATTTTTTAGTCTAAAAGGCACATTAAAAACGCTCCTATGCTGTAAGTTTCTTTAAACATTAGCTGCCTCCTTCATGGGCTCAGGGTGGTGGATGCTTGTCCCATGGTGTGGGGAGCATGGGCTGTAGGGCAGAGTGGAGGTTTTACCTCCAGCCTGGGTCTGCAGAGCTGCACTCAGGTCCTCTGAGGTGCATCAGCTGCTCCAGGGCAGGTCTCACTTAAGTTCTGCCTCTCGGTGATGGAGGAGAAAAAGGCCAAGGAGCAGTGGGTGGAAGTTGTGGCATAGGAGATTCCGTGTGTACCTGAGGGGGAAGTTTTTCACTGTCAGGGTGGCAGAGCACTGGAACAGGTTGCCCAGGGAGGCTGTGGAGTCTCCCTCTCTGGAGATATTTGAGAACCTTCTGGATGTGTTCCAGTGTGATCTGCTCTGGGTGGTGCTGCTCTGGCAGGGGGGCTGGACCAGATGATCTTTCGAGGTCCCTTCCAGCCCCTGACGTGATTCAGTAATTCATCACTTCCAGCAGTGGCATCAGAGCATTTTGCTTTGATAATTCTGCAGTTTGTCAATGTTAGTGTTAAGTAACAAGGGTAGCTAAAGAATGAAAGGCCAAGCCTTCAGGTCCCTGCAAATGCAAATTGCAGGAGCTGACAGAAGTTTGTCAGAAGCCAAGCTTTAGCTGAAGTCTTTAGGGATACTCTGCTGACTCCACAGCACAGTCCTGCCTGCCTTTCTTGTAAGAGAAAGAAAAGCAAGCTGCTACCTCTCTTTTCCTCTTTCCCTGTGTCATTAAGGGCAGCAAAAGGCTGCAGCAAGCCTTTTTTGATGCTCAGACCTCCCAGCACCAGCAGCTCAGGGAGCAGCAGGTGAGCTGTTTCCACTGAGCAGGAGAGCAGAGGCTGTACAAACACCACAGACGTCTGGTAGCATGTGCTGCAGGGCATTAGGGAAAGCAGTGGCTCATTGCCCCTCATATTCAGGCTGTGGGACTGACAGGTCTGCTTAGCTGTTGTGAGGGAGAGTAGTCTCACCTCAGCCTTCATGTTGGGGGGCAGCTGGGGAAGCAGCTCAGCTTAAATATTGGCTTCTTTGGAGGCCCTCCACAGCATTGAAATCCCACATCTCTAGGTGGTGTTTGCAAGGAGAATAAGCACTCTGTGCTTTGCAAGGAACCTTGTGTAAGGAAAACTGAGTCAGAGAGAGCTGACCAGAGGCCTGTCTAACCTGAGACATCTCTTCAGGCTCACCATGTTCCTGGCCAAGATGTCTCACTGACCTCTGGCCCTGATACAGACTCAGAGCAGCACAGAGAGATAGGAGTGCCACATACGAGGAGGAATAACCTCATGTGCAGGTTAGAGGTTGACCTGCTGGAAAGCAACTCTGAAGAAGGAATTCAAAGTCCTAGTGGATGAGTTCATCATGAGCCAGCAATGTGCCCTTGTGGACAGGAAGGCCAACAGTATTCTGGCATGCATTAAGAAGACTGTGGCCAGCTGATCCTTCTCCCCCTCTGCTCTGGTAAGGCCTCATCTGAAGTATTGTGTCCAGTTCTAGGCTCTCCAGTTCAAAAGGGACAGAGGAATGCTGGATAGAGTCCAAGAGAGAGCCATGAGGATGATTAGGGGACTGGAGCATCTGTCTTACAAGGAGAAGTCAAGAGACCTGGGGTGCTTTAGCCTGGAAAAGAAAAGACTGAGAGGGGATCTTGTAAATGCTTACAAATATCTAAAGGATGGAGGTCATGAAGATGGGGCTGGTGGCCAGATACAGGAAAGGGGCAGTGGGCACAAACTGGAACCCAGGAGGCTTCACTGCAACTTAGGAAGAAACTTCTTTATATTGAGGGTGACAGAGCACCAGAATGGGGTGTCCAGAGAGGTTGTGGAGTCTGCTTCCCTGAAGACTTTGGAAACTACCCTGGATTCATTCCTGAGCAACCAGATCTGGGTGTTAGCAGGAAGCTTGGACTAGGTGATCTCCAGAGGACCCTTCCAACCCCTGCCATCCTCTGGTGCTGTGATTCTGTGAGTCCCATCCATCACACCGTGGCGTGGGTGGGGAGACAGATCTCATGCCACCTACATATTGCACGGTGTGCAATCAATGAGTGGGTGGATTGAATGCCACAGATACACACCACTCCTAAACTCTTATCTGTCTGCACCAGGGTCTGTGCCAGCTGCTTCTCCACCTACCTAGGGGCCTTTTGGTTGTGGAAAGAACAAATCACAATGGTATTTTACTTATGTAGAGATACACCATTTACACCCACTTTTAAAACTGAGTAGATCATAGAGGCTCTTTCTTGGTACCTAAACCCTGACCTGCTCTTTCAGGTGGGGAGCACCCCTCTTCTGTGTGATGTGCTGAAAACTGGATGTTGGATTAGTGAAGGCAAAAAAGCTTTGCTTGTTTTTTGAGTTGGATAGGATTTACCTGTGCCACTGCAAGTAGCAACCATTCACTCCTACTCTCATCTACCATTTCCATTTGGGAGCTTGGAGGCTCAGGTCTAGAGATGGGGCCAGTGGTAGTGCCACACAGCTGGCTGCTAATACCCCTGTTGGAAATCTTACACAGATCAAAACAGGCCTTGATATTTGCTGCAGACTCTGCTTCTCCTTCCCAGTGATTTACAGACAGGTGCTTGCCAAGAGTCTAGTGAGTCATTTATTTGGGGGAAAAAAAAACCACCACAACAACACAATCTGCAAAACCACACTCCCTACTCCCATGTAAGAAACGTTTTTAACTCTCAGACCTTGTGTACAACAGCTACTAACAACCTGCTTCTCTGTTCTCCATTAAAGAGTGATAAACACAACTCCAGGGGCTCAACTTTCACAGAATCATAGAATCAGCCAGATTGGAAGAGACCTCCAAGATCAGCCAGTCCAACCTAGCACCCAGCCCTAGCCAGTCAACCAGACCATGGCACTAAGTGCCTCATCCAGGCTTTGCTTCAACACCTCCAGGGACAGTGACTCCACCACCTCCCTGGGCAGCCCATTCCAATGCCAATCACTCTCTCTGACAACAACTTCCTCCTAACATCCAGAATAGACCTCCCCCAGCACAGCTTGAGACTGTGTCCCCCTCTTCTGTTGCTGCTTGCCTGGCAGCAGAGCCCAACCCCACCTGGCTACAACCTCCCTGCAGGTAGTTGTAGACA
Source organism: Pogoniulus pusillus (assembly GCF_015220805.1). Lineage (NCBI taxonomy): Eukaryota > Metazoa > Chordata > Aves > Piciformes > Lybiidae > Pogoniulus > Pogoniulus pusillus. Next base: position 4,816,049 of record NC_087281.1, on the reverse strand, counting down.
GCAATGAGGTCTGCCCTGAGCCTCCTCTTCTGCAGGCTGCACACCCCCAGCTGCCTCAGCCTCTCCTCACAGGGCTGTGTTCCAGGCCCCTCAACAGCTTCCCTGCCCTTCTCTGGACATGTTCCAGTACCTCAACATCTCTCTTGAATTGAGGAGCCCAGAACTGGACACAGCACTCAAGGTGTGGCCTGACCAGTGCTGAGTACAGGGGCAGAATAACCTCCCTTGTCCTGCTGGCCACACTGCTCCTGATGCAGGCCAGGATGCCATTGGCTCTCCTGGCCACCTGGGCACACTGCTGCCTCATGTTCAGCTACTCTCTACCAGCACCCCCTGGTCTCTCTCTGCCTGGCTGCTCTCAGCCACTCTGTCCCCAGCCTGTAGTGCTGCTTGGGGTTGTTGTGGCCAAAGTGCAGAATCCTGCACTTGGCCTTGTTCAATCTCATCCCATTGGCCTCTGCCCACCCATCCAGCCTGTCCAGGTCCCTCTGCAGGGCTCTCCTACTTTCCAACAGATCCACACCTGCTCCTAGCTTGGTGTCATCTGCAAACTTACTGATGCTGGACTCAATCCCCTTGTCCAGATCATCAATAAAGATATTGAACAGGACTGGGCCCAGCACTGTTCCTGGGGGAACACCACTAGTGACAGCTGCCAACTGGATGTAGCCAAAGACATATAAGTCCTTTCTCTATTCACCTGTCACATTATCTGCCTTTGAGACTGGAGCCAAATGACTCTACAGCATCGGAAGAGTCTTTTCCTTCATCACATGAAAACACATTAAGAACTGTTCTGGAAATCTAACCTAATAAAGCAGCCTTAACAGGCTGGAGCATCTGGCCTTCTACATATTTTCCTTTAGCACTTCCACCAACTGTTGTTTGCTCATATCTGCTGGAGTCTGTTTATATAGATTCTGCCCAATCTGCTCTTTCTGATAATGTTCAAATTGTTGTGTGTTTGTCTGGAGAAACCAGGAAAAAGAAAAGAAAAATTATGTGCATTGAAATAGTTCCATGGTCTCTGGAATGACTTCATAGAATCACAGAATCAGTCAGAGTTGGAAGGGACCACAAGGATCAGCCAGTTCCAACCCCCCTGCCATGGGCAGGGACACCCTCCCCTAGAGCAGGCTGCCCACAGCCTCAGCCAGCCTGGCCTTAAACACCTCCAGCCATGGGGCCTCAACCACCTCCCTGGGCAACCCAGTCCAGGCTCTCACCACTCTCATGCTCAACAACTTCCTCCTCACGTCCATTCTAAACCTCCCCACCTCCATCTTTGCTCCATTCCCCCCAGTCCTGTCACTCCCTGAGATCCTAAAAAGTCCCTCCCCAGCTTTTTTGGAGGCCCCCTTCAGATGCTGGAAGGCCACAAGAAGGTCACCTGGGAGCCTCCTCTTCTGCAGCCTGCACAGCCCCAACTCTTTCAGTCTGTGCTCACAGCAGAGCTGCTGCAGCCCTCTGAGCATCCTTGTGGCCCTTCTCTGAAGACACTCCAGCATCTCCACATCCCTCTTGTAATGGGGGCTCCAGAACTGGATACAGTACTCCAGGTGGGGTCTCATTGAAGTGCAGTAGAGGGGGAGAATCTCCTCCCTGGCCCTGCTGGCCACACTTCTCCTAATGCAGCCTAGGCTCTGGTTGGCTTTCTGGGCTGCAAGTGCACACTGCTGGCTCATATTGAGCTTCTCCTCCAGCAGCACCCCCAAGTGCCTCTCCTCAGGGCTGCTCTCCAGCCACTCACTGCCCAGCCTGGATTTCTGCTTGGCATTGCCTCCTCCCAGCTGCAGGACCTTGCAGTTGGTCTTGTTGAACCTCATGAGCTTGGCTTGAGCCCACCTCTCCAGCCTGTCCAGGTCCCGCTGGTTGGCATCCCTGCCCTGCACCACACAGCTTGGTGTCATAATGTGATGATTAAAAGACACTAGACTTAAACTGAAATGAGCCTCATGAATGCTGGAAGCTCAAAGCACAGCAACATCTTAAACTGAAATCACTGAATCATAGAATCAGCCAGGTTGGAAGAGATCTCCAAGATCATCCAGTCCAACCTAGCACCCAGCCCTAGCCAATCAACTAGAACCTGGCCAGGATGCCATTGGCTCTCTTGGCCACCTGGGCACAAATGTTCCTCATCCATGCTGGAAGCTCAAAGTGCAGCAACACAATAACTGGAACTGCATGGAAAAGAAAGTAAGAATTGCTGAGCTAATTCTGCTATCAGACTGGAAAGTTATGCATGAAACAATTAGTACTAATCTCTGTGGATCTTGCATTTTGAAAATGAATTCATTTGCACAGCATATGTGTAGCTAATTAGAGACCAGATAACAATGGTTACAGTGTCTCGTAGATGACTCTCAGCTGTTACTGTCATACTTATTCCCATACTTATTCCCATGTTCACTGTACACTGTATGCCCAAATGCTTTATGTTTCTGCTGGAGTGTACAATAGGCTGAGGAAAAGGTGCTGTGGCCTGGATCATGTCCAGGTCCAGCTGTGGGCTGGATTGTGTCTCTGGAACGTGTCCAGAGAAGGGCAACAAGGCTGGTGGAGGGCCTGGAACACAAACCCCATGAGGAGAAGCTGAGGGAGCTGGGGGTGTTTAGCCTGGAGGAGGCTCAGGGGGGACATCATTGCTGTCTACAACTACCTGAAGGGAGGCTGTAGCCAGGTGGGGTTGGTCTCTTCTGCCAGGCAAGCAGCAACAGAACAAGGGGACACAGCCTCAAGTTGTGGCAGGGGAGGTCTAGGCTGGATGTTAGGAGGAAGTCGTTGCCAGAAAGAGTGATTGGCATTGGAATGGGCTGCCCAGGGAGGTGTTGAAGCAAAGCCTGGATGAGGCACTTAGTGCCATGGTCTGGTTAACTGGATAGGGCTGGGTGCTAGGTTGGCCTGGATGATATTGTGGGTCTCTTCCAACCTATGATTCTATGATCCCATCAGCAGTAGCTGGTTGCAAGTGCTGGCAGCAATGCCTGCACTGGACTCTGGAGGGGAGTAACTACTGTGTAACCCTGAAGGTGTTTTTGTGCCTGAGTCTACCTGATCAGCAGAACCCTTACTAAGACATAAAATGGCTTTACTAGTTTGAGCCTAGCTGGAATATTTTGGTGAGAAGATTTAGATGACAGGCTGTGAAAAGGAAACAGTGGTGATGTCTGCTGCACTCATAGGCTTGCTGAGATGGGTAACAAGAACACAAGTGTAGATAACAGAGTTGCAGTGGTTCTCTGTTGCAGCTGGTGCCTGTACTTCTCTCCCTATCCTGCTTTCTGTGCGACTAATCCTTCTGCTTCCTAACCCCCCTGGCCGAACCTCCAAACTCCCCTTGCACATAAGGCAAAGTCTGGGATAAGGTAAAGGGGTGGAAAGAAGGTGGCAGGGTGGTTGAGAGCCCCTCCTGGGGACACTGGTTTCTGGGAGGGCTGTTGTGTTTCTGTATTACCTTTACCTTGTCTATAGCTGCATGGATTGTAAACAGCTGCTTGGATATTGTGCTAAGCTGTAAATATAAAGCTTCATTCCTTAATTTCCAGCTCAGCTGAGTCTAGTCTGGGTGATTTCATGAGTGGGGAGGCAGGTAACACCCACACCATCACAATGGCCTAGACTTTAATTGCAAAACAAAAATACAAATCCCAAACAATGACCCAAACAACAAACAAGCTCCCAACAAACAAGCCTCCAAGAACCACCACGAGAGACTTCAGTTTCAGCACTTACCTTTGAAAGTAATGTCATTTTCTGTACTCCAGTGGTGCAGTAATTGTAGATGTGCTGGCTTCTCAGACATGTGCTCTTGCAAGGCCAGGTGCAAACCAAGGGGTCACTAAAGCAAGCCTGCCCACAGGTGAAAAGAGAGCTAGATTTGCTAGGTTTAGTGCCACGTGGCTCTGAAATCTCTCAGCAGCACCCCAGAAAAATGCATTTATATGCACATTTACAGAGCCTCAAGCTGAGGCATGCAGAACTTCAGGAGCAGCCAAAAAGCCATGGTGTGTGTGAGTTGCAGAGCAGAAGTCAAGAGCCCCAGGACTTTGCTCTGCACAGGAGCAGTAAAGAGGAGGCACTAGATGTCTAGGATGGAGCAATGGCTAATAGTTGAGTTTCCCTGAAGAGTTGGTCTCTTCTGCCAGGCAAGCAGCAACAGAAGGCGGCGACACAGTCTCAAGCTGTGGTGGGGGAGGTCTAGGCTGGATGTTAGGAGGAAGTTCTTGCCAGAAAGAGTGATTGGCATTGGAATGGGCTGCCCAGGGAGGTGGTGGAGTCACTGTCCCTGGAGGTGTTGAAGCAAAGCATGGCTGAGGCACTTAGTGCCATGGTCTGGTTGATTGGTTAGGGCTGGGTGCTAGGTTGGGCTGGATGATCTTGGAGGTCTCTTCCAACCTGGCTCATTCTATGATTCTATGATCCAAACATGTGGAATACCCCACAAGGGGTTGGTGTTCTTCTGGACCAAATTTTCTCTGCCATTTCCATTTCATTGTCTTCTACAGGTTCAGTCCAAGTGCACACCTGATGGTGCTACTGATTTTTATTAGGAAGCCAGAAAAAAAGAGAATAATCTTCCAACCTTCCTCCACCTCAGTTACATTGCCACAATCCAATCCAATCCATACCTACCTTGACCTGAGTGCATCTCCCACTGAAAAAACCTGGAACAATTCATTACTACACACAGCTGTTTTTTTCCTTACTTAGGGAGTAAAAAGATTAACCATCTTGGCATTCTATTTTTAAATAATAAATAGAAAATATTTATTTTACAGCATTTTCAAGATCATTTTGACAAAGAAAAGGCAGTTTTCATCAAGCATTTGACAGGCCAAAAGAAAGAACTTCTACAGGAAGCCTCACAGCTCATACATCTACATACACAAGGTGAGTTTTTGCTCTTTAGATATAGTTCTGTATGTGCATGTTTCCAGTTTTAGCAATTGCAAACTAAAAGCTAAGATACTGAATGTCAAGGAAACTACTCATGATATAAGTACATTGCAATAATAAAATCAGTGCTTAATATGTTCAAACCAGGCAGATATGAAAACAGCAGCAACTTGCCACATTGTTATCTCACTATTTTTTCTAAGGAGCAGGTCTCATCAATTGCCTCAGAGTTGCAGAATGTTGGTGTAATAGAAGAACCTTATACAGGCATTCAAAGTTAAATCCTACATCCATCCTTCTTCCTTCTCTCCACTTTCATGTTAGAGTGAAGCTTTCATAGAGTCATAGAATCAACCAGGTTGGAAGAGACCTCCAAGATCATCCAGTCCAACCTAGCACCCAGCCCTAGCCAGTCAGCTAGACCATGGCACTAAGTGCCTCATCCAGGCTTTTCATGAGCACCTCCAGGGACAGTGCCTCTTATCTCTGTGTTAGGATGTATACATGGCTGGTAGAGGGAAGTGACTTTGGTCAGCTACCAAGAAATTACAGTCAGTCATTCTGGGACACTGAACATTACTAGGCCTGAAGTAACTTTTAGTTCAGTGGAAATCAGTTTTAAATAGGGAAGTAGAATTCAGTCTTATGTTCAACAGAGCTTTTGGGTATGAAGGGAAGTTGTAGCCAGGTGAGGTTGGTCTCTTCTGCCAGGCAAGCAGCAAGAGAAAAAGGGGACACAGTCTCAAGTTGTGCCAGGGGAGGTCTAGGCTGGATGTTAGGAGGAAGTTGTTGGCAGAGAGAGTGATTGGCATTGGAATGGGCTGCCCAGGGAGGTGGTGGAGTTGCTATTCCTGGGGATGTTGAAGCAATGCCTGGATGAGGAACTTAGTGCCATGGACTGGTTGACTGGCTAGGACTGGGGGATAGGTTGGATTAGATGAGCTTGGAGGTCTCTTCCAGCCTGGTTAATTCTATGATTCTATGGTCTATGTGAGCCTGCTGTTCTTTTTTTTCCCACCCTTTTCAATCCATCTCAATTACCAACTTCCTGTGACTAGCTTTGGGCTACTGACAAGGTGTGTTTGGTTTGGAAATAACACAGCAAATCTTATACTAAGATTAGAAGCTCGAATTTGTTGCTAGTGAGGTGATCAGCAAAGAAAACTGGCATTATCCTCATTGCTTTAATGCATAATCAACATGAGAAAAAGCAAAGCAGAACAAAAAAACCACCATCATCAACATCCCTCCCCAAAAAAAGCCAACCAAACAACCAGACAAAAGCAGACAACAATCAACCAAGTGACCCTCAGGTTTCCTAGGTTCATTACAGAGACATCAATCTACTGGACAAAGACAGAACTGTGTCTTTGGGCAAAGGCATTTCGTGCTTTCCACATCAAGACAATGACAGCAACTGGCCACTGGTCATGTCAAAAGGAGCAAAGGGTTTGAACAAGGAGGCTGGTTATGAGCACCAGACAAACCTTTCAGTAGCACTGCTAAATAAGGAGAATGAAACAATGACGTTTGGATCTTTAGAGATCCAGTTCTGCATCCAGTTCTGGAGTCCCTATTATCAGAGAGATGTGGAGATGCTGGAGGATGTCCAGAGAAGGGCCAGGAGGATGCTCAGAGGGCTGGAGCAGCTCTGCTGTGAGGACAGACTGAAAGAGTTGGGGCTGTGCAGTCTGGAGCAGAGGAGGCTCCCAGGTGACCTTCTTGTGGCCTTCCAGGATCTGAAGGGGGCTCCAAAAAAGCTGGGGAGGGAGTTTTTAGGCTGTCAGGGAGTGACAGGACTAGGGGGAATGGAGCAAAGCTGGAGGTGGGGAGAGTCAGCCTGGATGTGAGGAGGAAGTTGTTGAGCATGAGAGTGGTGAGAGGCTGGACTGGGTTGCCCAGGGAGGTGGTTGAGGCCCCATGGCTGGAGGTGTTTAAGGCCAGGCTGGCTGAGGCTGTGGGCAGCCTGCTCTAGGGGAGGGTGTCCCTGCCCATGGCAGGGGGTTGGACCTAGATGATCCTTGTGGTCCCTTCCAACCCTGACTGACTCTGTGATTCTATGATTCTATGAATTGATGACTGGCAGCAGGGTTTCTTGAAATTCAAGTCAAAAGAAGGAAGAGTGGAAATAGACTGAATTCAGAAAGAACTCTGATAGAATATTCACCAGAAGCGTGGTTAAACCCAGGTTTGGGAACTATATTAACATGAAGGGATTCCTTTCAAACGTCTTTGGAAGTGAAGTGCAGAGCTGTGGGACAGACACTCAGCTAAACTCAACAGCACAGAAACAATTCGTAGCAGCTAAAAATCCTGTCCTCTATATGTCTACTATGCATACTTGTAAATAGGGTAATAGGAAGTATAATTAAGTTCAGACCACAGCCATTAGATCTGGACTTTGAAACACAGCAGTCATTAGGGAGCCTTGGATTACGCCCATCTCTAGGGAACACTTGAAGGACAGAGGAGGAGGAGGAGGAGGAATGAACCACACAACGAGAGCTGGTGCCTAAGGTAAAATACCTAGAAGTGGTGCCTAAGATAAAATAATATATATTAAATAGAACTGAAAACAATGGACAGAACACCATTAAGAGATGAAAAGAAGAACCACTTATAACAAACCCTGTGAATGGATGCACACATTAAGCACTGATGAAATTTCCTGCCTGGGCATGATTTTATTTTAAATTATATGAAGCAACAAAATAGTTTCATTACTTTTCCCTGTCTCACCTTTCTAGTGGCACAGACATCATTCCTAAACCATGCTTTTTTTTTTTCTCTTTTGTTAACCACACTTGCTGCAAACATGTAAAACAACAAGTTTTTGATGCACTGGTTATTAATTCCATATGTCTACTTCATAAACTACTTGCAAAACAAAGCGCCCTGTTGTAAGGGCAGCAACCATCTCATCTTGTATATGAAAACCCAAAAGATGTGGCAGCACAGCGTACAAACCTCCAAAGAGCTACTGAATGTTGGTAACGATGCAATAGAAAACGTGACTGGAACGTAAAAATATTCATAGTATAGAGGACAACCTCCCAGGGGTAGTAATTGGACGTTGCACTTCACTCATACCTTACGCACGCATACAGAAACACAGACGCACGCTCGCGCTCTCGCCTCTAGAGCGAGTCTGCCACCGCCGGTACGGAACTGCCCTTCTTCAGAGTGATAGTTGTTGCTCTAAGTGTACAGCTGTTTCCCAGTGGATCTGAGTCTCGAGTAGCTCGAAGGGGTGATGTCGTCACACGGCAAAGGTGTCGCGCTGTGAGAAGGTAGCCAATAGATACAGTTCTGCTACAGGCAATGTCGTGTAACGGTTCAGCCGCGTGGCTTGCAATCTTATACCAAAAGGCAGTTTCCTAAGCCTTGACCACATTACAACAGCAAGGGCTTTATTCAGAAACCTCTCCAGTTTAAACTTGATCACGTTTCTTGCTCTTTGTTCACAATAAGTGTTTAAACCCCCCCCCCCAGATCCCCACAGAAGCAGCCTAGTATGAAGACAAACTGTTCCGACAGAAGTCAGTAAGAGCCATACACTTTCACATCCTCTCAGCTCATCTCCCCAAAAACACATATGTGGCTGTGCCACCTTTAGACAGCAGGAAAAGAAGTCGTTTCTGCATCTATGTCTCACATAGGAGTAGCTTCCTTCCTCCTCACACCACACCGTAGCCTTCCACCTGCTGGATGTGTTGCTTCCACCGCGGACAGACCGCAGCTATGAGCTGTGATAATGACTTCTCCAGGTCAGGCTTCCCAGAGTTCTTTTCAAGCATTGCCAAGAGAGGGTGTAGCTATGTGTGGTTTCTTTGTGGTTTTTCTGTGTTATTAAGGGTTTGTTGTTTTTTTTTTGGCTAAAGAAGTTGTCTCTCAGGTTTGTGCTTTGTTATGGTTTCCTATTACTTTTTCTCAAAGTACAGTGGTTTTTTGTTTTTAACAGCTAGAGAATTTTGAGCCCTCAGAATGGATTTTTTTGTTTGTTTTTCTTCCATTTATTTAAGTGCAAGACGAAGCTTTTGCCCTGTCATATGTGGCTTTGTTCTCTGCTCTTTCTCTCTCTCCCCAGCCCTTGGAGACTTTTCTCCCCAGGGCCTCCCCGCAGGTAGCTGCACAAGTCCTTGTCTTTTTCAGTGTCTACAGGGTGGATGAGCTTTGCTTATAATCCCTCAGGATGACAGAGGCATAGGTCACATCTGGGGGGGTGCAGAGCACCGACTCCGAGACGGGCGAGCTAGGCACAGAGCTGCCCGAAGCCACTGAGTCCCGGAAAGGGGACGGCGGCGTCAGCGCTGGAGAGTCTTCCAAAGTCAGTTTACTGGTTGCTGCCTCCTCCTCCTCCTCCTCTGGGTTCTTCTCATAGACATATCCCTGAATGAGCTTCAGCTTCTCGCTCTCCACTTCCTCGGCCAGGGGAGACAGGGGGTCCTCGCTGAAGGCGGCCACCTGCAGAGGTGTCAGAGGCAGCTGCTGCGGAGCGGGAGGCTGCAGACCGTTCCCCGAGCCGGGCGCAGGGAGGATGGCATTTAAGTCGGGTATGCCAGTGGCAATCTTGTTGACCACTCCTTGCAGCTGGTCCATGAGAGACTGTGGCTGCAGGGGCAGGGTCTTGGAGGGCTGCTCAGGCAAGAAGAGTTGGGTCTCCTCCACTGTGGCCTGCAGTGGGGGGGTCGACATCACCTTCCTGTGCACCACCATGGAGGGGCTGCTGGACTGGTTGAGGTGAATGGGCTCTCTATCTTCCTCCTCCTCCGTGTTGCACAGATTCTTGCTGCTGATGTCAGTAAAAGTCAGGCTCTTGCTTTGGCTGTGTTGGCTTTTAGTGAGGGGTTTGATCACCGCTGTCTGATTGCACCCTGTCTCCTGGTTCTTCACATGCACTGAGAGTCTGTGCCATGTGTGTTCCCCTTTGGGAGTTTCTCTTCCACCTGGTTCAGACCATGACACAGACTTTCCATTAGAACTATGAATAAAATAAAGATGGGTTTATTTGCATTTACATTACACAGACACAGGCAGTATAACAAACAAGCCTACAAAAATACAGTTGCTTTGCCTCATTAATAACCTCCCCCTTCCAGTTCATGTCCTCCCAGAAGTACTACAGAAGGAAAGAACAGTGTATTTTAACAGCAGCAATTGCTGTGATTTTGGTCCAAAGGCAATTGCTCTCTGCTGCTTTCCCACCCTACAGCCAGCCTGGAAACCCGAGCCTGTAGGAAGGGCTCTAGGAGGGCTGGCAGTCTTTCTGGGACTCATTTATCTAAGTTTGCTCTCCCCACCTTGCAGGAGGGAAGGAAAAATAAAGAGGGGAAAGTCACAGGGAGAGCTTTAGTCAAGCCTGATTTACAGCTGTTTGGAAATCATGTTTTCCAATTCTTGGACAGAAAACAAGCCACAACCTTGGCCCTTGGCACAGAGAGGAATTGTTACTGACCCCTCCTTTCCCTTCTATTCCCTGGCCCCTCTTTGCACTTAAGAATGCATTAGCTACTACAGAAATTAAGGACTCCCAGGGCCTCCATCAGGCAGGAGGCAAACACATTTCTTTCTGAGTGACTATTAGTTACCAACCAGGATAAAATGCTGTGGTTGAAAACAGTTGTGTGGGTGGAAGAACAAGCAGCTACATGATCATGGCAAGTGAAACCCTCTGACCTGTGGGCTGGATCTCATCAAAACTCTGGGCTGTTTGGCTGAGCGAGGACCTGAGGGTCAAGTCCATCCCTGAGGAACTGCAGGGTTTTTGCCCTCCCTTGTACCTTTGCAGAGAGCAGCACTCAGAGTGATAACTCATTAGCAGCTGGTGGGACAGCGAGCTGAGCTGTGCTGAAGGGGACCAAGCAGTTGTTTAATTACAGGTCAGGCAGTAAGGATCATTTAACAACTCATACATATCACCTGCTTGCAAACCAGAGGCGGAAAGACTTTCTGAGATAATTTAGTAGAAGCAGCCTTCTCTCAGGGTTTCATCCCTCAAGGGATAGGAGTAAACAAAGCACTACTTTTCAGAACCTGAGATTGCAGCATGGGTGGGAAACAACCTGAGTGGGAGGTTGGAGCAGCAGCATTGCCTCCTACTACTGTGCACGGCAGCTGAGATCTCTTCCCTTACATACAGCCTCCAACATGGTTGTCAGCACTTTGCTTTTCCTTGCTGGAATTCCTGTGCTTCTACTTTGCAATTTCATTTGGGAAAGGAAGGAAGGAAGGAAGGAAGGAAGGAAGGAAGGAAGGAAGGAAGGAAGGAAGGAAGGAAGGAAGGAAGGAAGGAAGGAAGGAAGGAAGGAAGGAAGGAAGGAAGGAAGGAAGGAAGGAAGGAAGGAAGGAAGGAAGGAAGGAAGGAAGGAAGGAAGGAAGGAAGGAAGGAAGGAAGGAAGGAAAAGGAAGAAAGAAAGGAAGAAAGAAAGAAAGAAGAAAAGAAAGAAAGAAAGAGAGGAAGTAAAGAGAGAAAGAAAGACTTTTTCAGCTGGAAAAAAATATAGAACATGGATAATGTTTGCAGAAAAGAAATGTGCAAAATAATGTGGCACTTTTCTGCTGAGAAGTAAATATTCCTGGGGGGGGCAAAAATGAAATTGAGATGGATCCAAGATGGGAAGTCCATCTCCTGCTCTAAATTCCCAAGTGCTGGACCCATGACTCACCACCTCTGTGAGAACTGGCTCACAAGAAAGGGCCAATCTAAAAAATTCCTAACTCCCCAAAGCATGTAGTTCATAGAATCAGAATCAGTCAGGGTTGGAAGGGACCACAAGGATCAGCCAGTTCCATCCCCCCTGCCATGGGCAGGGACACCCTGCCCTAGAGCAGGCTGCCCACAGCCTCAGCCAGCCTGGCCTTAAACACCTCCCTGCGCGAGGGGCCTCAACTACCTCCCTGGGCAACCCAGTCCAGCCTCTCACCACTCTCATGCTGAACAGCTTCATCCTCATGGCCAGTCTGAATCTCCCCACCTCCATCTTTGCTCCATTCCCACTAGTCCTGTCACTCCCTGAGAGCCTTCCCAGCTTTTTGTAGGCCTCCTTCAGGCCACAAGAAGGTCACCTGGGAGCCTCCTCTTCTCCAGACTGCACAGCCCCAACTCTTTCAGTCTGTCCCCATAGGAGAGGTGCTGCAGCCCTCTGAGCATCCTTGTGGCCCTCGTAGCTGGTAGGACCTGGAGCTGTTTCTACTTAGGGCTTTAACCCAGAGCAAAAAGAAAACTCAAGTTCCCCAGAAGGAAACCTCTCTCTTATAATGTTCAATAAGGAGATAAGACTGAAAGCTTAGAAGCACTCCTGATTTAATCAATATTAGCTGGCATTTTTTTCTAAGTTCTATAGAGATCAGCAAATGAAAGCAATTGTTGGGTGTGAAAGAGTTTCAAAGTAATAGTTTAGCCTCCCAAGATTTTAACATACCAATATCTACAAGCATCACCTATTTTGTCTGCTTTAACTTCAAAACAGGTCTCCTCTTGTAGAAAGAATAAGTAAGTGCTTTCATACTGTATTGTGCTGGTGCTATAGCTTGAAAATAATGCAAAGGGCTCTTCTGAAAAAGCCTTGATGATTATCTGCTCTCTCTTATGCTAAGTCCACTTCTGCATCATTTAGCTCTTCATATCTAGCTTTGGTGTGTCATCACACTTCTGAATTCCTCTTCACACCATCTGTTTAGTCTCTGTCTCATTTTCTTCCCAAGATTTTGTATTTTACATCAAAGGCAAGCGCTGCTATTTTAAGGCACTCACTACCTCTGTCTTCAGATCTTCATCCTATTCAGACTTCTGGAGCGTTCTCCATAATGTACTTAATGAGCTCCAGTCACCAGCAGTATGTAAATCAAGCTGTGCAGTGACTGCCCTACCCAAAGGTGACCCAACCGCTTCATCAGGCTTTGGCTGTTGCTCACCTACTTGACAGGGAAAGCTGGTGCTGCCAAAGTGCTTGCCTCCACCTCTCACACCTTACTCAGGTGGCCTTGTGGCAAACAGCTTTAGAGCTGCAATGCTTCTCCTTGGGGTCAATCTTAGAATTTCTGCTGTCCTACTCAGTCTCTTGCTCCAGCTCTTTCCCTCAGCCTGCTCTCCTTGCTGCACCCATAAGCAGAATCTGAGACTCTCATAGAAATAGCTGGGCTCTGTCTTGATGGACAGCTGGTATGGAGTCACACCAAGACTGACACAGTCAAGCAGCATTAACAGCTAACATGCAAGCAAAATGCTTGTTATCCTGGAAGAAAGAGCAGCCTTGTTGAATGGCATTAACTGACATTTAGGGGACAAGAGGAGAGAGAGATGCACCGAGTCTCAATCAGACAGAGATCAACTCGCTTGTGCAAAGCAGCGGTGACAATCCTGACTGTGTGCTGGATAATATGGTCACAACCTGCTGACTGCCACCTTCTCCTTTGAAGGATGTAGTCATAAAAGAAGGTGAGGATCAAAATAATCTGCCTGCTGTAATGGGAGAAGGAATGATTTTTCTCACAGAAGCAGGAGAGGGCACCCAAGCAGATCACAGTTGGGTGGGTAACTGGGAGCACGATGTTCAGTTGCACATTGATGGAGTGGGGGGTGGGGGCTAACTGGTGCTTCCTTTCCTTTGTTGTCAGACTTAGAATTGCCCAAACCTACCTCCTTGTAGTCACTACAGGAACTAAAATGCCACAAACATTAGGACTTATTGTGACATCCTAGTGGTCCCCTCTGTGAAAATAAAATCTTAGGATGGAACATTAAAGACAACATGAGAAGGGCTTATAGAGTCAGTCAGGGTTGGAAGGGACCACAAGGATCATCCACTTCCAACCTCCCTGCCATGCCCAGGGACACCCTACCCTAGAGCAGCCTGGCCACAGCCTCAGCCAGCCTGGCCTTGAACACCTCCAGCCATGGGGTCTCAACCACCTCCCTGGGCAACCCAGTCCAGGCTCTCACCACTCTCATGCTCAACAACTTCCTCCTCATGGCCAGTCTGAATCTCCTCACCTCCAGCTTTGCTCCACTCCCCCTAGCCTGTCACTCCCTGAGAGCCTGAAAAATCCCTGCCCAGCTTTTTTGTAGGCCCCTTCAGATACTTTTTCAGCTTTTCTCTAGGCTCTCTTCAGATACTGAAAGGCCACAGGAAGGTGAATATCCCAGCAACAGCAGCATCGCTTTGGGTCTGCTGAGACTTGCTGGGGAGATGGGAAGTTATTCTGCCAAGGGACTGAGAAGCAGGTACATGACTGATGTATTCCTGTGTCTCAACAATCAAATGCCAGACTGCAGTCACTAATGGCTTTGGGAGGCAGCTCAGTCTCATCCATGGGTGTGCTCTCTTGCAGCGCCCAAGAGTTGGGGCTAGGCAGCATGCAGCTGCTGAGGGCTGGCACCAAGGAGATGCTGCTTGGAGCTTATCAACTTTTATCAGCAAAAATTAGGTCCAAAACCTGAACTATCTTATCAGATAAGGTCAGGGTCAGGTACTGTCCTGTTGACAAGTGGTGTTCCAGCCTTCACAGAGTGGGCTACACTTACTGGCTACCTTACAAGTGTGCTCCAGAAAGCAGCACACATGGGATGTAAGTGCATCCCTGTGCACTTACACAGAGATGGCCAGCCTTTGGAGACAGTGGGGGAGCAGAGCAAAGGACTGGCCCCAGCCAAAAGCTGTGCAGTGAACAAAATCAGCCCAAAGAGCAACTGCTGGTAGATGGCTTCCTAGGAAAGCCAGCACAGGAACTTCTGCCTTGCCCACAGAAATGCCCTTAGCCATACACAGGCTTTCTCCAGCCCTGCAGTCACATAAGATGCAGCAGTGAGTATGAGCAAAGTTGTGTCCCACTGTGGACTCACTGTGCCCAGTACACAAGGCACTTAGTGCCATGGTCTAGTTGATTGGACAGGGCTGGGTGCTAGGTTGGACTGGATGATGTTGGAGGTCTCTTCCAACCTGGTTGATTCTATGACTCTCTGAAAATGTAAGGTTAACAGCTGAACTGCAGCACATTGCAGGTGCCTTGTCAGCATCCCCAAGGTCTCTCCCATTACTGCCTCCCTTTCAGTAAGGCTGCAGGGGCATAAAGTTTGATAAAGGAAGTGAACTGATTTAACCCAGGGTGGTGGTATCAACCTGTGCTACCCTGGACCCTCCTCTCAGAGCTGCAGCAGTCAGGCCTGCCACTCAGCAGCAGAGCAAGCCACGCTGGCTAGCATGCTCCTTTCTACAAGCCTAATTTGGGGAGCATTGCTTCTATGGACTCACCCTTCTTGCTAAGCTGAGTCTAACTTCTCTGGGGCTCACCTAAGAGCTGTCACTGAGCAGAGTCTGTATATAGTGTATGCTCATGTCTTTTGCCTGACATTATCACTTTAAATGAACAAATATATTCACAAACCAACTTGCCTTAGTCCACTTAGACTGTAATCTCTCTCTCGGTGATAAGAGGACCTAATAAGAGTTCTCACAGCCTGACTCCAGTGCTCTCTGTGGTGCTCTGTAATTAGAGCAAAGTTTAACCTCCCACTTAGATTTCCAGAAATTTAAATTACTCAACTAACTTTTCCTTGTCACTCCCCTCCCTTATTTTTAGGACTAATTTGCTTTAGGCATGGGTCATGATGTTCTAGATAAATGAGAGAGCTGCTTTAAATGCATGATGGAAAATGCAACACAAAATGCAGGAGCTCATAATGCTGTCAGGAGCAAAACTTCATGACACTTTAAGTTGTTATCAGTGAGCAGAAGCCCAGAGCTGCTTTTCCAACCTTCTATCTTGCCACTGGCCTATGTGAAGTGGATCTAGTCTACTCATGTCCTTCATGAGTATGTGAAGTGGATCTAGTCTACTCATGTCCTTCATGAGTATGTGAAGTGGAGCTAGTCTACTCATGTTCTTCTTGAGTATGTGAAGTGGATCTAGTCTACTCATGTCCTTCATGAGTATGTGAAGTGGATCTAGTCTACTCATGTCCTTCATGAGTATGTGAAGTGGAGCTAGTCTACTCATGTTCTTCTTGAGTATGTGAAGTGGATCTAGTCTACTCATGTCCTTCATGAGTATGTGAAGTGGAGCTAGTCTACTCATGTTCTTCTTGAGTATGTGAAGTGGATCTAGTCTACTCATGTCCTTCATGAGTATGTGAAGTGGATCTAGTCTACTCATGTCCTTCATGAGTATGTGAAGTGGAGCTAGTCTACTCATGTTCTTCTTGAGTATGTGAAGTGGATCTAGTCTACTCATGTCCTTCATGAGTATGTGAAGTGGATCTAGTCTACTCATGTCCTTCATGAGTATGTGAAGAGGATCTAGTCTACTCATGTCCTTCATGAGTATGTGAAGTGGATCTAGTCTACTCATGTTCTTCATGCTTGCTAATTTCCTTCCCCAGACTTGAGGTCAGACCCTCAGAGCTGGATCAAAGGTTGTCCCCTGACATGCCCTGATCATTCAGACAGGGCAAAGTAGGCCATGGACTTCATGTTTGTGCTACTGTGGAAGCAAGTTGCTGCTAGGCTCATACCTCCTGTTAGAAGCAGGGAATTATTTCCACATTTAACAGCTCAGATATAGCCACTTTGGAACTTAACAACTGCACATATGTACATAGGCTCTTTTGCACAACTGTAAATTCAGAGGGGTGAGGGAAATGCTCAGTGCAACACTTCAGCATGACTTAAGTGTGTATCACAGATCTGACACAGCTCAGCAAAGGCCTGAGAATATTACACTGACAATGTGTATAAAGGGCTGACTAATTAAGTATTTTGGAAGAAAAAAAACCCAAATAGCTCTTAATATGTTGCTTGGAAAAGAAAAATCTACTTATTCTAATACAGAATAAAAAGCTCAGGATAATAAACACTCTGCCCCAAACAGCAACAAATCCTTCCAGTGTTCAAGAAACAGAGATCCAAACCCTGCAAATCAAAATGAAATTACCAAATCCTCTTACTGATCAATGCTTTCTAATTTATTCTGTGCTTATCAATAACTAATGCCCAACAAAAATCCAAAGTGAATGCATCCTACTGGACCACCTCTGTAATTTCTTTTAAAAGATTTTAAAGTTGGTGCTTAGTGTAAACCACCACAGATCCTCTGATAGCAATGGAGAAGCACAGTTGTGTTATCTGAAGATGTGTCTCACACTGCACACTTGGGTAAGTGTGTATGGACAGGCTGGATGGGTGGGCAGAGGCCAATGGGATGACATTGAACAAGGCCAAGTGCAGGGTTCTGCACTTTGGACACAGCAACCCCAAGCAGCACTACAGGCTGGGGACAGAGTGGCTGGAGAGCAGCCAGGTGGAGAGGAACCTGGGGGTGCTGGTAGAGAGTAGCTGAAGATGAGGCAGCAGTGTGTGTCCAAGAGAGCCAATGGCATCCTGGCCTGCATCAGGAACAGTGTGGCCAGCAGGACAAGGGAGGTTATTCTGCCCCTGTACTCAGCACTGGTCAGGGCACACCTTGAGTACTGTGTCCAGTTCTGGGCTCCTCAATTCAAGAAGGATGTTGAGGTGCTGGAAGGTGTCCAGAGAAGGGCAACAAAGCTGGTGAGGGGCCTGGAGCACAGCCCTGTGAGGAGAGGCTGAGGGAGCTGGGGGTGTGCAGCCTGCAGAAGAGGAGGCTCAGGGCAGACCTCATTGCTGTCTACAACTCCCTGAAGGGAGGCTGTAGCCAGGTGGAAGGTGGCCTCTTCTGCCAGGCAAGCAGCAACAGAACAAGAGGACACAGTCTCAAGTTGTGGCAGAAGAGGTCTAGGCTGGATGTGAGGAGGAAGTTGTTGGCAGAGAGAGTGATTGGCATTGGAATGGGCTGCTCAGGGAGGTGGTGCAGTCGCTGTTGCTGGAGTTGTTGAAGCAAAGCCTGGCTGAGGCACTTAGTGCCATGGTCTGGTTGACTGGCTAGGGCTGGGTGCTAGGTTGGGCTGGATGATCTTGGAGGTCTCTTCCAACCTGGTTGATTCTATGATTCTATGATTCTATGACAGTGCAGCCAGTGGCAATACCTAAACTGAAGCACAGCTAATAGAACCTGAAAACTGCAATGTTTTGAGTGCAAACTTCACCCTATTGCCACAGGAAGCTTAGTCACAGCACTCCTCGTTTGTGATATACAGATCTCCCTAACAGGCTGCAGTAGCTAAAGCTGCTGGTAAGGCATGTGGGTTTGCCGGGTGTGCCTGAAAGTTTCCATGGCAACGAATGTGCAGCTTCAGCTGACAAGAAGCCTGAAACTCAAAGCTGATGTTTCTGAGTTTAATATGACAATAACAGTTTGTGATTCTATACTTTCCTCCTCCTGCCTTCCTGACTATCTGCAGGGTCACACAGAGAACAGTGCTGATGCCAAATACAGCGAATATCAAAACACAAGAGTTTCAAGCCTTTGCAACTGATTGCTTCTAACTGGAGGGTCAGGGAAACCATAGCAGCTGTGGTGATTTCTAGCATGCTGTGTAGCAAAGCAGACCTTCTGCAGGGAAATCCAGACCTACAAACTGAGGTGGTGGCTGAGCCTCAGGCATGAGGCCAGGTGGTGGTGATGGGCATCTGGGGGATATGATGGACACTGCTGGATACCTACTGCTCAGCCTGTGCTATGTGGCCACAGGGAGGTCAGACAGTTGGTTGTCTATGGAAGATGTGTCCTGCCTCTGGCTGTAGTGCAACACTGCCAGGCCTCTGAAAGCATCAGCCCTAGCTGGAGAGAGAGGGGCAGGAGCAGGCAAAGAAGCCAAAATAACAAGCCTCATGCTCAGCAGGTCTGAAAAGCTCTTCTGCTTTTCAGATTTTTTCTTATCTGCCACCAGAGCAGTTGGAGTCACACCAGAGGTGTCTCTCAGGAGCTCATGTAGATGAGGATTTATACATATATGTATTTCCAGTGTTGCCATGCAAAAAGCAGGAGGTTCAGCCTTCCCAGCTCACAGCAGTTTTGCAGCTGCTGCCTATGCTTTTTGGAGATAATCTGTTGTTGTTCTGCTTGCCTTTGCCTCCCAATGGTGTGCCTGCACTGGACTCCCATTTTATCATCACTTTGTCCACCAGTTGGTGATCTCTGCCTTGGAAACGTGCAGCACTTGTTCCAGCTCAGAAAAGAAGGACATGTTGTTGCTCAACTGGAAGCTTATACTAAAATGTTTGTATTGCTCCTTCCATTGGATTTGTAAAGTTTGCCTTTCATAGAATCAGTCAGGGTTGGAAGGATCTTCCTGTTCCAACCTCCCTGCCATGGGCAGGGACACCTTGCCCTAGAGCAGGCTGCCCACAGCCTCATCCAGCCTGGCCTTAAACACCTCCAGCCATGGGGCCTCAACCACCTCCCAGGGCAACCCATTCCAGGCTCTCACCACTCTCATGATCAACAACTTCCTCCTCACCTCCAGTCTGACTCTCCCCACTTCCAGCTTTGCTCCATTCCTCCTAGCCCTGGCACTCTCTGACAGCCTAAAAAGTCCTTCCCCAGCTTTTTTGTAGCCCCCTTCAGATCCTGGAAGGCCACAAGAAGGTCACCTGGGAGCCTCCTCTTCTCCAGACTGCACAGCCCCAACTCTTTCAGTCTGTGCTCACAGCAGAGCTGCTGCAGCCCTCTGAGCATCCTCGTGGCCCTTCTCTGGACACGCTCCCAAAGTGAACCTTTCAGGGTGGCAGTTCTGGTTGTTGCACAGTCCCTGTAAAACCATCACTACTGCTCCCAACATATGATGCATTGTTAAGTGTTTCTTCTGAACTGCAAATCAGAAGGGGCAGATTTGATCGAAGTAGCATCCCGGCTACCTGTCCACAGATGGCACAGATTGTCAGAGGCACATACAGAGCTATGCTGCTTTGCTACTGGTTAATGTAGCCAGCAACATCTCTGGCTGGAGAGAGACAGCACTATTCAAACTGCTGTGTCAGTGATCACAGGCAGCTTTCCACCTAGCCATGTTCCCTGGGGTGGAGAGCAGGACTGTTTGACACCTGCGGTTTGTCAGATGGAAAGGAGCATAAAAGCTGACGTGGGAGAAATGAGGCGAGGCCTTTCTTTTTCTGCCACAGCTAGCATGCTTTCTCACTGGGGTCGTGTTTGCTCAGAGAGGGCAGCATTTGCCCTTCTTGTTTCTGAAGGGCTGAGCTTTGCTATTGGCCACCAAGTGCAGAATCTGAAGAGCTTTCAGAAATCATCCAGGAAATATTGATCTGCTGTTTTTAAAGGCACTGGAGAGCAGCAACCCTACGTTGCTAGGTCAGATTCTGCTGGCTTTCTGCACATGTGCATCTCCATGATTTCCCTGTTCTGCTTATCCCACCAAACCAGTGTTCTCTGTGTTCCTTCTGCTGGCTCTGCAGCAGCAGTTGAGTACCAAGCACAAGGAGCAGGAGCCATGCACAGCACGTGTCTTGCCGTGAGACAGCCACTAGATTGCTGCTTAAAGCACACAGGAAAAAGTCACCTCCATGCAAAACTACAATAAAAAGAAGGTGTGGGGGGGAATTGTTTGCTGAATGGAAAAAGAAGATAAAATTAGTACAAAAAGGGGATGTGCTTGCAAAGTTGCAGGTATTTACAACTGAAATGGAAGGCTTTTAAAAGATAAAAAAGCCAAAGCTTCAAAAAATGCATTCAGTGTCCTCTTCATCACATCAAACAAGGCATTGTGCGAGACAGGGGGCAGAAGCAGACTTCCCATCTTTAATGGCATGCACCACATTTGTCCCAGCATCAGACATGAGAAACCAATGAGAAAGAGAAAGCAAGGGGTGAAAGCACTCTCGGTCATGCAGCTTCTCTTACGCATTCACTGCAGTGTGGGGGTTTTCAAAGCTGCACATGTGCCGACGGACACTGGCTGGTGGGCGAGAACTCTGGCTGCCTCTTCCTGAAGAGTGAAAAGAGAAAGACACCCAGTGAGTGGTTATACACATGTGCACACATGATGGCTTTACCACTCAGTAGGGTGCCTGGCCCTGACCTACATCTAAGGATCACTGGGGCTTTGCCCATCTTTTTTTTTCCTCTGGTCACCTCAAATTCCACACAGATCTCTCCATGGCTCCAGCGTGGTGCTGTTTAAATAGGTTCTTGCGGTGTTCATTCCCACATCCTTTGCTGAGCCCTGATGCACTTTGTATACCAGATGGTAAGGGCTGCTGTGCATCTAGCTGTTAGGAGGGACTTCTGCCCCTGGTATTCTCAACACAGGGTGAAATGATGAAAAAGGAGCATCTTCCTTTTGGCATCTTATTTATACAAGCATCACCAGAAGATTTTGCTGATGGGAGTTTTTAATGTGCATTCAGCTACTACTTTTCCCTGTGTCTTGTTCTTCCAGTACACTTTTCTAAAGGTTTCCTTTCTTTTGCCTTCTGATCTGCAGCTGAACAGGTGCTAGCTTTCATCCTGTGTGACTTCTCTACGTGTGATGCTTCTCTTTTCAAGGATATGTTGTCCTTATTGAGACAGACACAAAAATGAACGGTCGCCTAAGCAGCTCTCTCTGCAATGGTAGCTCCAAAAGTGATTGCAGGCTGCAGGTCGAGCCATGAATATAAGGAAATGTCCACCTCGTTTCTCTCCTCTTCCTTACCAGATCAAGTGAGCACAAACTTTCATTTGTCTTCCCCAGTCTCCATGAAAATAGATACACACACACACACGCACGTGCTTTAACAAAAAACCTCAGGTGTTTTGCACATGGAACGTGTCAATGAATTTCTGCAACCACAAAAAATGGGTCATTGTGCTGCAAATGAGATGCAAACAAAATTCCAGCATTTTCCCCCCATCAAACACTAACAATGCATGCTTGCCAGACTCCTCTTTATCTCAGAACAACATGTGGATGCTATGTGCACCTACTACACGCTCCGTAAAGCCGCTCATTAGCCAAACAAGCCATTCCTCTCTCCACATACTAAAGCACCAGGGCACAGCAGGATGTACACAGATGACATGCATACCCATTTTGGAGAGGTAGATGCCTTGAGATGACTTCTGAACTATTATGAATAAAACACAAATAAGACATACTGCTGAGCAATTGTGTAAGCCTCTTCACTTTGATGTCTCTAGAAAAGTGAAGTGCAACGAGGTCTCTAAGATTTAGAATCATAGAATCAGTCAGGGTTGGAAGGGACCACAAGGATCAGACAGTTCCAATCCCCCTGCCATGAGCAGGAACACCCTACCCAAGATGAGACTGCCCACAGCCTCAGCCAGCCTGGCCTTAAACACCTCCAGCCATGGGGCCTCAACCACCTCCCTGAGCAACCCAGTCCAGCCTCTCTCCACTCTCATGATGAACAACTTCTTCCTCACCTCCAGTCTGACTCTCCCCACCTCCAGCTTTGCTCCATTTCCCCTAATCCTGTCACTCCCTGACAGCCTCAAAAGTCCCTCCCCAGCGTTTTTTGAGCCCCCTTCAGATCCTGGAAGGCCACAAGAAGGTCACCTGGGAGCCTCCTCTGCTCCAGCCTGCACAGCTCCAACTCTTTCAGTCTGTCCTCACAGCAGAGCTGCTTCAGCCCTCTGAGCATCCTCATGGCCCTTCTCTGGACACACTCCAGCATCTCCACATCCCTCTGATAATAGGAGCTTGAGAACTGGGTGCAGTACTTCAGGTAGGGTCTCAGCAGAGTGGAGCAGAGGGGGAGAATCACCTCCTTACCCTGATGGCCATACTTCTCCTGCTGCAGCCCAGGCTCTGCTTGGCTTTTTGGGCTGCAAGTGCACACTGCTGGCTCCTGTTGAGCTTCTCATCCAGCAACAGCACCCTCAAATTCCTCTTCTCAGGGCTGCTCTCCAGCCACTCACTGCCCAGCCTGGATTTCTGCTTGGCATTGCCTCCACCCAGATGCAGGACCTTGCAGTTGGTCTTGTTGAACCTCATGAGCTTGGCTTGAGCCCACCTCTCCAGCCTGTCCAGGTCCCTCTGGCTGGCATCCCTGCCCTCCAGCCTGTCTGCTGCACCACACAGCTTGGTGTCATAATGTGGTGATTAAAAGGCAATCATGATTAGAAATTTAGCTACTGTAGTATCTCCTACATCCTATTAAAGCTTCAGAGATTATTAAGCTTCTGCTTAAACAGGATGTTCACTGTTTGGACAGACCTCCAGCCTCCTTCATCTACTGACAGAATAAGAGCTTTGTACTTTCTCTGCATGCTTTGTCGAAGTTTGCTCACAGGAGAGCACTGCACAAAGCAAGTAGCAACATGCAGTTAATTATCTGAGAGAAGAATTCAGTTCTAAGTGTGTTTCACATACGCTCAGTGCTGTAGGTACAACAGAGGGCACACAGCCACAGCCAGCCTTGATAAAGGACCCTGAAAATGATGGAAGATTTCAGAGCACTGCTTGGGACTGGAGTCTTCCTGAGTCAGTTATCTTCCCTCAGCTACTCCAACTTGCTGTTGCTTCTGGCCTATTTATTTGAATCCACACCCCTGCCCCCTTCCTTGTATTTCTTCTTATTCAGATATAGTCCCAGAGTTAATTCAGAGCATTTTGCTCTCCAAGCTTTGAGCAGCTGTAGGTCTTGTTAGGAAATGCTCCTGCGTGAAAGGAAGACAGAAGCCTGCATCCTCAGGCAGTCCAAAGCCTGCATCCTCAGGCAGTCCAAAACACTTCCTAACACGTTGGAGATGGAGCTGCAGTTGTGGTCTGCAAGCAAAATCAGACACAGATGTGACATGTGACACTCAAATGCCTCTCTGGGTTTGCATTCTATGGGAGGCTCTCATTAAAATGCTCCAACAAAGCAGTAGTCTGCAGCAGTTCAAGGTCGAGGGTGACTCCCTTATGATGATACTCAGCACACACACTACAAAAATCAGCTTTCAATCTGCAGGTTCATGCTTGAGTAGAATTTGAGTGTGTAGTGAAGTGTAGGCTTACAGAGGTCTGGGAAATGGAGTGCAAGTGTCCTACCCCTGTGAATTATTCTGCAGTTACTAAACAAATGCTTTTAAAGCATCACGTTGGAAATAGCCTTTCAGTCTTGCTTCGTTTCATCAGTAGTGTGTGCTACTGCAGGGCCTGGATTCAGAATCACTGCCCAGATCTCTGTACCTCTCTGTTTCATGCCTACCTTTAATCATGGTGCTTTCTCCCCTCTTCTTCCTCTCAGTCTTGCTGGCAGTGATGCCACTTACACATTTCTCTGGTTGCCAAAGACATGAGGTAGCTTGCCTCTCCTTACAGTATGAGGATTAAAGTGTAATTTGTGGGATGGTGTTTTTGAGGGTGATTCCTGCTGAGTGTTTGTATCCTGAGCCCAGAGGCAAGCTGCATCTTCTGTGCATTTCAACAAGGAGATGGCATACCATCACAAAAGCATCTAAACTGCTTTCTAACAAACCCCTGGGTGCAGAAACAGAATCTGGCAGAGGAAATAGTGTAGCAATACAGAAGGTTCCTGAAAAAAGTGGATTAATTGCTTTGCTTTCTGTTCTTTAAAGCACAAAAATACTTCTAGCCGGCCACTCAGAACAGGGTAGGAGACAGGCCTGTGGAGATCTGCAGTGAGGGACAGAAAAGATCAGAGAATCATGAAACAACCAGGCTGGAAGAGACCTCCAAGCTCAGCCAGTCCAACCTAGCACCCAGCCCTAGCCAATCAACCAGACCATGGCACTAAGTGCCTCAGCCAGTCTCTTCCTGAACACCTCCAGGGATGGGGACTCCATCACCTCCCTGGGCAGCCCATTCCAATGCCAATCACTCTCTCTGCCAACAACTTCCTCCTCACATCCAGCCTAGACCTCCCCTGGCACAACTTGAGACTCTGTCCCCTTGTTCTGTTGCTGGTTGCCTGGCAGAAGAGACCAACCCCACCTGGCTACAGCCTCCCTTCAGGTAGCTGCAGACAGCAATGAGCTCTGCCCTGAGCCTCCTCTTCTGCAGGCTGCACACCCCCAGCTCCCTCAGCCTCTCCTCACAGGGCTGTGCTCCAGGCCCCTCACCAGCTTCATCACTCTTCTCTGGACATGCTCCAATACCTCAACAAGTCAGATCTAAGGGAAGAGTCACTCTTGGCACCATTTTTGCCTCTTAAGTGTAAATGAATGATCCCATAAGGCAAACAGCTGTGTCAGGATTGTGGAACAGTATAAATTGCTATCTGTAATGTTTTAAATCTGGCCAGCTGTGAAAACAGAAACATTCACCTTCTGCTCTAGAATTGCTCTCTGCTCAGCCAGACTGCCCCAGCAGACACAAATTGAATGAATCTGTCTGGTGCCTGACATAACTGAAGTGCAGGACACTCTGTTACCTAGCTCCAAAAGCTCCAGTCAGAGACACTCCACACTAGGCAATGTCTGAGCTGTAAGAAAAGCTTTCCTATTCCCCACAGCCAAAAACACCCAGAAAAGCACAGCCCTAGATTTGATAACATCTGATTTGAAACAAGGGACCATCAATAACAGTAGGAGGAAAGCAAGGCAGAGGGGGGAATTCAAGCCAAGTCATGATGGCATCATGTGGGAACTCAGTGTCAGGTCTGAATACTCAGCACTGCACTCAGCATTCGTGAGGCCACATCTCCAGTACTGGGTCCAGATTTGGTCACCACAGCATAGGAGGGACACTGAGGTGCTGGAGCAGCTGCAGAGAAGGGCAATGAGGCTGGGGAGAGGTCTGGAGAGCATGACCTATGAGGGAGCTGGGGGTGTTTAGTCTGGGGAAGAGGAGGCTGAGAGGGGACCTTATTGCCCTCTACAGCTATCTAAAAGGAGGTTGTAGTGAGGCTGGAGCTGGTCTCTTCTCCCCAGTTACTAATGATGGGACAAGAGGAAATGGCCTCAAGTTGCATCAGGGGAGGTTTAGGTTGGCTGTTGGGAGGAAGTTCTTGCCTGAGCAGGTGGTCAGGCACTGGAACAGGCTGCCCAGGGAGGTGGTGGAGTCACCATCCCTGCAGGTGTTTGAAAGGAGAGTGGATGTGGTGCTTGAGGCGGTGGTCTGGTGATGAAGGCTGCTGGGATGAAGGTTGGAGTGGATGATGCTGGTGGTCCTTTCCAAGCACAGCGATTCATAGTGATTAGATGTTGTGCTGAGGGATTTGGGTGAGTCATGGACTTGTCAGTGTGAAACCAATGATTGGACTCGATGAGCTTGAAGGGCTTCTCCAATCTAAGAGATTCTGTGAATCATCCCCTAGTTTTTACGAGCTTAGGCATCACCCCTAGCTTTAACACACAAAAGGAGAAGCCTTGTGCCATGTGCCTTCTGGCACACTGCCATCACATCTGAGAGAGGTTCCTGCTCCAGCATCTTGACCGACTGCACTCAGCACTCTGAAGGGACAGCTCAGCAACACCAGCCTGCTTTTTACCTCCTCAGCCCTCTGACAGTCTGCAAGGTGACTGGGGAGGTAAGCACACTTCAAATGTAGAAGCAGATCAGTAAAGCACTCAACTAAACACTCGTCCCCAATCCCCTCGATTCTGTACATCTAGCATCTTCTTAGGCAAAAGCACATTCATCTCCTGATGTTTGGGTGCTTGAAAGGTGAAGTTTTATGTATGGCTGCCATGGCTGGATCAAAAGATAGCTACATAAAAAGAAGCAAGGCTGTGTCCTTTTCCCAAAGGAGGAGCAGTTGAATTTCCAGTGCTTCTTGCAAGAGCCCTGAGGATGTGATGGAAGAGACTTGAATCCTGTTTCATTAAGCCAAGAGATGAAGTTGGAGAGATGGAAAAGTGTTCAGAGCAAACCCATTTTAAAAACATGAGTCCTGAATTCCAGGCTAAGTGATAGCTGGAAATAATTGCTTGGAGATTTAATTACACTAATCAGTGTCTCAGTGGCAGGTTTTTGGAGAGAAAGGAATCGTTAAGAGCTTTGGAGCAAAGAGCACTGCAAGTAAGAAAGGGGTTTTAAGGTCATTCACCGTTGTCAGGCAGAGTGAGACACACAGATGCTTGTCACATAAGGAGGATTAAGAGCAGGAGGCATTTCTCAGCACACATTCTCTGTCAAGGTGTGAACATCTGCCGAAGGGGACAGAAGGGTCACGGTCACCAAGGACAACAGAGTCAGGCTGACCGGAGAGCCTCAGTGCTGAGCTGCACGGTGAAGACAGAGCTGAGGCTGCACTTCAAAGCACCTCAGGCCAGCCAGAGCCAGCTGTCTGCCCAGAGGAGCACTCTGCTCCCTCCTACTGCTGCATCTGCCCTTCCACCCAGCTCAACCCTTGGTGCAATTGCTCAATCAGCTGGCATGGAATGACAGCAACGACTCATTCTATCACAGCTATGCCAGAAAAAGAAAGGGGTAAGGAAAGAATCAATTCCTTGCTCCAGATCACAGTGTGGCTGTCCTAGCTCCTGTGTCTGCATAAGTGAAGGGACAGCATGGGGTAAAGGAAGAGTTTGGGTGTCATTTGTGGCTTAGGCCATCTTAGGGATTAGGATTTAGAGGCTATGATAGCCCAGAGCAGGCAAATCTCTTGACTGTCCAGGATGGTGGCAGGTCAGATTGCTGAGATAACTTTTATAACCCTAAGGAAGGGATCTGAGGCTTGTCATAGACAGGAGCTGAATATGAGCCAGCAGTGTGCCCAGATGGCCCAGAAAGCCAGTGGCATCCTGGCTTGCATTAAAAATGCTGCAGCCAGCAGGAGCAGGGAGGTGATTGTCCCCCTAGACTCAGCTTTGGTGAGGCCACACCTTGAGTGTTGTGTTCAGTTTTGGGTGTCACAATACAAGAGAGATGTGGAAATGTGGAGCGAGTCCAGAGGAGGGCAACAAAGCTGGGGAAGGGCCTGGAGAATAAATCTCATGAGGAATGACTAAGGGAGCTGGGGATGGTTAGTGTGAAACAGAGGCTGAGAGGAGACCTCGTTGCTGTCTCTGGCTACATGAAGGGACATTTTGGAGAGGCTGCTGCTGGGCTCTTCTCACAGATAATTTGAGACAGAACAAGGGGGAATGGCTCAAGGTGGCACTGAGGAGGTTTAGATGGGATATTAGGAAAAAGTTTTTCATGGAGAGAGTGGTCAGGGACTGGAATGAGCTGCCCAGGGAGGTGGTTGGGTCACCCACCCTGGATGTGTTTAAGGTTGGTTTGGATGTGGTGCTTAGGGCTGTGGTTTAAGGTGAATCTCGTAGAGTAGGGTTCTAGCTTGGACTTGGTGCTCCTGAGGGGCTTTGGCAGCCTGGACGTTTCTGTGTGTCTGTGATTAAGAAATCTTACATTTCAGAGGATAGGAAAAAGCAAAGAAGAAAGGACTGTCACTGACTGGGAGGCAGAGAGATGCCTGGGGCCACACTGGAGCCTGTGCTTCCTGGACACACGAGCTCCAACTGTGTGCTCATGTGAGCCTGTGCCACCCTCCCATCACAACCCCTCAGGAGCCCATGCTGCACACATGAGTTTCTAAGGACCTCTGTGCAGCTGCTGAATGGTTGCTGCTGCATGGTCACAGCATTAACCTGCCACCTTGGACATGAAAGTCAGTGGTAGCACAGGTTAGACCATGACTCTCAGCAGGGTTCATGCCACCCACCTGCTTAATCAGCTTCCTGGGCATTTTTTGCTGTCAGCTGTGCTGCTGTGGCTTGTGCTTTCAAGTGTAGCCCCTTGGCAGCCCTCATCAGTCTGCTCAAGGTAGATAATCCCTCCGTGGCAGCTTACACAAACTCAGAGTTGCTTTTTTGGTTTGGTTGCTTGTCT